>NC_088296.1:8571285-8937435 GCF_032854445.1 Liolophura sinensis | reverse complement strand
CTTGGAAATGCATGAAAAACTTTTTACACTAACTTTTCATTCGTTTCACAGAACAGTGGAAATCAACAGTCCATTTCATTTTGCAGCGTATTCAAGGCCATTCAGCAAAACGCCCCCGAAAGCAACCTATTATCCTTGACAATATCTTCTGTATATCTACAGCGAATGGCTCAATTCGGAGTCTAGCAAACAAGAAACTTTTTTCATACACCTGACGCCTGTTGAATGCCTCCACACACTTTAAGTTGCATTTTACCGGTCCATTTCCCCTCTCTCCCTCCCAACCTCACCCGCCCATACCCCTGCTTGCCCTCGTTCAGTTGGGGCCTGGGAGGGAATACGGTCTGTTGGCAAGGTACAGTATGCCAGTGGTCTCATTCACTCTAGTGTCTGGAGAGTATATACATATCCATCTACAATAAAGCGGGTTTCGCCCTAACGGTTCACATGCCGTTATAGCTGAACAGAAAACCCTTTGTTGAAATTCCAGCGAACTATCTAACCATGTAGGCCTCTTGTAGAGTTCTAGAACTTAACGCATATGATTATGCATGGAAAATCACCTAGCAACCCTGTTTGGATTGATGGATGGCTGGTCGGCTGGATGGCTGGATGGATAGCTGAGTGGATGGCTTGCTGGATTGATGGCTAGATGGATTAATAGCTGGCTGGCTGGCTGGGTGGATTAATAGCTGGCTGGCTGGCTGGGTGGATGAATGGCCGGATGGCTGGATGGATAGCTGGCTGGATTGGTGGCTGAATGGATTAATAGCTGGCTGACTGGGTGGATGAGTGGTCGGATGGCTGGATGGATAGCTGGCTGGATTGATGGCTGGATGGATTAATAGCTGGCTGACTGGGTGGATGAATGGTCGGATGGCTGGATGGATAGCTGGCTGGATTGATGGCTGGATGAATTAATAGCTGGCTGGGTGGATGAATGGCCGGATGACTGGATGGATGGCTGGCTGGATTGATGGCTGGATGGATGGATTGTGAGGGCTGCCTTAACCTTGTGTCAAACAAAATGTTCCCTTACTCAGTCTGCGGGCTTGGTTAAGCGGAATCAATTAGAAACCGCCCAAACTGATGAAATGTAGTTTAACTGATTCACTGCTATTCGCGGATGTGTTTCAATAATTGTTGCACATTTCACAATATGTTAACCTTACGCGGCATGGAGAATAAACCTTGTAATTTATCATATATTCATATGTTTTCCACAGACATTCCACAAGATTCATCTATCCTCCATTTAACTGGCAAATGCGACGTGCATCCGTATACAAACAGTCTTTTTTCCCTGTTGTGGTTCTTTTGTACTTAATATTGCATTGGGAAGGGGAAGTGGGTGGTCGCGGCTGAGTGGTTATAGGCGCTTGTTTTTCACTCGCTAGGGCACGGGGAGGTGTTGAGGCAATCCCGTCATGGACAGGAAATGTGTGCCTATATACACGCTATCTCACTGTTCGCGAGGTTTTTGGTGAGCCTTGTCTCAATAAACCTTACATGAAAAGCGTCTTGACTTATTATAATCAGCGAGGCATTCGGCAGTGGACAGCTAAACTTGTGTGGTTCGAAAAAAAAAAACACTGAAGGCTTTTATTATATTTATATAGCTAAAAATCTTGTGCCGCAAACAATCAAATAAAGCAAATGCAGGCATACATACTGACTGATATTTGAGAAGCCCGCGTGATTCTATAAGCAATAAACAAGGATAAGGTGTCCCCCTGATAAAATTGAGTCCGTTACTTTTTTTGTTCAGGTGAAGAATTTTATAAATCCGTCATGTCGGTTACGCTTCGATTGTTGCTATTTGCTCTGCCAAATGCTTTGCGATTTGAACGTATAATTGTAGCCTACATGCGACATGTGTACGCATCTAGGTGCCCCCCCCCCCCATCCCCCTCCCCCAAAGCTGCTTAAATGGCAGGAGATTGCGCTCTAAATTCTGTTCGCCAGCCAACTCTAACGACGGCGTATATGTCTATCGTAATGGACATCTGTTCGAATGGTAAGGTACTGATGCATTGCAACACAAGCTAAGCGCTAGCCGGGCTGAACACAACACATAAGGCTACACGTACGAAAACTTCTCCATGGACTGCTGAACTTCACTTATTGCTAAACAGTTATGGACTAAATATATTATCAGTCGCGATTTGGTATTTCGTTTTTGTTCAGTGCATAGGGATTCTGCTACCAAAATATTTATTTATTTATTTCATTGGTGTTTTGCGCCGTACAACGCCGTAAGAATATTTCACTTATACGACGGCGGCCAACATTATGGTGGGACCTACTGAGACATGAAGATACAAGTTCAAATCCGGTGTGGTCCACATCACATATACTTAGAGCCGTGTACAACATGAAGGAAAGCTCCTAAGGCAAGGCCTGAGTTGGTCATGTATTGATGCACATCTCATATATCCATTGTCAATGAACTGACGTCACTCCTGTCACTCAACAATGTAACAGCAACCTAGTTTTTAAAAGCAACCAAAACGGTTAACTAACAAGTTAAAACAAGGGAATGATTCAGTGACCTCCCGTACCGATTCATGTACTTGTATAAAGTACCCTTATAGAATACCTTCTGTAACATATTAATTATAACCCTGAAAACAATACTCAACATTTGAACATAGTGTACCTAAAATAAAGGATTACTTCCCTACAGCTATACTCACGTGCTGACCTCGAAACCTCCTGGTAAACACCTAGTGTGCTGGTCACATCATACGTTGTCTGTCATACAAAATTTAGGAAAGTGTTGCTTCCATTCAAGAAAGAAAGCATTTTTGACATCAGCTGTAATATTGAGCCCTTGTATTTGAAACAGCTTCGTTTCACGTCTATTGACTTGTCTATTGGCGATTGTTTTTCAGCTTGTTCATTACTAAGGCAATCCACTGGTTCTGCGTTTAGAAACCTTGACCATAGGCACAGACTCCGTTCAATAAGCTGATAACAGGGGTGCCATTACTTCCCTGTCCTGAACACACTGGTTAAATGCTCAGAAACTGTTATGAACTAGATGTACTTGTAATTCTCTTTCTTCAGCGAAATTTTCGTCATTCGATGTCCTGCGGAAGCCATGTTATAGTATGAAATAAACACCTTCTTAGATATTTTACGTCGTATTCCCGAAAACAACAAACGTAATGATCTCGAGGAAATAAACTTAACCAAAGTAGGTTATTCAGGATTTCATGTAGATGTCAAATTGATTTTATCCATATCCTCACCGATGGACAAACCTCGAGTCATGCGCCATGCAACTTCCAGGTCAACTGCTCGCTATTCAGTAATGACGTGGGCAGTTGCTTCAAATTCCTCAAATGGTTTCTTTGGGTTGTAGAAGGGTTGGGGGCCAGAGTGGAATATAGCGAGCTCACGGTGTTTCAGCACACGTCCCTGTGCAGTCAACCTTGACGGACTGGTCCGAAGCAATGTACCTTTGGCGGTTTTGCAGATGTGTGCGTTTCGGGTGTGGGTGGGGGGTAGGGGGGCAGGGGTAACACAATGGGCTTACTGGAGAAAACCCGTTAGAAGCTCTTTGTGTTAAATCACACAGATTGTTCGCTCTCCCAGGTGTCTCAAACGACTGTTTGGGCCGAGTAAGTACTATAATGTCGTCTGCATATTCAACTGTTGGAAATTTGAACACTTCTTCGCTATATGTTCTATGGAAGACTTTCCGATAGCAACTGTTTGAAGAAATACCATCCAACTGCATGATGATTATTATATTCTGACTGAGACAATGCACATGCATATGTAAATCGTCATCCAAAAAATGTGACTTGAACACTTTGTGGTATTATTTATTTGCTTAACCAGCTACGGTGTATTCGTCTGATTCTAATTTATGTCCCAGTCATGCGTTAGCGAGAATTTTTAAAATATCTGAAATTTAATACCCCAACTGACTTACATTCGAGAAGCAATACAGCTTAAGAGTACAAGGTTTTATTGCAGTCAGATCGGAACTAGGATAAAGGTGTTGTACCCGCGACAGAGTTCACCAAGGGATAATAATTTATACCATACATATTACAAAAACTTGTCCACAATTTGGTCACGAGATATTATACTTCTCTGAGACGGATATCACACAAATGTGTTGAACAATGTTTTAAATGCCATGGTTGTTTGTACCAGCAACGACGACGAATGTGTACATGCTGGAATATATTCATCAGAAACAATGCAATAGGCATAAGTTTGAACTCTGCTACTGGGTTTACAGTATGCTGTTTCACATTGTTGTTGCATGTACATCAGAAATTTACCTACGGTGTACATTGTTTTCTTGAACATGTGCCACCTTTGAAAGCAGATTAAGTTATGCATTCAAAATCTCGAATACTATATACCACTATATACAAAATCATAGTTCGTGTTTGTGAAATTGATGTTTCAGCAAGACCACGTGGCAACAGAATTTTTACGGCGTTAAAATTGCTGTACAGTTTAAAATGTATCTAAATGTACATGTACTTGAGGTTGTATGTTGTACTTAACGATGTTTTAGCCATATAACCAGCGTAAAAGTTGTTTCCCTTATGGCAGGCCAGGCGAGTCCATGCCGACAATGAGCTGCCCCCTCTGCAGTGTATCATACTGAACACACCAGACCCAACGGCCACCCAGTCATAATATACTGACACCAGGTCAACGAGGCTTGCAGTGTCCTTGCTCTAACCATCGTCGCTGAACGCCAAGCGCGGCAGAAATAAGTGACATTTTTTAAGTCTTTGGTATGACTTGGTCGAGTTACTGGAAGTGAATACAAATCATGTAACCGTAATTTCCAGAACAAACGTCTGTTGTTGCTTGCTGCATATTCGAAATCTTGCCAGACTGAAAAATAGATATCCAATATCGCGAGAAAATGAGAGACGCTTTTAATGAACTTGTACGAATAGCCTGTAATCAAACCACAAAACTTGGTGACAAATTTGCATTGCAGTTTTCGTTACGTCCTGTTAAACATACAACGAATTATTAATCTTCGTTCTTTGACCCTAAGCTTATTCCAAAGCTCACTACGGAACGCAAAGCGTGCAGTGGGAGTCTTAAATAGACTATTATCGGTGGGTCTTAAACACAGGTGGTCGAAGCAATCCGTCCCAGGAGCCCGACGGGCAGGAACAAATTGAGCTGGGAGTTGAAATTCGTGCCGCCTAAATTACCTCCTTAATTGATCATGTTATTTTCTGGCTTGACTTTGTGGCCTGTGGATAAATTTGTATAAGGGGAGGGAGGGGTGAGGGGAGGGGGTGAGTGGGCTATGCTAAACATGTGGCTGAGAGACTTCCATTCGAAGTCTAACCGCCCCACCCTCAGCTAAGGCATGCGTTTTAACTTTCTGTATGACGCGGTGGAAATTGACTGTGGACTTACTGTCAAATCTTTGATTGATAAGACAAGCTGTTTTGTATGTACTTTATAAGGGAACGCCATCGGACAACTCTCGTATGTGTAACCGCACTTTACTTATTATTAAAGATTGCCCGTAATTTTTAGCTAGGGCAAAAGACTCGGAGGACGGTGTTATTTTTGTTCTTGAAGTTAAGGTCAGTCTTATTTTTGGGTTTTGGTCGTAGAGTGCATTTCATAAATGCTCATGCGCGCTAGAAAGTGGTCCTGCATCGGTCATATTTTTTTTTGGGGGGGGGGGTCCATAGGTGATTTGAGCAAAACGTAGATCGTATTTAACTTACTGAGCTACAAGATACATACATTCATACATATGACCAACCGACGTACGAACACGACTTTTTTTTCACCCATACTTGAATCTGCGTTAAAACAGGTCACGTGTATAGAGATTTTGTTGTTATAGCTTCTTCGCCGTCCAGATTCGGAAGGTAATAAAGTTTGTGCAACATTTGACGATTGTAGTGAATCAGAAACTTAGGGGTTTTTGAGATTTTGTGTAGTAAATTTCACCGACCTTACATTCGCGTGGTTTTATACTATTCATGTATGACGGATATGCTGAAAACGTATGGTAATATGTACACACACACACAAAATGTAATAATGTCATTGCTTGCTCTTTGTCCAGTACATCATTCCATCTAGATGAGAGCAGGTTCGAATCATGATTTAGAAAATTTTTTCTTTGTGTGTTCTAGTTGATTGGACTAGAATAAATTTGTGTATTGTTTCGGGCAGTGTTTATATCTTTGTACCTCCTCTTTGAAATGGTCTTGCCTATTATCCCATAGCTTGTCTGATCTACTTGTTTGGGATAAGTTTGCTTTGCTTTAAATAGTTACTTTTAAATCTTAGTAAGATAACTTGACCGGGGTAACATGGATATCAAATTTTGATATATTTTATTTATTGATTGGTGTTTTACGCCGTACTCAAGAATATTTCACTTATACGGCGGCAACCAGCATTGTGGAGGGAGGAAACCGGGCAAAGAGCAATATTTAGATTAACGTCGCTAAAGAATAAACAAGAACGTCTTAACCATTATAACCGCGCTAATTTGTATGGTATGGAAATCGTTCTGAGTGATCAAAATATTAAATATGCCGCCTCACTGGAACGCAAATCCAAAGACACCAAATGAGGAGCCCAGCTTATCAACATTCTTCACTAACACATGGGTGACCAGTGCTCCTCGTGTCATGCTATCCTGCCTGCCAAGCCCAGAAGTAACTGCGTTGTCAATCTGTCATCTTTGACGATACAATTAGAGACATACTGCATAGAGAGAGACATCAGAATATCGACGACAGTGTGATAGTTGGCCAATTGTCACACGTGAACGTTGAATAACGGTCTCTTATCCGTTTACCATAGTTAGCTTTTTATTCCAAGTGAGAATAAAGAGTTTACTAATAGTGAACACTGGTGGTCATTTATAATATGCATTCAAGTGGCGTCATTGCCAATTAGTAGTCATCTGACAAAACTTAACTGGGATTTAATATCCCAATTATCCTATCCTTAGTGTACATTGATGTACATAGTGCACATAGCTCGCCTCCCCTCTCGCTCATTTTAGATGAGTTTGTGTACCAGTTGTATTGAAAATAGGCAGTTTTCAGAATACTACATTACAGAATAAAGCATTGCGAAATAACCAAATAGTATTTTTTTTCCTGATGTAATTTAGAATACTGTGTGACATGAGAGCAGTAACCCAATGAGGTTAGAATGCGACAGAATAATACAGCATGCCGTGCTACCATCCATAGTGAAATACTAAGCAGGCAGAGAAATCCTGGCACACCAAATAACAGTCGTTCATGACCCACGAACACGGAACAGTCACTGTGCAGAATCGAGGGACTATTTTTCCTCTCCTGCACTGATAAGGCGGGTGAGAAGGCCATTATTTCCACGCCTCGGCGATCCCAAGCGCTATATACATATCGGGATTTTGTTGCGCAAGATTATATTCACACGCCCAAACTCCTTATCCCCCCCCCCCCCCGCCTCTACCCACCACCACTACCCCCCGCACCCTGCCCACACACAAATCTTGTCAATAAAAGGAGCTGTCACATTCAGGAGACGTAGTCACGCCCCAGTGATGATACTGCAAAGGTATTGGCTAATTTTGCCCCAAATGTGAGGCTAATTAAACAGCGGCAATTAGACGCACCAACTACTAGACAAACATGACACGATATTCTTTCGCAGATGTCTGACAAAAAGGTCAAGACAAGACAGAGGCATTGCTCTGTGACAGCAAACTGGTCGCTAACTGATGCTGGAAAATCAGTCAAGTTTAGTAAGCAACCCGCCATTGGTTAGGTCTGCTACCAGGGATTTATTTGACGTAATTTGAAAATGGCTGTCTGCGGTATGTCAGCCTATCAGTCAATCAATCACTGAGTTAGCCAGTGCCTTGGGTTCTGTAACAAATAAAACTGAGCAAATATAACTACACACATAACGTACAAATGTTGTGGTTTGTCTGAAAGGATAACGGATATTATAGTATTACCAGGGCTACCCTATTATTCAGTGTCTTGCTTTGCGTAACTGGCAGGTCAAAGGTGAATAAAGCTATATGAATAAAGAACAGAACAGAATAGAATACAATATGACAGAATAATATCGAACAGAATAGAATACAATATAACAGAATAATATCGAACAGAATAGAATAGTTGTTGCATATTCATGCCCAGGAGTTAATATCATACAATTTGTTTAACATGCGCAGGTAATATATAACAGTCACGTTTGGCAGCCACCTCGTTGGCTCAGATGGTTACAGCGCCGGTTTGTTGATTATTATAATGATCTTGACCTACTCCCTCTTGATTTTAAGGCTATTTGGATAAACTTCGTGTCGGAGGTCAACGCTCCGGAGATTTGTAATCGTATATATGTTTTACTCGCATACATGCACGCGAGTGAGATGTTGCTTACCGTGTCAACAAATTGAGGATAAACGAAAATGTGTGTTAGAAACCGCCCATTAATCTGATCGCTGTCATATAACGGAAAAGTTCTCACTTAAAACGTTTGAAGAACGAAACAAAAGATAAATAAAAGTGAAAACACATAAAAAGGGCGTCTTCAGAACGTCATCTAAAAATACACGTTTTCAAGTCTCGTTCTCATCACACCTATCACGTTTTCAAGTCTTGTTATCATCACACGTATTACGTTTTCAAGTCTGGCTCTCATCTCATCACACGTATCATGAGTACTGTACATAACTTTGTAATGTAAAACAGGGTGTGTGAGAGATGTCCACCCAGAATCTGCTATGATTTATCCAATAGGCGAACAGGCATCGGCATTAATAATGAAATTAAGATGTACAGTACAGAGAGTGACACCAGAGCTGCGACGACAGTGTGGTAGCTGACAAATGGTCACACGTAACCGGTGAAACAGGGCCTAAATCCATGCAAGAGAGGAGATGAACAAATTCGATCGCGATTTTCAGAGACACACAGCTGCATAAATTCATTTATTTATATATTTGACTTGTGTATCAGCCGTGCTCAAGAGGATTACACTTATTCGAGCATTACCGGGTAGAGCCCGGGGGGAAACCTACGGGCATCCGCGTGCTGACAGACCTTCCCACTTATGGCCTGAGAGGAATCCAGCATAAGTTCGACTTGAACTCACAGCCACCGCATTGTGAGAGGCTCCTGGATCATCGCACCGTGAAGGCACGCTAACCACCTCGGCCATGGAGGCGCCCAGCTCCATAAATAATTGCACGCATGAAATAAATTAATTTTTGTCACCTCGAGAGTATAGGCCTAGAAAGTCTTATAACAGACCTGTCAAGGAATTATTTAAGCGTCTCAGTCCGATTGGCCAACCTACAGGATATTTGGGTCAAGTTGGGCATGCGCATGAGTCAGACAAATATCACATATAAAAATTCATATTTTTTGCACCCAGCGGTGTGATGGTAAATACATATAATTGCTACTTTTGTTCCTTGTTGAGGCTGTTTGGATAAACCACGTGTCGAAGTTCAACAGCTCGGTGACTTTTAATCGTATATATCTTTTACTTAAACACACGCGGGTGCGATGTGGCTTAGCGTGCCATCAAATTAAGAATAAGCAAGAACGACCCAAGCTATTCTCGCTCACGCACTACCCTGGAGACATCTGTACCACAGAGTCCAGAGTATTAAAGTCCACTACTGATAAACAACACACAAAACATAAATTATACTTTCAACTCGACACCCCGAATACAAGAGGGCATCGTGTCGTGTTTCGCGCAAGAGCTATAGAATAGACCACGTCACATCCATACATATTTCACTTAGAGCCAGTTCAGATATACAAGGCTTCATTTTCATTGGTTAAGACGGCGCACAAACCTTTACATATGTGTAGATTAGGAGATAGTTTGCTCCACTGGAATTGCGTGGAACGACTACTTTTTACATTATGAAACCTGCAACCTATTACAGAAAGTTAAATTTATTTAATGTTTTATTTTATTGTTGTTTTACGCCGGACTCAAGAATATTTGACTTATACGACGGCGGCCAGCATGATGAGGGAAGTAAAACAAACTTAACATGCTCCTTATATGGTGATAGGCCATGGTCATAAAACACAGTGTAATTCATCCTCTTAATAGGCACATTATTTGTTCAGGTTGTTGTGAACTCTTATTGTACAATAGTCTGAAATTTAGTGAAAAAGAAAGTGCAGGGCCCAGTTTCACAAAACTCTCTCAACGTTACGAGCTCGTAACTACCATGTTGACGTTATGCCTATAGTACTGGTTGCCGTAGTAGTTAAATGAACGTAACGTTCAGACCGCTTCGTGCAACCGAGCCCATAAGCGTTAAGTGTAATTCTCCCATTAGAGTCAATGCGTTTCATTCAATGGCATCGAAAAACTTTTATTCATCGAACACTTTTATTCATCTCTCTCTCTCTCTCTTTGGAAGGTGGGGATGTTGATATGTTTGAACTATAAATTAACACATTGTTTACGCATGAAAACAAAATGATCGGTAAATGTCACTTAGATTTCAATTCCGGTAGGGCATTTAATACTCTTTATTTAATTCATTCTGTCATTTGGTAACAATGTGGTCGTACTTGCATCACTATAAGCAATGATGCAGCGGAACAAGAAGAAAAAAGCTAAAGATAAAAATTACGTACTATTTGTAACGATAAGCTGCAGTTGATGTTTACCGGTGTCAGGATAATTTGGATAATTGATTATAAACAGATAGATGTACTTACCTAACCTAGTCTTTCTTAGTTAGCCACTCCACCTGCATGCCTCCGGCCTTCATATACCTGTACTGTCTACACACACGACACCTGCGCGCACGCCAAATGCCGTTATATTACTGTCCCCGGAGTCTCTTTATACTTACTTACCTAGATATGTGCATGTAAGAACATACGAGCACGTGGTGAATTGTGCTCGTACCTTACTTAGCCACGCGCCACAGCAGAAAATGGGGTCGCCTGGATACAGTGTACAAATTCTTTGCGGGAACACGTAGTATTTTGTCCCGTCTGACCCCTACATATCTCATGACCTCAATAACCATAAGCATGCAGTACTTCCGAGAACTTGTGAGCTAATAGCAACGCAGTATAAAATGGAAATACGGACAAAAGATCAAACAACTGTTTAACTTTTTGTTTATTGAGCCTCTATGTGTTTTAACGCTTTGTGAGCCTTAGTTGGTAACTCCCAACGGTACAATTTCCTTTGGACTCTAGGCATACGCCTACACAATCTAAAATTTTATCAGACAGAGGTTTAATACCGAGAGGCGTGCGTTTTAAATCCGAGCACTGAAATAAAAAGGGTATCAGGGTGTCGATAGGCTGGATAATGCGGGATTTAAAAAGGGGAAAATACAAAATGTATTAACACAAAACAGTTATCGCGAGGCTTTGCGATATTATTCAAATAGCTCAAAAACTCGAATGCTATACACTTTAAGGAGTGTAAAGAAAGAAAGACATTTCAGTATACATGCTCAGTAAAGTAATTTGTGTAATACCTCTTCAGGTTGCGTGCAAATGCAATGCTAAGGTTGGGTTGATAGCAATAATAAGTTTAAGCCTAGTAATTTTAATTTATTTATTTATTTGATTGGTGTTTTACGCCGCGTTCAAGAATACTTCACTTATACGACGGCGGCCAGCATTATGGTGGGAGGAAACCGGACACAGCCCGAGGGAACCCATGACCATTCGCAGGTTGCTGGCAGACCTTCCCACTTACGGCCGGAGAGGAAGCCAGCATGAGCTGGACTTGAACTCACAGCGACCGCATTGGTGAGAGGCTTCTGGGTAATTACGCTGCGCTAGTGCGCTAACCGACTGAGTCACAGAGGCCCCGCCTTAGTAATTTTAACACAGCGTATATTCTATATGAGGAAAAACGTGGATTTATCATATGAAAATGGATTTTATTCACATTAAGAAATATTAATTGTAAATCTGACACAAACTTATCACATATAGGTAGCCTATCCTAATATCTGACATTTTCAAGTCTTATCTGTGAATAGGGGAGTTTCGAGTTAAAACTCTTTTGTCATCAAAGGTAAAAACAGTTCCACGGTGTCATGTAAATGTTAGGCAACCTTTGTTGACATTAATTTACTGACTACCTGTCTCACTCGTTTAAAGAGACACAGATACCACCTCTTTCCTTTGTAAAGTTCACAAACATTCAGATTATCATTGATCTCTATCAATCCTCCACCCTAAATTACTTTTTATAACACATTTTCAGATACACATGTTTAAGTCATTGAGATCTAAAAATTGTTGCCTAACCTTTTTGACAAGTCCACGTGATACAGTTTGACTTTCCTATTTTCAGTGATGAAAGAGTTCGAACTCGATACTCCCGTGCCAAGCTGTCTGAACCCTCGTTGGCTCACGTGGTTACAGGGCTGACTTTCTGCAAGCGCCAGTCACTTTATACCAGGGAGGTCGCAAAGCTTCCTGCTACAGCCTCGTGTCAGAAGGTTTTTACACCCAAGACGTTCGGTTTCCACTATCTTTAAAACTAGGTGGAATGGTGTAAGTCTGAAATTCCTAAGTAAGGTTCTACACAAGGCTCAGTTTTGGTATATATACTAATATTGTTCTCAAGTGCGAAAGAACGTGCAATGTTCTTTGGCTGTTACTTTTGCTGATATACAAAGTAACAGCAATCAAATTTATTTACTTGATTGCTGTTTTACGCCGTGCTCAGAAATGTTTCATTTATACGACGGATATCAGCATCATGGTTTAAGGAAACCGGGCAGAATCCGTGGAAAACCCACGGCCATACTTAGTTTGCTGACAAACCATTACCATGTACGACCGGAGAGGAACCCCCACATGAGCTCGACTTGAACTCACAGCGACCGCATTGCTGAGAGACTCCTGTGTCATTGCGCCGTGCTTTCACGCTAACCATTTCGGCCACGGAATCCCCGACATTTCTGACATTTTATACCACGTGTGGGGTGAGCATGGATAGTAGAATTGAGTATACGTAACATTCAGGTAACATTTAAGAAACCAGACTGAGTGTTGTTTCACAGCTGAGAACGGCACTAATCCCAAGGCCGAAATGTCGTCGTTAATAAAACTAAGAGCTGTCTATTTTGCAGACTCTTCTACATCTTGAAGGGGTAGCTACAGATACATACATTAAGACACTGATACGCTTTATTTCAACACTGTTTACAATATATACATGAACATTTGGAAACATTTCGTTACCTTTCGCCGATTGTTGGTTCGTGTTTAAATGCATTAATTGACTGTCATGCTGTTGTCACAAAAACCCCGGCAAACAACAGAGAAACGATGATTTAAAGTTTTCATGAAGGGGCAAAAATTCGGCATGTAACGCCTCAGACAGTGAGGTCTGGACATCATAAATAAAGCGAAGCTGTGCTTTTATGACGGTCCCCCTCTTGTCTTGAATTGTTCACGGCCAGGGATCTGTTTGAATTGTTCATTGTGCTGCCGCTTTTTGGCCACTTGAAAATGACAGTTGGAATTTAGTAACACCCGTGAGAAAAAAAGAGAGGAGTCGCGCGATTGGACTTGCGTATACAAGACGCTGACCTGTGCCCATTCCTGGGCGGACTTTAAATGTATTAGCGTAACAATGCATGGCGTCCTAAAATACCCCTAAATCGGGTTGACCGGCACCATTGCCCTGAATAGGTGGTGCATTTAAAGGGTTGGGCTATCAGGTATCCAAGAATGCTCTTAGACCCCGCTCTCATGCTAATCTCCTCAGATCAGTACAACCGCATTCAATCGCATTCGCGGATAATAGTTAAAATCCTGTAACCGAATTGGGAAATGGGGCTACTCCGACTGTACAAAGGAAATTCACAGGTTTCAGTGCCATTGTTGTAAAATAATAGATATCAGTCGGCATGTCATGGGCTTTCAACGAAATGGGCCAAAATTAAAATGTACCGAAATTTCGTAATTGTGTGCTTCATCTATGGAAAATAGAGTTCTGAAACGCAATGGTATAATTTTTGGAGCTGTAATCACGAAACTCCAGTTTCTCGTTACTTACTTTCCGTAAGTAATGTGCCCTCAAAACATAAAAATGTAAGGCCAGCGTGGTATCATGCTCAAGAATACAAAACACAATGGCTGTCACATTCTACATTAAAGTCACATTGAACTCAAACCCCTCGTTAGAACCAAACTGACCTACCCGACGGAGAGACTAAGCAAACTTTTGATCTGTTGCCGCAGCTAACTACCGATTTTAAGAAGATTTGTGAAGTGGCCGGCGCCTTAACCATTTGTCTTGGTTTACACATGTATTGTTAAAACCCTGAACAGTCATTTTGGTATGTACATTTATTGGTAAAAAATTGATCTTTTATCTCGGTATAAGCAAATATTGGTAAAAAAAAGATCTTTTATCTTGGTATATACACATATTGGTAAAAAAAATGATATGTTATCTTAGTACATACATGTATATATACTGGTAGAAAAATGGATCTTTTATCGTGATATATGCAGATATTGGTAAAAAGTGATCTTTTGTCTTGGTATATACATATATAAATCAATGTGCGACTAGATAAGAGCTATATACAATAATATTTTACGATGGCTTCTTTATTGCAGATATAGATGTAGCGTTAGTAACATATTTGAGGTTAATCGCATACACGCCTTCGGTAAGGTAAAATAAAATCTGTATACGGTTTTAAATGTACACTTGACCCCTATAACAATGTGGTTCTATGTACTTCAGTCACGTCTGTCTTATTCTTTACGTCAGGCCTCCTGGCTAACTAGCGGAGGACGCTTTATCGCCAGAGGTAATACCTTACTTTGTATTTATACATGTCAAGAAAGCTATACATCTTTATATCTGTTTTTCTCCGTTAATGTGTGATCTGGACTATTTTGTCTGAAATAAAGAATTATTATAATTATAATAATTATTTTATTATTATTATTTCTAGTATTATAGCTATTATTGGTTAAAAATTGATATCTTGTCTGGGTATATACATAAACAGGTATAAACCCTTGACTATCTGTCTACACGTACAAATTTATTGGTGAATTTTTGATCAGTTGTCTTTCTTATATGCCTAAAGTGGCAAAGATTTAATTATTTGTCTGCGAGAAAATACGTTTGTTGGTAAAGCCTTGATCATTTGTTCCGGAAAATACGTCTATAGGTAAAGCCTTGGTCATTAGTCTAGGGAAATATCTCTATTGGTAAAGCTTACATCATTTGTATAGGAAAATACGCCTGTTAGTAAAGCTTTTGATCATTGTATAGGAAAACACGTCCATTGACAAACTGTTAATCATTTGTCTTGATATGTGCAACTATTGGTAAAGCCACGTGTAAATGGTTCGAAATTAACTTTTACTCAATCTTTTCACGCATAATGATGTCATGGAGTCCCGGACCAGCGTTCGCAAAACTGAGTAAATCTATAAACTACCCTTCATATCACATGTCTGGATTACATTCTCAAAAAGGTGACGTTATTTACGAATAAAATAGGAAGGCCTTAATTTCTTCACGACATTTGGAGTGTCTGATCATTGATTTTCTGGTAAGAATTCCTTACCCTTGTATAAGGCCTTGGCTCCCCCTCTTAAATGGTGTGTCTTTTGAAATTCTCTCCCCAGTCTGTCACTGATTTCTGTAAACTGTGCACAGCGTATAGTTTGTCTTCTGCACTTTAGTTTTCAATGTTTGTCAGCTAACATAGCCAAGGAAAGCTTTTTTGTAATTTATTCATTTACTTATTTGTTTTATTGATTTATTATTATTTTTAGATAAATCAAAATCTTTTCTCGTGGCGGTCTAAAAATAAGTTCCGTCTTTAGCGTAAAATTTCGGACGGGCACACGCCATTACAAAATTTTAGACCCCACCCCCTCTCCACCCCTGTCTTTATAAACAACACTGTCGATGCATCCGTGGAGTGTCTGGTTCAGTGTACTAGACTTATAGGCCACGACTGATTTCACATTATGTAACATTACAAGCCGCCATCCAAGTCGTAATACATACTGATACCTGTAAAATGGTTTGGAAACAATCCATCAAAAAACCCTCGTAACCAAAACAAAATTCGCTATTGCACAATAGGAGGTCAATTTTATGGGTGGAAGAAAGGTGCGTAAAGTAAACCAGCCACCTTCAGCAAGTCACTGATAAAGTGATGGGACGAAGATATGCACGCCACATTGGTGGAAAATACGTTGTCTTCATGTTAGGCTGTGTGATTTTCCATTGGTATATTGTCCACACCACCGTTAATTGTTCAAGCCACCGCTTATTGTCCACACCACCGCCTATTGTCCACACCACCGCCTACCGCCTTTTGTTCACACGATCGTATATTGTTCACACCATCGCCTATTGTCCACACCACCGCCTACTGTCCACACCATCACCTATTGTTCACACCACCTCTTATTGTCCACACCATCACCTATTGTTCACACCATCGCTTATTGTCCAAGCCACTGCTTATTGTCCAAACCATCCGTTATTGTCCAAGCCACCGCTCACTGCCCACACCACCACCGCTCGTTGCCCACACCAACAACTATTGTCCACACCACTCCCTATTGTCCACACCAATACCTTTCAATACCTTGAAAATGGCTTAAAGCCAGGTCGCTAGCAGTGGCAAATAAACCGGATTAAATGCCCCAGCTTTGCATTCACATGAACGACATCAGACTGGCGCTAAGGGACAATTGTATGTAAACCAGCGTAAAGGACCTTGAATGGTAAGGCGGAGATTCGACCCCAGTGCAAGAACCTGTGCAGATCCAGTAGCAAAACTGACTATGGCTGTAAGAGACAGCTGCTGACACAGTCGTAACGCTACTTCTTTTTACAGCTCTTTTTTTTTTACTCTTCTTTTCCTGTTATATGGCATAAATGCGGCTTGTAGAGCTCCAGACGTGCACTGAGGCGATAAAATTGTAGCCGGCTCCAGTCACACTGGAATATCTTGTTTTTTTTTTGCAGTAGACACTGTAGACTTATGAAAATCGCCAGAAATGTAACTTTCTGAAAAATACTTGAGCACACAGTTATGTACAAATCAGTTACATAAATACATAGCAAATGTAACTTTCAGCCTCATACAGCGGGTACGCATAACCTGTTAATCCTGATAATAGCCAGAGGACAATATGTGCTCTCAACCTTGATTCACGTATGATCTCGCTACAGTTGCCAAATCTTAAGTAATACCATAGCTTATCTATTCTAATTTGTAATAACACTTATTTTAAGCAAGATGGCCTTCATCTTTACTCACACAAAAGTATGCTTCCAAAGAATGAAAAAGAGTCACAAAGCTTCAAATTCCGATCTGTTCTCCGCAGGAACGTCGTTAATCCACTGTACTGTGGTGGATGTCTGACGGATCAGGGAAGAAATATAGATTTTAAACTTGCTAAAATATGACAAAACTGATCACATTATAAAGTTTATGTTTTACATAAGAATACAAACGTTAACGAAAACGAAACTATGAGAGCACGTAGAGATACACTCATGAAGCTTTCATCAAAAATTTTCTGGTTAACGTTGATCTTCATACTGCAAACTCAAAACACAGTGCCTCGTTTGAACGAAACATTGGCATTTTTTGATCGAGAGTGCATTTTTGGAGGGTTATTACTAAGCAACCATCTCTTTTATGGCATTATAACTTTCATGAGAGAATCGGCCGAGTTTTGTACGTATTATTCCGAAATTAACACAATTGTGCTGGGACTTCGAAATTTGAACTTCCTGATCGTACCTCTCTGGGGCCGATTCTCCGCCTTACAGTATCAGGTTCTTTGCACCTGTGAACGGTATATTAGTGTCCCGAAGTGACAATAAAATTTCAGCTCCCTTTAATTGGGAATATATCACCGAAACCTCGGGCCATTGGCAATGTGAGCTGACTTTTTTTAAACTTCAGCACAGATTATGTTTCAGCTCTCCGTTTAAGCACGTTTTATTGTAAAACCCAAAGTCACGAAGTCTCACTCAAGACAAACAAAATGTATTTATTTCGCGGTGTCCATTTCCATGATAAATGTATTGTCTGTACAGTATATCACACAAGATTTGTATGCTTAGCTTGTAGCAAATTTGTGTTGTAAATGTATGGTAGCCAATGGGCTATCTCCATAGTAACGCAAATGCTGTACAGGCAATGTACGGCAACATACTGACCTGCGTTAATCACTAGGAATGTGATAAATACACAGTAACACAAATGCTGACCCAGTAATGCACGGTAAGATACAGACCCTATTTCTTACAAGGAATGTGATAAATATACCGTAACACAAATGCTGTACAGCCAATGTACGGTAAGATACAGACCCTATTTCTTACAAGGAATGTGATAAATATACCGTAACACAAATGCTGTACAGCCAATGTACGGTAAGATACAGACCCTATTTCTTACAAGGAATGTGATAAATATACCGTAACACAAATGCTGTACAGCCAATGTACGGTAAGATACAGACCCTATTTCTTACAAGGAATGTGATAAATATACAGTAATACAAATGCTGACCCAGCAATGTACGGTAAGATACAAACCCTATTTCTTACAAGGAATGTGATAAATATACAGTAATACAAATGCTGACCCAGCAATGTACGGTAAGATACAAACCCTGTTTCTTACAAGGAATGTGATAAATATACAGTAATACAAATGCTGCACCGCCAGTTTACGGTAAGGTACAGACCTTAATTTATTACTAGGAATGTTATAAATACAGATGCTGACCCAACAATGTGCGGTAAGATACAGACCTTATTTTATTACTAGGAATGTTATAAATATACAGCAACACAAATGCTGACCCAGCAATGTGCGGTAAAATATAGACCTTAATTTATTACTAGGAATGTTATAAATATACATTACCACAAATGCTGCACCGACAATACACGTTAAGTAACAGATTTATGTTCATTAATAAGAATGTGATAAATACATAAGAACGCAGATGCTGCACAGGCATTGTGTGGTAAGTTACAGACCTCAGTTAATGACTAGAAGTGTAATAAACTACTGTACAACAACGTGTACGGTACGGTAAGACACAGAACCGAGTTGATTACCTATAGCAATGTGATAACTAGACAGTAACACAGATCCTGTACAGGCAAGACACAGACCTTAGTTGATCACCTAGAAGTGTAATAAATACACAGTAGGACAAAAACTGTACAGGTACTATACGATAAGATACAGACTTTAGTTGATTACTAGCATTGTGATAAATGCGTAATAACTCAAATTCTTTACGGACGCTGTATACGATAAGATACATACTATAGTTGATTACTAGCATTGTGATAAATGCGTAATAACGCAAATTCTTTACGGACACTGTATAAGATACAGACTTGAGTTAATCTCTGGGGGCAGGGGGTGGGTGATAAATGCTAAGGTCACGTACATTGTATATGATGGAAATATGTATATCTGTTTATTTGAATCCTGATTAACGCAATGCTGAAGAGTTTTTCGTTTTATGATGACACGACACTCAGTTTTGTAGGTGGATGAATCTGGAGTGCACAGTGTAAAACCACAAATCAAGTACCTGACAAACCCTCTCACTGAACCTCTTATTCTATTAAGGGAATAATGAGGAACACTCCGGCTGAATTTCGTCCTCTCCAACGAAAACAGTTAATCACTTGAGATTCCACCGTGCATTGCGGGCTTTGGCAGTGACGTCATTGAGCTTAACCATGACGTCATTAAGAAGTTTATTACCTGTCACACTTCACGTGAGTTGACAGTAGCACTACATTTAAATGGTTGTGATGTCACTGTATTTAGTTATATATTACAAGGTGTAACGATGGAAGAAGAGCGTGCGCAGAATAAATACTAAGAAGAGATATCTCCTTTTACTAGACCTTTATATGATTTTTCCTTCCAACTCACGTGAGTCAGAATGTGACAATACACACAGTATGTGGCGATGTTTTCACGCTACATTCTCAATTGGAATCCTACCACTGACTGACCCTGCATCCAAGAAACGATATCATAAAATGCACAAATCACTTATTCTTATGTCTTATTATTTTTTCTGTGGTTTTATTGTGAGAAAATTTTAAAATAGCAATGTTGCATGTCTTTGTTTTTGCGAAAATAATTTTGACTTGAGGTTGTGAAATGTCCTTCGGCGACCTTGTTTTTGCAACATTTTAAAAAAAAATATTAAAAAGTGTACATGAAATAAACGGTTTTAATTTTTTAATACGCAGGTTAAGATATAAAACACAAAATCATAACTATTTCTTGGTAGGGAAGGTGGGAAGGTGTGGGGGGGTGTTTAAACAACCATATTCCTAAGGCGGCGACGCTTATTCTCCCGATGGAGTAACCTGTGGTCGTGTCGCTAAAGACAACTGATATCAAGTGAATTCTGTGAGTCCAGAAGGGGACAGTAAGACGGTTGTGCTTAGCTAATAAGATTACCGTTGACGATATATCCACAGCCTTCTGACCAGTAAGAGAAGGTACGCATAAAACGGAGATGTAATTTTGAAATAAATTTCCCTTTTAAAATATCACTTGTCGTACATTTCATTATTTATAAATGTATTTATTAATTTGTTTATTTATTTATTTATTTTATTGTAGTTTAACTTTTTACCCAGAAATGTTTCTCTGATGTGATGGTGGTTGTTTTATGGGCTAAGGACACCAAAGTATTTCAGCAAATAACATACAGATATGTTAAGTGAGAGTGCTTGGGGTTTAAGGTCGTACCAAACAATTTTTCAGTCATATGACGACGAAGGAATCCTTAAAATGCATGTTATGTGCCTCCTTGTTGCAGGACGGATTTCCACAGCTCTTTTATTTGGTCCTGCTTCACTGAGACGCCATACCGAAGGCAAGATTCTTTATACTGATACGGGGTCAACCAGTAGTTGCACTATCCTTTTCATACTGAACGCCAAGAGAGTCTTAGGTGTGACTGAACCCAACTGATAGCAACTGTGCTTTCGGGACCGGTAGAAACCGAGTGTATACAAAATATAAAGCAAGAAACGGGAAGAGTTTAGGGAACATTGATTGGTGACAGAATATCCTTTTACATTTGGTTTTATTATCCAGATGTATCATCAATTTCCTTTTTTTCTGCCATATCCTTGTATATAAATGACTTCTCGCAGTTAGTGACGCCATGACTGAAGCCCCTGTTAAAGAGTTTCTATAGCTAATAAACTCCAGAGCTTATATTCACTTGCGTCGTCTTTGTGTTTTTGGCGAATAACTGTGTCATCAACTATGTACCTTGGCGGGTAGGTGTATGCATGAATTACATATCGGAGTGCCACCATCGGAAACCACCGCCCTTCACTAGGTACGTGGCAAATCTCCTGACTTAGAGGTGGAGCTGCGCCAGAAATACATGTAAGCAGACTTGAGGCAGAGACAAGTTCATCGGCTGCAGTAATATTAACGTTTGATAAGAAGGATTATGCGAAGTATACAAATATGGCTCTCAACTTGCAATTGGTGCCACATGGATTTGAACCGGTGGTTCGAATGCTGAAAATACGTAATGGACACTAAAAATCCATTTTGTGTTTAACTCAAGAAACCGTAACTGTTGTAGAATGCTAAAAGCAAGGCTGTAGTCAAAACTTGTATTTTCTGGGTGCGTGGGTGCCTGTGGGGTGGTGTGCATGCGTGTACATGTGTAAGTTTTAGTTTAGAAAACATTTCTTCATACATTTTGCACAACTTTATTTGGAGTTCACGACGAAAACGCTCCCGTACACTGTATAGATTCAGGTTAGGGTAAGACTAATCCGTCACAGTTTTATTTTACATCTTATCGGCTTTATCATGTCTTTAGTGTACGGAAACATAACCCGTGCTATGCATGATATACTTTCACTGCCGCAACCATCAGCTTGATGTCATGCTTACATCAGATACCAGGAAAAGCTAAGTGGCATTTCAGGCATGATTGATTTTTATGATATATAATAGTCTTGAGGCATACCAAGAACAAACAAATGAGAACTAAAGAATCCCTAGAGACATTGCATAATAACTGACAAGCAGCCAAAGATGAAAGCGGTATGACATACAGAAACTTAAAACCACTGGCACAAAAGGTAATCTCAGGGATCTCTCTATCGTAAGTGCATTTTTTTTAAAATTTAGATTTAGAAACGTTAAACGTGGGGTAAAATGCTTACTATGGCAAACCGGAAATGGTGTTTCCAGACAGTCACACACACAACGCCAGAGAGATTGCCTACTATACAACTCCCCCTCCCTCATCTACTTCTCTATGTGTTGACACCTAATCAAGTAAATATGATTTAAATACCTTAATTTTTCTCATTTTTAGAACGCCTGGTCTTCGCCTGTTAGCCAGTATACATGTAATTGTAGCATGAATATTTAGTTTCGTTTTTATTTCACATGGTCAGTCCATCTAATAAACAATGTACTCATATCTTAATGGCAGAGAAATCTAATTCTTTGTTTTCAGCACTACTAATATCTACTCTAAAACTTAGAAACACTACTAATATCTACTCTAAAACTTAGAAGCACTACGAATATCTACTCTAAAACTTAGAAGAATTAAGATGAGTCATCTTGCATTTCAAATATTTAAATGCATTCAATTCTGCTTTGAAACTTAAAAGGGATGATTTCCAAAGAAAATATATTGTTCAATGGTTTAAACCTGTTCTGGCCACAAGTTTGCGGAGGTGACATAATTTAATCATTGATTCAAAATGTTACAAAGAGTTAGCATTCTAAAACACATTTTAGTGGTGCTTTTAATTGTTGCCTTTGTCCTTTTCTAAGTTTCAATATATCAGCTATAAGATCGCGCAGTACACAAGAACCTCAGAGAAGTTTGGAGCACATACGTTTTTTTCTCTTTTCGCAGTTAAAATGACCATTGTGGACACTTTTCAGATTTGTTGGTATATTTTTGTTACATAAAAAGAAATCTCCGTACATTTTGCAACTTGAGAGCTCTTTATCTTTATCAAACAAAGCTCATCCGAATATTCAGCTTAGCCTTGTTCGTAAGTCGCTCTGTCTGTTTGTCTGTCTGTCGGTCGGTCAAATTGGGCTGCGTTTTCGAAGGGAAGCAGATCTTGTAATTGATGGAAGAGCACTGTCCTGTGTCTACTTCCATCGATTCGACGTCGGGAGACCAGGGATCAAACCCGTGTCTGGTCATACCAAAGACTTCAAAAATATTACCAGTTGCTGACTCGCCTGGCGCTCGGCACTGAGAGGTTGGAGCAAGGAAGCAACTCTCGTTGGCCCGGTGTTAGTATAATGTGACTGGGTGGGGTGTAAAGTCCGGCGGCTATATAAAAGGGGTCCTTAGATGTCCTTGTATATATATATAGTAGTGCTTATATATATATATATATATATATATATATATACAAGGACATCTAAGGACCCCTCTTCGTCATATGACTGAAAGGCTGTTACTAAGACGTAAAACCCCAAGCATACATACATACTTACTTCCTCCAATAACAATGCCAGCCATTTCATTCTCAAATCAAGTGATCGTGAATAATCATCGTTGGTATTTTTACGCAAGTAAGTATAGAGGGCACCACTGTGCAGCCAGTTACAAGATTTGCTTCAACTGGCAGAGGGCTGGTAACTTCCATCTCATCTTTTAACATGGACCGTTCACTAAGCGAGGTACTTGAATGTATTTACGATTCCATGGGGTTTAAAGTCGTACTTCACGATTTTTCATTCATATGGCGACAAAGAGTCATTAGGTGTGTGTACACATATTGTGTCTTCTTGGGACAGGGCAAGTCCATGCTGGTAAAATGCTGCCACCACTGAAGAGTCATGCCGAAGACACCAGATATGACACCGGACCCAGTCACATTCAACTGATACCAGGCCAGCCGGTCATGTTTCCTTGTCCTAACCTCTGGGTCCTGAGCACCAAGCAAAGCAGCAGCAAGTACCATTATAAAAGTCTTTGGTATGACCCGATCCGGGTTTGATCCCAGGGTCTCCCGACTTCAAGGCGGAGAGTCTATCCATATATAAACTAGAAAAATTAATATAAAGTTTAAATATTAAAATTGTGCACGATTTTAATTTATATTATGAAATATCACACACATTACCATTGTATAAGGGCCTACCATGCATTTTATTCGAAATAAAAGTTTTAAATCACTTGATAAAAACCGATGATCAAGCAGCTCGTTTAGCGTTTGACATTTACGTGGAGCTGTCTTTTGTTGCTATCAGTGAACCCAATTACACGATTAAAGCATGAAGCTGTGTGTATATTATAACAACCAATAAGACCTCTGCATGGTTCTATCGTACCACCACCTGTGTCCAAGGAGGTCAACCCCTCGGAGAAAGTCTAATAACGATCAGTTCATAAGTCAGTCTTATCTCAAACTGGACGTCTCAAGAGATAGTAGCCGAGGGTCTTGGATTAGCGAGGTGCTAATAGGGGGGCGGGTGTATTAACTTTTTATAGTGGCGGACTCACGCGGGATTACCATAGCAGATAAAGCATGCGTGTCTTCTAATAAAACCTGATCAGATAAAACCCGTTCAAGACAACCGTTTCACAACTTTTAATCTCCAAGTTTACGGAATTTCCCTCTGTTATGGACGACAAATTCTGTTCCCGCCAAGCAGGTGGGGATATGTAAACTATTATGTGTGTTGAAAGAACACAGGTGTCAAGATTTTGATTTATACGACAGTGGTATTTAATGTCCACGCAGTGGCCGATTCCATAAATCCAGTCAAAAGTTTGAAAAATGGTTTTAGAACTTATTTTTCAGCCTTGTAAATAAAAAGTTTGATCACCTCATCAATGTTATCTTAAGGCAAATGTGTCAAAATTTCAACTTCCATTACCGAAAACTAAACATTGTGGTAACGTTTCAAATTCTGACGTAAATCTGGAAATGTGATCCAGACCTTGGTCATGTTTGCTTGTATTTCTGTTCACAGTCACAATTTTCACCACGGTGATAAACTTCCATGTTTCTTGTCTTGGTAGACGGAATTTTTGATGTTATCCTGAACTTCAGCATTTGTTTTGTCAGTTTACTTTGTATTTAGTATATCGTACCATAGGAGCAATTTTGCCACGGCGTCGCTTTTTATGGCGGAGTATTGTTCTAAAACAGTACAGAAGCATCATTTACTGATAATCGCTGTACCGTAAATGCTGAACTTGTAAAGAAAACACAAGTATCAGCCAATAAAATTTGACCGGCACTTCGTCAATATCCTGTTCTATTTAATCGTTTATAACACTTCATAAGACTGTCTGGCTTCCTCCCCGGTGGAAATGTCTGCCTCCAACCTGCGGATGGCCGTGGGTTTCCACGGACTCTGCAAGGTTTGCTTCCATTATAATGCTGGTCGCCGTCGTGTGGGTGAAAAATTCTTGAGTATGGCGTAGAGCACCAATCAAGTAAATAAATAAAATGCTACTAGGCATGCGCAAATGCTACTCGCATAATCTCTCTGTTCGAACGCAGTCGTATAAGAATTTGTAGAGTCCGCTTTACCACTCTCACGGCTTGTCGCGCCTTGGTGACAATAACAGGGAACTCGTAAAACTCCTTCCAGCCTGTATCAAGACGGTCCAAAGCTGTGAACTCATTTGTTCTTTCTTTTATTACATCATAATTATCGTTGTACGCGTGCTCATAAGACATATGTGAAGAACACAGGCTCTGCATCGTCACAGAAGACAGCGTTCGGCTTTCATTTGAGCCGACTGTGTAGCTCGTCATAGATTATCCCATTCGTCAATGACACTCCCGTAGCCGTGTGCACAGCCTGACGTTCATGGAGATCTATTTGGGTCCACTCGCCAGATAGCTCTGGGTATATTTGTACATCACAAATGGGAATGTTCGTCAGTGATGTGACAAAGGCACTTGGTTTATGACGGGCAAAGCGGTTTCCCTCACCCATGAAACAGACCACCGTTGAATAAGTGAAAACTGTTTGAGTTTTGCGTTAAACAGCAGTCAGATAAATAATAAATAGACCTTCTTCCTGGCACTGCCATGATTAAATTCTAAACTCTAATGACGTTTTCGTTGTTTTCTTATTCTCAAACCGTTGACATTAAGCCTACTTATCATATTCGTTTGTGTCACATGATAATCTGTCACTAATCCAACAATACTGTTAAATCAGGAAGTTTTCACCGTAGAATTCCACGGGGATGTGTTAAGGGATACAAGATCGCCTCTGAATGGCTGGTATGAAAAAAAAAGTCCAGGCTAAGCTGAATTTTGGGTATAGCAGACTTTTTCAGTTGTGACCAAAGTTGCAGACCGCTTCGGTGGCCCAGTAATCAGGGCGTCAGCCTCGAAGTCGGGAGACTCGGGATTAAACCCAGATCGGGTCATACCAAAAACTTTAAAAAATAGTACTTGTTGCTGCCTTGCTTGGCGCTCAGCACTTAGAGGTTGTTAAATGTGTATGTATAAAAGTTTAGCAGTGTCATAATAATGTGATTGGATAGGGTAGGGTGTCATGACACCTGAGTGGCGGCAGCACTTTGTCGGCATGTATATATACACGCGCCTAGCAACTGATCGTCGTCATATGACTGAAAAGTCGATAAAGTACGACGTTAAACCCCAAGCATGCACACACATGTACCAAAGTCGCAGCGTTTCACCAAGGAAATCTAGTCTCCCATGACAGCCAGTCAGCGTGAATTCTGTAGTCTTCATTTCCTTGTGTAATTTACTGTTCTTGCCATGTTGTGAACACGCCTATTCTTTCATCGGAAACTGTCATCACATTACATATTCACCGTTCTGTTACCAGGTATTTATTTCTTAGTTTTCGTCGATGCATTGGGACCTTGCTATTTGATAGCATGTACACTTACTGTACAAGTTCCAGGCGTCGTGATAAATAGAGTGGAACGTGGTGACGTAGCGGTCTTTTTCACTAAGTTGTGCATTTTAGACTAAAGTCCAAAACTGTACTCCTCTTCACAAAACAAAACAAAACAAGAAAAAAACAGACACTTTACATTGGATGTCCAAACCTGGTTAAAATGCTACTACGTAGCACAGGACAGAAGCAATGGTTAAAATTTTATACATTGCATTTATATATATTTAAGAATTTAATTTGGATTTCAATTTTGGCTTAAAGTTCGAAACCGATGTGTCAAAACGATCCTATATCATACATGAGATAAACACAGAGCCAAACATAGTTGGACCCACTTTTCTGACAGACTATTACTTTGCCCACATTAATCAACTTCACTTTCCAAGCAACACAAGCATCGCGTGAAAAAAAAAAACTTTCTGCAATCTCAAATTCATTTGATCGCTTTCCAGCAGGTAATTTGTCCATAATCTGTATTTAATCTAACGGTATAAATTCTCCAACGTCATCGGGTTACGTCTATTTATTACACCCGATTTTATTTGCTCTATAGTCATTTATCGTGGAACGCCGGAGAATAGGCTACAAACTGGGTCCCTAGTCGAATACGTCGAGGAGGTCTGTATTTCACTTACATTCAAATAAAGTCGACAGGCGGGTCAGTAAATTAAAGGATAACGGCTAAATCCCTGTTCAATAGCTAAGGATAATATTAATAGAATCCCCGTTGTCACAGACAAGCGCGTGACCTGCTGACGGTGGGGCGGATTTTTGCCGTGTTTATTTGGGTATAGGAGCCATCCGTTTTCGGGACAGCGTTCAGGTTAGTGTTGTCAAGGAACTCAAGAAGACGACATTCTACTCTTGGAATCCCCCATAAAGTATCGTAGTACATGATCTGTACAGAATTTTAAGTCAAATTACGTAAAAAAATCACATGTAAGCAAAGTAATTATTGCCTACTCATAAGTGTACAGGAAAGATATATTCATTTTTTATCGTTCTATACCGCTATACCTATCATTTATTTATTTATTTAATTTATGATCTTCAACGAACGCATTCAGTATTGCTGTACCAATGGCCACACTGTAGCGCGACCGCTTGAAAGAAACACAAAAAGGCACTATAACACGAAGAAAACGTTATAAGGCAAATATAGAAAAGGTATACATTTGAGAAAACGTATTTAACACCCAAACCGAACCAAGACTATAAATCAGAAGGTTATTATGTAATCCTATTTAATTACTATTCTATATACAACGTCATGTTAAAATTGGCAGACTGACAATCTACGGTTTCCTAATGCGACCGGGTCAGTCTCTTTTTGTCGTTACGGCACATCCTGTATGTATTAAACACACGCCTCACGTGCCTCTTGTTATTTTAATTCTACCTTGGTATTTAACGTCAGAGTATAGGCAATACTGCACAGTTCTAGACTGATAGGTATCCAGGTCATATATACCTTTTTTAGAAGAATCTTTTTTTTTGTGGGGGGGCTGGGGGGTCCATATGTAACCAGTCATGTGGATTGGCAAGGATAACTTGTGTTCTGGACTGCCTTTTGTGACGAAACACGATGTCAACGCACCAGTAGGGTTCAGAATCCTTGAAGTGTATTTTATAACCGGTGAACACGAAGTTAAAAAAGAATAAGAAAACTACCCAAAGCGGCTTTGAGGATTACACACGCAATCGTACTTCAGGATACAACATAAGTGGTCATAGTACACAGATATTTGTGGATTCCACGCCTATTCTAATAGGCCTACACTGAAAAAAACTACTTTTTTATTATTAACAAAGTTTTTAACAAGTACTTTGTTCTGTGTTGCCAACAAAGTACTTTATTGAATTAATTTTAACAAAGTTGCTTTGTTAATTCATTTAACGAGGTAATGTGTTAATTTAACAAACTACCACGTGAACTTTTAACAAACTAGTTTGTCAGGATAATAAACTGCTTCCCACAAATTATACAAAGTAATTTGTTAATTTAACAAAACTGTCCATTATTAACATTAGCAAAGAAGTGTGATGAATTCAACATAGAAACTTGTTAGCTACTCTCTTTAACTGAACTAACTAGAACTGAACAATCAACGTAATTTGGAAATGAATCAAACTAATTTGTCGACTGGATTTGTTCACTGTCACACATGACGCTCACATCTATCACATCTTGTGCCTCTTACTTACTCTGAAAGACCTTCACTCATATCCTTGGCTATTGCTATTGGGAGGAACATGTTGAGCACCCCTGCACAATTGTCACGTTAAATATAAAATCGAATTTGAATAGAAAGTCCAGAACTTCGCCCATTGCTGTGACAGCACTGAAGAGTAATAGTATTGAGCTGACGAAAGCATTGGGTTAGAAGTCCTTGTGAAGCGAAAGGGTGACTGTGTATATGAACCTGGACCTTTCCGGTACTGTCACCTATCTGTTGGCTTGGCTGGAAAATAAAAGAGTGACATGGCCAAAACTTTATTGATTCATTTATTTGTGTAAAATCCTCGGTTGAATTTGTTTAATCTGCTATTTTGCTTTATTTCAAGAAGAAGGGAATCTATAGTCATTTCATATAACAATTCTAGAATTACAGAATTCCCGTTTGAAAACTTTATTTAGTTTTCTGATTGATTTTCAGCTTCAATAGTAGATAGTTTACAATTCATATTTATTTTCCTATTCCCAGAATACGGTCAGTAACAGATTATTTTGTTACTTTTTACAAACAGTTTGTTTAAAGATTGTTAACAAATTAAACTCCGTTAAAATTTAACAAAGTAGCATTTTTAGTGCACCTGTATATACTTTGAGTATTTCGCATGCAGTTATAATAGACATACAAGTGTTCCATGCAATCATAATAGACATACAAGGATTCCATGCAGCCGTAATAGACAAACAAGGATTCCACGCAATCATAATAGACATACAAGGATTCCATGCAATCATAATAGACATACAAGGATTCCATGCAGTCATAATAGACAAACAAGGATTCCAAACAGCCATAATAGACATACAAGGATTCAAAACAGTCATAATATACATACAAGGATTCCACACAATCATAATAGATATTTAAGTATTTCACACAGTCATAACAGATATACACAGGCATACCACACTCAGTCGTAGTATAGGTCTATTTGAACATTTGAATATAAGCACCATCTGGCCATCACCTTTCGAAGCAACGCACAAAGGGCCGACGTCACGGCACAAAGAAGACGACGTCACGGAACAAAGTGACGATGTCACGGCACAAAGGGCCGCTGCCACGGCAAAAAGGGCCGACATCACGTCCAAATCATCACAAATGGACGACGTCACGACATAAGGGGCCGACTTCACGTCCAAATGGACGATGTCACGGCATAAGGGAACGATGTCACGGCACAAAGGGCCGACGCCACAGCACAAAGGGACGACGCCACGGCATAAAGGGACAATGTCAGGGCACAAAGAGGACGACGCCAAGGCACGAATGAAAGACATCACGGTACAAAGGAACGCAGTCAAGGCACAAAGAGAATTCACAATGATGTGCCGTAAAATCAAGTGTCGACAGTCCCGTATTGTTAACAGGTCGGTCAGCTTATCTGGCGTAGGTTTAACAACTGACACACAAGAAGACACATGCGTAACTGTAACCTTTGGGGTTATGGTGGCAATGTTTCAGGACATTTGACGCCAATGAAAGGTAACATGAAATTTGCTCTTCTATCCCTGCTTATCACATTACCCATTATTTTGTAAGTAAAACACCGGTGAAGAATAAAAGCAGAGTTCTTTGTAAGGCCACTTCAAGCAGCGGGGTATTCACTTTTGGCCTAGTCATTAGGCCCAGTCATATTACTAGGACTCACGCTGACTTGAGGTTATCCTGACATGTGATTTGTCAGAAAATGTGCATATCTGTGTTTGACTGTATCTTTGTCCCTACTGTGCACAGCACAACAACCCAGCCATCAAAATAATCAGCACAAAACACACAGAGTATACAGATCATATTAAAACTATACACTGGTTAAACTCTTAATTACACCGCACAGCCTAGTAAGACACTGGCACGAACAAGAGTGTGCAAGTTAAATTTTAAACATAATGTCATAAACTATGATACAAAGCAAGTCTTGTGCACTATTTCATGAGGTTTATATCGAGCTCTTTATTGGTGCTCTTTGTTTAGCATGAAGCAAGATATGGTCGAAAACAAAATGTGCACACATCTGACATCAGGAGATCTTTAAAAGCATAAAGCGTTTGTGTGGCTGCAGTCGATCAACTCGGCTGACCGGTGAGGTCCCAGGTTCGAATCGAGCTCCCGCGTATTCGGTGGTGTTTTCGGGCACCTGACAGGGAGCGGTAGTTGACTCTATAAATGGAAATGATCGCAATCGTTTAAATTATTTTCTTATTTACGTATTTAGTAGATACTGTTCAACGTCGTATACTCAAGACTTTTTCACTTACCGGTAATATATACGTCGTGGTAGTTGGTCATCTTTATGGGTAGAGGAAACCGGAGTGCCACGGGGTAACCAGCGACCTATCACATGTACGTCAGTTATACTCGGAGGATTTTCCGCGCATGACATATGTCATATTGGCGGAAGACGAGTGGTCTGCTGTGAACTTCATGTTAGACGCACGGGAGGTCACCGTGGACGTTTTATTCCGAGAATTCCTGAGAATTATGGAGAATCGTTAAAATGGCTTGACCAGGCATGGGATTTAACCCACGTCTCTTGTGACCGAGCGACTGAACGACGGTCACCGTTAATTAGTCTTTCGATCATCAGTCGCACTTCCGTCATATGACTGAGTAAAATCTTACTGAGTGCAGTGTTCAACGCCAATAAAGCAAGTCGACTTTTCAATAAATACACTGTACAGCTTAGTCATCATACACTTCGTTTGACGTTTGATAAATTGCCTACAAATCAAACTACACAGCATAACGTCCGTCTGGTAAGCGGTTTCATGAAGATTTATTTGATTGGTATATTTACGCCCTGCTGAAGAGTCTTTCACTTATACGACGGCAGCCAGCATTATGGTGGGTGGAAACCGGGCAGAGCCAGGGGGAATCCCACGACCATCCGCAGGTTGCTGGAAGATCTTCCAACGTAGGCCTGGAGAGGAAGACAGCATGAGCTGGACTTGAACTCACAGCGACCGCATTGGTGAGAAACTCCTGGGTCATTACGCTGCGCTAGCTCGCTAACCAAATGAGCCACGATTTTATGAAGAGGTCGTTTTGCTACTTGAATATATGCACATATAAGGAAAACCCAATACAAGATATGTAGCTGTGATAGAAACAAGGCACAACAGACTGTACAATATGGCAAGTTAGAAACTAGGTGAAGTAACTTTTTTCTAATTTATTTTTTAAGGAATCGCGAGGAACAGGCCTTGTGACACATGCTATGACATTTCTATAAAGCATCTAGAGAACTATGCGGGCGACTTGTTAAGACCCTTTACCGTTTTATCTCGGGCAATGCTTATACTAATAAACCTCACGTAAGCCATAAATCAAACCGTTATAAAAACGGTAGCCATCATTGCCCCGTATAGTACCCAGGTTTGGAATTTTAGCACACCACATAATTCTAACAGCCGATTGGTTGCCGAGCGGTGCGCTATATTTAGCTCACCAGTCCACAGGTGTCCATGTGGACGAGTCCAACTAAATGTGACCGCCACCCCCCCTTTAACGAATGACTTACTGCATTGGAACTACCGCATTATCCGTCTGCTTTTGTTGTTGAATCAGAACAAATGTCTTACATGTTCGCACGTTCTGTAGGTCGTTTTGGATTCTGTTACCTCCGCAAGTTAATGCAGGTTATGTTTTTGCCGGCGTTTATTTGCCAGTCTGACTATAGGCCTATATGTCAGCAATTTTATGGGAAATAGGTATGCTGGGATTTGAATGAAGTGTTGTGCATAGGTTGGTCTTGGGCTACGTCAACTTAATTTTGGTTGGGATAAGTGTGTTCTTCTATGAATTTTTTTAACGACTCTACACTATTAAGAGATAAGACATAAATGCAAAAAAAAAAAAAAAAAAGTAAAAAAGATGTCACTTTGTTATGACCGAGAGATGAGTATGTAAAATATACTTTGGCGGAGATTGTTAACTCTCGGTCTAGTGCCGTCTAGTTAAGCCTACCTGTGTAAAGAAATTCCCTACTTTCCCGTAGTTTGCCTGATTATTAGACGTATGCATAAATATATAATTAGGTCTTACCTCTATGATTTATTTGTCTTTCTGTTGTGCGGTGATTAATATTTTGTACATTCCAAAAAGCTTATAACTTCTTATGTATGATATATAAAGATGAAGATATATATATATATATATATATATATATATATATATACAACATCGTGAACACAAAGACTGTACCGGTACTCGAATCCCTGCAGGCGTGTTGGTCCCACACGAGAACGTCGTTTCGAATGCCAAAGTGCAACACGAGATCACTGTTCGCGAGATTTTCACTCCAGGTTGCAACGTGGTGCAACAGGAATGATATTGGAGTAAGGTTATTTCACTTATACGACGGCGGCTATCAGTATAGTGGGAGGAAACCGCAGGTTGCTGGCAAGCCTTTCCCACGTACGGCCGTGTGGAAGGCGACGTTTATACTTGCCAGCTCATATCCGTGTTTGCGCTGATCATGTTAAAAAGAAAGTTATACATGCTTACCCGATGTACACGTATATATACACATATATAACATTTTCGTTTTCGTTTTCTGAGATCACTAATTCCTGCCTCATCGCCGTAACCCCAGGAACCTCGGCGTTCTCCAAGATTTCTGTAAAAAAAATTTACAGGTGATGACAATAATGTCAAGCAAACGTTAGAGAGCTTCTCATTTGCTTTATGGGTTTGAAATCAGCGTCCGCCAGTCCGCGTTCGAAGATAAACACTGTTCTAAATTTAAAAAAAAAAAGCTTGAATTACCCGACAGAGGGCGCTTCACTTTTCACATACTCGCGTCAAACAGCACAGCATGGGGAGACGGTTTCAACAAGCAAGGATTGTGATAGAGCCATCGAATCGCCGTAAAATTTCAAACTTGCTGAATAATGACAAGGTTCTCCGTGTGAGGATGAATCAAGCTAGTCCCGGCGCTGTGGTGGGCACGTGTTTGACCATGTGTCCCGCAGCAGAAATAGCTCTGTGAGTCATAAAAAATACACAATAATCGAAGGGGGAAAACAATCACAAACCATGGTACCGTAAATAGAGTGGGAGATCTTGTTAAGTCAGTAGGTGCTTTGGTTGAGATGTGGTTGCTCTGATGTGTAGAATGATGTCATTTCAGTGAACGAGTTCTTCTCACATTGAACAGCTGAGCAGCGGGTAGGCGACAAACACAGCCAACACCCTTGTCTTTACAAAGTCCGTTTATGGGTAGCTCTGGCAGTCTAGCCGTAACATTAAAACATCCCATAGATTCTGCTGGAAAAAAAAAAAACACGAGTTACTCTGTCAGTAGATAATCCATAGATTGCAGATAACATAACCAGACGCTGAACTGAATGGTCTATCAAAGATCGCCTTTTTGAACTTATTTTGCCTAGGGGTCATCTGTGGCCTAGTTGGTTAGCGACCCAGGAGCTTCACACCAATATGTTCGCTATAAGTTCAAGCCCAACTCGTGGCCATATGTGGGAAGGTCTTCCAGCAACCTGAAGATGGTCAGTAGTTTCCCCCAAGGCTCTGCCAAGTTCCCTCACACCATAATACTGGCAGCTGCCATATACGTCAAATATTGTTGAGTCCAGCATAAAGCATTAATTAAATAAATAAGTAAATATTACATCAATGCCATGAATCATAGTTTTGTGTTTTCTTCCATGTTTTCGTAGAATATTTTCATCAATCTGTCTTGTGGTCTCTTGGGAGTAAAACGGCCAAATGCTTGGATGTCTGCAGTCTGAAAAGGGGTATACTTTTAGTGCATTTCCACATATTCAGTGTTCATGTATCTAGTCTAAAGGTGACCGAATTATTGTAACATATTTTTGTGTAATGCACGTGTGATTCTTCTTGTGGGTATGAATTTTCTGATAGATATTGAATTTCAGACACTGAAATAACTGCCTTGAGATCAGTGAAAATGTTGGCGCAAATGAAACTCGAACTCATGACTTCAGGAATGTAGCCGCACCACTATGTAAGCTGAGCTACCAAGCGAGGTGAATAACAATACACATCAGCGCGTAAAACATTATAATCACTGGTGTCAGTGTTGGAAATTCAACATATATTGATGTTTTCCTTGATAATGATGATAATGATAATGATGGCAGTTGTATGATGTTATGTTTGTTTATCCAGGCGAGAGAGAGAGGAACTGATTCATCCATTTGAGGCCTCACAAGAGACCGTTCATCTCAGGAAGTAAGAGCCCTTAATGAACCTAGCTTTGTTGATATGGACAATTTGTGAAATGAACAGGATTGAATCTTTTCTATATATATATATATATATCATTTCATATATCAGATATAAGTCATTTTTATATCTGCCGTGAAGTGGTTAAGGTATGTGCCTTTGAATTGCTAGGACATAAAAGTGCAGGATCAAACCTTGCCTTGGATAGGCAGTTTTTTAGAGTTTCTTGTGCTCATTGTGAAGCATTAGTGATGCAAAAAAATGCTTGAGTGGCAATTTGTGCAGTCTAATGTTTGATGAAAACCTCAGCTGCATGTCTTCCCAAAATATAGTATACAGAACTAATTGCAGTCTTTTGAGTGAACAAACTCTGGAGTATGTTGGTAAGCTTCAGTCAATCAGTATCATGTGCTCAGACATGTATATGCTGTAAACCGTTACATAAGCAATGCGATTTGAGGTAAACAAATGAATTGTCCAGAGAGAGTTTAAATTTCACCACACTAAATGCCTTTACCAAGTTCTTTCTGAAATTCTTGAATATGCAAAAAATTAAATAGGCATGATAGGGTAACTGGACTAATGGATCAAATTGGCCAAATGTTTGAAAATGCTGTGGTTTTCTCATTGCTGTATTCTGCATAATGAGATGTTAAGCAGGGCCTCCCGTGGCGGAGAGGTTTAGCGCACCAGCACGACAAAATGACCCAGGAGCCTCCCACTAATGCGGTCACTGTGAGTTCAAGCCCAGCTGATGCTGGCTTCCCTTCCGGCAATGCATGGGAAGGAGTGACAGCATCCTGCTGATGGTCTTGGGTGTGCCCTAGGCTCTGCCAGGTTTCCTTCCACCATAATGTTGGCCGGCGTCATATGAGGGAAATATTGAGAATGATGTCAAACACTAATTATAAAAATAAATTTAAAGATATACCTTATATTATATAGTTATGTGTAAATGATAATATACGCAGAAATCCTCTTAATTTGTGATGCAATAAATCTCTGTTTTTTAGCCCCAAAGCCGACCCCTCCAAAATGGTGAAGGCCTATTCTAGACCAGCTGCAGGCAGAGTTGACCCTCTGTCCTCTGACCTCCGTCCTCCAGCTGTCCTGCTTAGCACTGTGAGATATCTATTGGAAAGGTAAGTGTATTCTGTAAGTGTATTCTGTACTGTTGATGTTTAAGATGCAGCACACTTGAATCCTGCTTTCCCTTTTTTATGCTTGCACATCAGTTTACTCCCAACACCAGAAGTTATTATTTCATGTTTTGTCAAAAATTTTCATGGAGCAAGTGAGTGACTGAGTGCTGTGGTTTAATGTCATACTTAACAATTTTTCAGTTATATGATGACGAAGGAATCCTTAGTGTGTATGTAATGTACCTCCTTGTTGCAGGACCAGATTTCCACCGCTCTTTTATGTAGTGCTGCTTCACTTAGACGTCTTACTGAAGGCAAATAAATGGCCACGCCTGAGCGATTATACTGATACAGGTCAATCAGTCATTGCACTATCCCCTTCATGCTGAACGCTAAGCGAGGAAGTTACAACTTCCTCTTTTAAAGTCTTAGGTGTGACTCAACCCAAGTTTGACCCTGGATCTAACGGTCTCGAAGCGGATGCTCTACCAACTCTGCTATCGGTGCCGTTAATTTTCATGGAAGGTGACATTGGTAAAAATAATGATAATTCTAAAACCAATATGGCCGTCGTCGTATAAGTGAGATATTCTGGAGTATGGCGTAAAACACCAATCAAATAAATAAATAAATAAATCTAAAACAAAAATAATCAAAAAAATAAATTGTTCATTACCTACATCAAATTTCAAAAATGTTTTGAGGAGAAGGATGGAGCTTCTGCAAGATGTTCAAGCAGATTCTTACGCCATTATTCTGTCTTGATTGATAAATCTAAACTTTGGCTGAAACCCTGTGAAGTTTCTCTTTTTTGTGTGAAAAGATTGAGTATTTAGGGTTTTGTGTTTACCTGGCCTTTAACAGTGAGGAGCAAATCTTCAACGCATAAAACAGCGTTGAACAACTCAAAAAGTTGAGTTGAAGAACTCAAAACTGCATGTGCCAGAAAAAGACACAAAGGGAGTTCTCAAAGGGAAACTCTGACAATCTGGGGGGCACTCCAGGAGAGCAAACCCTCTGTCACAGCAGCATGTACAACATCTCATTATAAGGGAAGCTTTGGGTAATATGGTCGTTCTTAGCAGTCATAAACATGAGCACAAGTGGTCAAACTTTCATTCTATGCATTATAATTGTTTTTTTTTATAAGTATTCAAGACCAGGTAAAATAGTTCATATAAGATTCTCATTTCTGCTGTAGTAACTTGCTGCACACAGGTGTATAAAGGGACATAACTCTTGAACATGTGGATTGAACAGAGTTGTGTCCCATGATATGTAAATAGATTATCTGATGTATATCTCTTTGGTCTTATATTGTACAGAATAGTGAGTCTCCAGGAGCGTAGATGGACAGATGTGTACGAGTATGTGAGTGACAGATTGAGGGCAGTACGACAGGATTTAATCATACAATCCGTCATTGGGCAGCCGTCATCAAGATCTTGGAAAACACCGTCATTTTCCACATTTACTCTGGTTACAAGTAAATATCAAAATTCTTAAGCCGCGTTTGTGCAGTTTTTAATCATATTTCATCATGAGTTGAGGCTGTTAATTATCGTGCTTCAGTTTAGACTATTAGCCCCTAACATAACATATACATAAACATAACACACCCAGTGCGCTGCAATGACCCAGGAGCCTCTCACCAATGCGGTCGCTGTGAGTTCAAGCCCAGCTAATGCTGGCTTCCCTTTTGGCAATGCGTGGGAAGGAGTGGCAGCAACCTGCTGATGGTCGTGGGTATGCCCTAAGCTCTGCCAGGTTTCCTTCCACCATAATGTTGGCCGGCGTCATATGAGGGAAATATTGAGAACACTAATCAAATAAATACATTTAAAGGTATACCTGATATTATATAGTTATGTGTCCAGCTCAGAACCGATTTGCACTCCTGCCTTAGGTGGGAGGGTCTGCCAGGAACCTGAAGATGGCTGTGGATTTTCCCCGGTCTATGATCAGTTTCCTCCACCATAATGCTGGCTACCATCATATAAGTGAGATATTCTTGAATACAGCGTGAAATACCAATCAAATAAATAAATAAATACACGAACAAACCTAACGCACAATAAACAAGTCTATCAAATATGCATGCTCTGTTGGTTTTATGTCATAGGTTCTATGGAGTAGGGGGCCTCCGTGGCGCAGTCGGTTAAAGCGCCAGCGCAGCGTAATGACCCAGGAGTCCCTCACCAATGCGGTCGATGTGAGTTCAAGTCCAGCTCATGCTGGCTTCCTCTCCGGCCCGTACGTGAGAAGGTCTGCCAGCAACCTGCGGATGGTCGTGGGTTTCCCCCGGGGCTCTGCCCGGTTTCCACCCGCCATAATGCTGGCCGCCGTCGTATAAGTGAAATATTCTTGAGTACGGCGTAAAACACCAATCAAAAAAAAAATCTATGGAGTAGTGTTCAGAAAGCAAAGATGCATGTATTAAGCATCTTGATAACTGCAGTCATCCGATCAGAATGATACATGCACTAAAGTTTAAATGCATGCACCTTTCTTTGGGTAGTTAAGAAAATTTGGTTGTCTTGTTACACGTAAATAGAAAATGAGGAAAGATATACTGTAATTCTTCGAGCTTTTTCTCATTTTTGCAGGGTATTTATTGAAGCATATTCTAAAGCATTATTCTGTGTGGACTTCCAAAATTAGACTTTTTTTTGAAGCCCAGAAGTTGGCCAGTCTAACCAATGTACATTGTAGTTTTGCCTCCAAAATCATATTAAAAATGCGCATAAATTACACTGAAAGTTGCTCTTTTAGATGTGAAAAGGTTGAGGAATGAGGGTAAACTAACACTAAAGGTATTTATTTATTTATTTATTTATTTAGCGGTTCTTGCTGAACATCGCACTCAAGAATTTTTCACCTATGTGATGGGGACCAATTTTACGGGCAGAGTTTCAGTTTTGTTGTTTTTAAATAATAATCATATAAATGCTAAGTTTTCTTTGCTCTTTAAATTACTTCATATTCCTGAAAACATAACAAGTGTATTTCAGTTTTGATAATTTGACATTTCTTGATTACCCTAAATGACCATAAATTTTGTTCGTGACTAACTTGCTCATTTTTCCTGATTCTGAGAGTTTCATTGATTTTAGGACGGTGTTTTGAGGTATGATTGAAACATGGGATGATATTCTACTGGTAAAATGCAAATTTCAGCACCAAAAATAATGGTTTGTGACATTTATTTGCCTCTAAAAAATACACTTTTGTGGGAGAAATTTGAAGTCAATTAAAGGTAATTTTTTTTTTCATTCAGGCTCTGTGTGGAACCTGTGGATGTATTTGTCCCGACTCTGAACAACAACCAGATCCAGGAGAATCTAAAATGGCTGCTGTCCCAATACCAGGAGAGTGACAGTTGCCATGACAACAGAGTACTGTTTGAAAGTATATACTTACTGCATAACCTGGGAAACAGCGAAGCTTTAAGACATTACCTGCAGTTGGAGAAACCCCTTAGGTTTGTGTTAAATTGGTGTACTGGTACCACATTCATACAAGATAAATTTAAACCAGGTCATATGCACATATATCTCTCATGGAATATTTCATGGTTTCCATAAGCTGAGCCATAAGCTTCCATAAGCTATATATATATGTATATATATATATATATATATAATATATATATATATATATATATCCTGTGGTATATGACCTGTAATTTCTGCACATTTTGCCTGATTCTGGGTATTTTTTATAGATAGGTGTTTTGATTGATTTATTCATTTGATTACTCTTTTACACCCTAGGGGTGTGATGACCAGGAGCCTCTAGGGGCCTCCGTGGCTCAGTCGGTTAGCGTGCTAGCGCAGCATAATGACCCAGGAGCCTCTCACCAATGCGGTCGCTGTGAGTTCAAGTCCAGCTCATGCTGGCTTCCCCTCCGGCCGTAAGTGGGAAGGCAACCTGCGGATGGTCGTGGGTTTCCCCCGGGCTATGCCTGGTTTCCTCTTACCATAATGCTGGCCGCCGTCGTATAAGTGAAATATTCTTGAGTACGGCGTAAAACACCAATCAACCAATCAACCCAGGAGCCTCTCACCAATACGGGCGCTGTGAGTTCAAGTCCAGCTTCATACTGGCTTCCTTTTCTGCCTTAATTGGGAATGTCTGCCACCAACTTGCAAATGGTCATGGGTTTCCCCAGAGGCTCTGCCCGGTTTTATCCCACCATAATGCTGGCCGCCATCATATAAGTGAAATATTCTTGAGTTCGGTGTAAAAGGACAAAGAAATAAATAAATAAATTTTACACCATACTGAAGAAAATTTCACTTACACAATAGTGGCCAACATTATTGTGCGAAGAACCGAGGAGAAAATGATGACCACCCGCAGGTTGTTGACCAACCTTCCTAACTAAGGCTGAGGAGGAAATCAGCATGAGCTGGTCTTGAGCTCACAGTGACAGCATTAGTGAGAGGCTGTAGGGTAGATCTGCTGTACCATGCTAACTGCTAGGCCCCTAGGTGTTTTGAAGTTTGTTGGCAAGGTTTTTTCTGATATCGTACTAGAAAAGTTCAGAACCAAAAGTAATATCTTATGATTAATCATGTCGTTCGAAAATTTTAGGTTATTTACCGATATAGCCCACTTAAGACTTCAAATGTAACCTGCAAAGTATAAGTGAATGTATAAATTTTTAACAGTGAGGCGATGCAGACTTATTTATGTCCCTATGCAAATGCAAAATGGGACTTTGATCTACCCTTTCCTTATGATCCTAACCATCTTTCTTTGTTTTCTCTGGCATAATCTTGTCAGCAAGTTACACATGTCTCAGAAACTAATCATAGTATTTCAGAACGACCCAGGAGCCTCTCACCAATGTGGTCGCTATAAGTTCAAGTCCAGCTCATGCTGGCTTCCTCTCCGGCCGTACGTGAGAAGGTCTGTCAGCAACCTGCGGATGGTCGTGGGTTTCCCCGGGGCTCTACCCGGTTTCATAATGCTGGCCGCCGTCGCATAAGTGAGTACGGTGTAACACACCGGTCAAATAAATCAATAAATCAGTTTCCATCAAGCAATAATCTTACTTCTGTCACAGAAGTGGAAAATGCTCGAATTTTGTTAAGCATTAATCCAACAGTCTTAGGACTTTTTCTGATTTCTTACCTGCCTGCCTAGAACAGGTACCTTCAGGTGAAAATTAATATGTAACGTTTATTTCAGGTGTAATCCTTTACTCCGTACAGCATACCGGATAAGTATTGGGTTTTTGTTAGGAAACTACACACGTGTGCTGAAGCTCATCCAGTCTCTGCCCTCTGTTCAATGTCAGATGGCCGTACACCGGCATTTAGTGGAGCTTCGCAGGTAAAGGGCCTATCATCATAGTCTAATGTAGCTAACATTGTGGCGTTGTTTTCTCTGTGCACTTCCGATGCCTCCATTCATAAAAATTGACCATGTTCATGTTTGTGAAAATTCTTGATTCATTATCAGTGGTTCATAAAGGAGTCTCGTTTTGCTGAGTCAACAACATTCACATTCAGGCACTTTACTCACATGAAACAGTGGCGAGCAGACGAGGTAAATGCGGCGGGTCTTTGCGAATAAAGCATGTAGTTGCTATCAAAGCAGCAGATGCCTTCATGATTCTCATACTCCTCACAGAGCATGCGCAGCTCTCTACCTTGAGCTTTACCTCACTGCCACCGACAGCAAATTTTGTACAGAAATCAGAGTGATGAGGTAGGAAGTGATTTCAGAAATCACAAACAGTCTGCCTCGACCTTTTGTCTCAGATAACACTTACCGGGCCCCGATAGCACAGTTGGAAGAGCGTCCGCTTCAGGAGCGGTAGATCCAAGATCAACCTTGGATCGAGTCACACCTAAGACCTTAAAAGAGGAAGTTGTAAATTCTTCGCTCGGCGTTGAGCATTTAGATGATAGTACAATCACTGGTGGACCCATATCAGTATAATAGCTCGGGTGGGGCGGCTTAACTACGACGTTAAACCCCATGCACTCACTCACTCACTCACTCACTCACTCAAATAATACTTCATACACATGTATTCTCGTTATCAAGGGTATATACAGCATGATTCTAACAAAAATCTGAAACAATTTTCTTGATGAATGTTGATAAAATAGTTCCACAGGAGGACATATGTGATGAGGCAATGCTTAAACAAGCCTACCTGCGTCTCACAGACTCCAAAGGTCAGGCTTGTCTAGTGGTAGCAGCAATGTACAGCGAAAGGTAGAGAATGACGCTTGCGCTGTAAGGAGTATGCATGTCTATACAGACGCAGACGTAGTTTCCCAGGATTGGTGCTTTGTGTAAGGGGAGAGAACTTGGGGATTTGTTGGCTTGGCCTCAGCAGGAGTCAAACTTAAGTGTTAGGTGCCTGCTTGGCCTCAGCAAGAGTCAAACCAAAGTGTTCGGTGCCTGCTTGTTCTCAGCAAGAGTCAAACCAAAGTGTTAGGTGACTGCTTGGTCTCAGCAAGAGTCAAACCAAAGTGTTAGGTGCCTGCTTGTTCTCAGCAAGAGTCAAGCCAAAGTGTTAGGTGCCTGCTTGGTCTCAGCAAGAGTCAAGCCAAAGTGTTAGGTGCCTGCTTGGTCTCAGCAAGAGCCAAACCAAAGTGTTAGGTGCCTGCTTGTTCTCAGCAAGAGTCAAACCAAAGTGTTAGGTGCCTGCTTGGCCTCAGCAAGAGTCAAACCAAAGTGTTAGGTGCCTGCTTGGTCTCAGCACGAGTCAAACCAAAGTGTTAGGTGCCTGCTTGGTCTCAGCAAGAGTCAAACAAAAGTGTTAGGTGCCTGCTTGGTCTCAGCAGGAGTCAAACCAAAGTGTTAGGTGCCTATGTTGATGACATGGAGTAAGCTGTTTTACTGAAATCATTTCCTCTGTACAAACTCTGGCAGGTTAACACAGGGTAATTTAACTCTACTATGTTGTCATTATCAGCCAGTCAGATGTGATTTATTTCTCTAACATGAGAACACAGCTGTTTCCACATTAATGTCACCCAAACTCTCTTTTGCCAAATACACATGAGGTACAAAGGACAAAACATCATATTTCTGGTTACTGTAACATGGATCTTCCCATGGTTTCATAACAGTTCCTGACTAAACCATGATTTATAGAGTCACGGAGCATCTGGTATTTACCTGTTGTCATTTAGGTCTGTTTTCACCTCTCTTCCTAACTAACTCATGTTATAATATTTGTACCGCATTAAAGAGCAATCAAATGAATACAGTGCAGACATTAAATGAATACAGTGCAGACATTAAATGAATACACTGTGACATTAAATGAGTACACTGTTACATCAAATGAATAGACTGCGGACATCAAATGAATAGACTGCAAACATCAAATGAATACACTGCAGACATCAAATGAATACACTGTGGACATCAAATGAATAGACTGCGGACATCAAATGAATACACTGTGGACATCAAATGAATACACTGCAGACATCAAATGAATACACTGTGGGCATCAAATGAATACACTGCAGACATCAAATGAATACACTGGACATCAAATGAATAGACTGCGGACATCAAATGAATACAATGTGGACATCAAATGAATAGACTGCGGACATCAAATGAATAGACTGCGGACATCAAATGAATAGACTGCAAACATCAAATGAATACACTGGACATCAAATGAATAGACTGCGGACATCAAATGAATACAATGTGGACATCAAATGAATAGACTGCGGACATCAAATGAATACAATGTGGACATCAAATGAATACACTGTGGACATCCAATGAATACAATAACATGTACTTTTCCGTTTTATCATTTCACAGGAGATCTCTCCAGGTCATGTCATCTGGTTATAACAGTAAAAACTTGAGATATCCCACCTCAAAACTGACGGAGTTACTCGCCCTTGACAGCCAGCAGGATGCTATAAACCTGTGTCGACTGTGCGGTTTGTCGGTTGTCGATGCTAAGGTCCAGTTCCTAAAGGCGTCATTTAAAGCAGACGTTGAGGTAAATCACAGCAGTGTTTTTCTCTAATTGTTTCAAAGAACAGAAATCTTTGTTTTAGTATTTTTTACGTATCTAAAAGTACCTGTACTTTTTTTTTTTCCAAATATTTTTGCCCAGATAAGTCAAGTTCTGGGGTTTAAAGTTTCCCTCATTAGTGTTATGTTATTGTCCAAGGTCTTTCATTTTCACATAATAATGGAATTTAGTGCATTTCACTCATGCTATTTGAAAACTTCCATTTACATAAAGTACTTATTTTGAGTTGGAGAATATGAAAGGATTTAAATTCATTAGAACATGTATAGTGTCACTGAAACAGAAGAAAAAGCAAAAGAAAAAAAAAAAAAAACAAAACAAAAAAACCCAAGTTCAGAATGTCTTCATTTAGAAATGTATTAAAAACTTCACATTCAGGTGTATTCCATCTAATTTGTGTTCTTCATGGTAATTTAATTCAAATTGTGATCTGAGCCAAATTTTGAACGAAGATGCGGTATGGTTTTCGATATACATGTAGTCCTATAATAGCAAAATAGTGGTTTTTACTCAGAAAACGTGCATATTAATTTCTCCATTAAAAGCAGGGTTCACATCCTACTTTGAAAACGAAAAATAAAAAGTCAAGGCCTTGAATAGCCTTGAAAACCCAAATACTACTTTTAAAATGTTTTGATAATAAACATTTTTGCTGTGTTCGTTTTTTTGTTTTTTATTCTATATTCAGACAGAAATGTGATTAGTTATAAAAAATAATACATAATGGGAGACGAGACCACGAAAGGTGTACGTCACTGTGGCCTGGATTTCTAAGCAAGGAACCAGCCAATTCGTCCGATATAGCTCATAGGTGTCGTTACGAAAATCTCTGATCTCAAGAACTAGCATTGTTTTGTCTCTTTCAAACGTTTATTGTCATGTACACATGTATCGAGAATTAAAAGATGGTCATAGATAATTATGGAAAAGTGTATCCACATCTTTCGAGCGACGATGTGACATAAAAGCCCACTAACTAATGTTGCATTGTATGCGCTTGCCTGTCTACGTAAGAATGTCTGATCTTATATACTAGCTTCGTTGTCTGTTTCAAACGTTTACCATCATCCACACATGTATCGAGAATTAAAAGATGCTCGTGGATAATTATGGAAAAGCGTATCCACATATTTCGAGTTGCGGCGTGACTTTTAAGCCTGTTAACAACTGTTGCATTGGAGTTGTCACATTGTGTACGTTTTGCCTGGATACGCTACGTACCGGTCAATGCGTCCAGCACAGCTCGTGAATGGCCTTACAAGAATCTTTGATCTTATATACTAGCTTAGTTGTCTCTTTCAAACGTTTATCATTATTTAGACGACAGATTGGCTATCGATGGACTTTTCAGCCATTCACAGGCTTTAATTCCAAAGTACTTATTGATGAAGAAAACGTCTTCATATGAAGACAGTAGGGGCGGAGCCAAAGAAACCGTGCGCCAAGTGAGCAGACATTGATTGACAGGTCACCGACCATGTGACATAACAACTGCCGTTGGGTTGACACACTGACAGACCATTGACAGAAGAGAGGGCGTGGCGTTGCATGAAATAGCCAATCAGTCGTCTAAAACGGATAGAGGTCATTATGAAAAATCTTCACGATTATGACGCGGGCTACGCTTCGCTCCGCCCCGTCATAATCTGTTTACAGACATGGTGGTCTTATTAAAAGCTGCATGAAATATAGATCGTCGCGGAGTGCTCAAGTTTCACTACTATTTCTATTAGAATATTTACATGTATTTGTGAATGAAGTGTCTCTTTGTCTTTTTCAACCAGATCAAACCTTCCCACGCTGGATTCATTGAGCAGAGACTGAAATGCATGGCTGTCAAAGACCTTTTTTTCACACATTCAGGAGAGGACATTATTGAAAAGGAGACGCAACCAAAACAGGGGACAGTAAAAGTCATGACTCTCCCGTACAAGTTCAGAAGAATGAAGATAGAGAACGAGTGACTTGAATCTTAAAAGTGTGGACGGGCCTTGGCAATTATTTCAAAGTTAACAATTCTCCCAAATTCATGTGATGTGAATTGACCATGGTAATTCTCATCAGCCATATGTCTCAAGGGGTTCACAATCTTCACAAAGTCATCTCGTAAGACTGACATTTATAATTCTGATCATTCCAGGTATGTTAGGGCCCTTCAAAATCCATCCCATGAACATGGGCATTGGTAATTCTGATTGGCCAGATATTCTAGGGTTCACAATCCTCCAAAATCCATCCCATGAACATGGACATTGGTAATTCTGATTGGCCAGATATTCTAGGGTTTACAATCCTCCAAAATTCATCCCATATAAATAGGCCTTGGTAATTCTGATTGGCCAGATATTCTAGGGTTCACAGTACTGCAAAATTCAACCAATATACATGGGCCTTAGTAATTCTGATTAGACGGACGTTCAAGGATTCACAATCTTCCAGAACTTATTTCATGAAAACTTACCTCGGTAATTCTAATCATCTAGATATTTTGGTATTTGTAATCCACCTAAATTCATTTCACGTGAACTGGCCTTGGAAATTCTGAGGATTTTTTTAGATGAACATGCAAGGATTCTATGATTTCCAGATGGTGTGCCTAGTTGATTTTACAAGTATGAAGGGTTGTTGCAGGTCTTGGTAGCAGGAGAACTGTAGGATGTCAGCATCTTCTCTGTTCTATTGCCAGTAAGACGCGGATTGCTATTCCTTTTCCTGTAGAATTGCAATATGGACGATTTAAGGGCCTTTTCTTCTTCATAAAGTCATGAAAAGCCTGTAATATAGCATTCCTTTTTAACAAAACGGACGATTTACATCCGGTATCCTTCGTTGTTTTACCACATGCAGTATCTACATGTTGGGGGTAGTCTTTTTCTTTTTCTTTTGTTGAATGCATCTGGTGTACTCTCCAGCTAAGGCAAAATGAAAGATCGGGGATAGAAGTTCCGTTTTGGTTAGCTGAATGCAAAATCTAGGACATGAGATCCTTTCTAGGTTCTAGGATAGGAGTTCCTATTCTTGTTTGCTAATAGCAAATTCTAGGACAGGAGTTCCTTTTCTGGTTTGTTGAATGGAAATCTAGGATAGGGGTTCCTTTTCTAGTTTGCTGAGTGCAAAATCTAGAATATGCGTTCTTTTTCTGCTCAGCTGAATTCGGCATCTAAGATAAAGAAGCTCTTTAGAGCATTTATCGTAGGAGTTGCTTGTAGGAGTTGCTTGCTGAATGCAAAATTAATGCTACTAATTCTTTTTCTCCTTTACGTTAACCTTCATACATATACGCAGCAAAAACAAGAAAACTAAACGAGCTGATATCCCTTTACTTTGTGATAATGCTTCCAAAACGTAAGACAGGTATGAATACTTACATTCTTTAAGCAAAAGACACCAACTGTAGAAAAACAAAAAAAAGTGGAAAAGCTTTGGGTCGTATGGTGTGCTGTGCTGATTGGATTTTAATGCCAGAAATTGATGTTTTAAATTATTTATTTCCTTCCCTCTTTAGTTTAAGTTGTATGTATGAGTCTTGTATACAAGGCCAAGTGTGTATTTTCTTCATATCTGTTGCATGTTAAGGTATGTTTTGAATGCATGTCTGTACTTTGTTACTTGATACATTCGTATTTTAAATTTTGATCACCTGTTAACAGTGTATTTTAATTTTTGTTAATCGTTTGTCTTTGAACACGATTATAGGAACCCTATAAGCTTGGTGCATTATGATAGCCGTTCCTGACACTGGAAACTCAATCTAAGACTAATGAAAATACTGGCGCAAGGTACACTTGAACTCACATCTAAAGCTCCGCATACAGAGGGTTTAACACCCAACTCAACTGATGTGTCGGCTTGTGAGAGCTTGTCTCATATGTATACGCTAGCTGGTCTAAAAATCAGAGACGCACGCTTCAGAACATTCCCGCGTCACGACTCGCATCACAAAATTCCACCTTGGACGACACCATTTCAAAGCAGGGCGTTACACTGGTGTTCAGTCCGCAAATTCATTAACGCAGACGACAACAAGCTCGTGCTAATTTCTTCACCCCTCTGCTCTGTGTATGTATATGGTCCTTTTCATGACGCTCTCGAGCAGGTGTTGACTGAGAGACTGTATCGAAATGGGAGAGGAAGGTGGGGCGATTGGCCCTGCGTTTGCGCCATTTTGTGTCCGATAAATATGTAAGTTTGATGTACGTATGAGAGAATAGAAATAATGACTCGTTTTCGAGTCATTTTTGTTGATTTTAGACCAATAAATGTGGAGGAGCTGAAATTTTAGATCTCGGACGCCTGTAGCGTCTTGTTCTAAAATTTTAACTCTGCCCCTTTTACCTGTCTTAAATCATTCTTGAATAACGACGCGTCTCAGCTGGATTTGTCGTGACGTGTACATGTAACATGTGTACATGTTAGATTTGAAACATCTTTCTGTTAATGCACTATTATACAAATTCGTCATTTTATTAGGCACTGCTCATCAACTTCTACATAGAATGGAATTATGAACATATGACATAAGAGTCTATTTTATTTTGCGTTTTACTGTTAGTGGAGAGTGCTTAAAGAACATTATCGAATTCATTTCAACGACCCGGTACCACTTTCAAATTTTTTTTTTAACTTTTTTTTCCCGTAAATGACTAAATCTCATAGCTGGAGTTGGTCACCCGCATATTTAAAAAATCGCCTGATTTTTTGAGGGCAGAGTTACGAAAAAATTATTTATAAAGCTGTTTGGAAGTGGTTCCTTACTTTTGTTAATGGGATGACTATCCTTGTTTTTACCGTGAGGTTGTATTTTACTTTGTTTTCGAACCCATACATGTGTATTAATTAGTTTAAATGTCAACGATTTATTGTAATTTTAACTTTGTTGTTTTAACTTCCGGTCACATTTTGCAAAGTTTATTTCATTTGCAGGTGCAAATAAGATATCGATGATATACTGTATATATGTTTTTATTTGTACATCTTTATCATAATATATTTTCGAATGATTCATTTATTTGAATATTATTGTGAATGAATCCTTGCTTGAAGTGTTAAACATAGACTCTCATTGATACTATTTTACCAGTATTTGTTTTAATAGATTTGTCTCCAGCGTGCATGGTAGTACATGTACTTGGTAGAAATATAGTAAAAGACTTAAAACATAGAGAGCGACATTGTTATAGTTTGCAAATGGTCATACGTAACCGGTGAAATACGACCTGTTGTCAGTTTACCTCAGTTAGGGACTTATTCCAACTGTTTTGATAAATGCTGGGGGCCTCCGTGACCGAGGTGTTTAGCACGCCAGCGCGATGCAATGACCCAGGAACCTCACACCAATGCGGTCTCTGTGAGTTCAAGTCCAGCCTCATGCTGGCTTCCTCTCCGCCCGTATGTGGTAAGGTCTTCCAGCTACCCGCAGATGGTCGTGGGCTTCCCCCGGGTTCTGCCCGGTTTCCTCCAACCATTATTCTGGCCGCCGCCGTATTAATGAAGTATTCTTGAGCACTTCGTGAAACACCAATCAAATGAAAATAAATAAATATATAAATGCTTAAATGGTAGCAAATTACACGCTTCCCTAGCTCCATGTCTTCAGCTAAATTAGGAAAAAATGCAGTCTGAAATTACTCAAAATGCTGTGCTGACCTCACATTCACATTACAGTAATATGCGGCTCTAGGTTTTTTTCCGAACAAAAATCTGGAGGCTCACTGTAATCATTCGAAAGAGGTTAACTTCTTCCCAAGAGAGAACTGCTGTATTTCACCAAAAGTTTAGCATTTTTCAAGTTACACATTTTGCTTCATGTCGACTGAGTCGTCTTCCTTGTTGGACCACCTCCTGCAGACGGTCGTGGATTTCCCCAGGGCTGTGCCCGGTTTCCACCCATCATACTGCAGGTCGCCGTCGTATAAGTGAAATATTCTTGAATACGGCGCAAGACATAAATCATACAAATAAATAAATAAATAATGGGACGGTTAATAGTTTAAGATGAATCCGTATATGAAACAGGGGCCTCCGTGGCTCAGTCGGTTAGCGCGCTAGCGCAGCGTAATCACCCAGGAGCCTCTCTCCAATGCGGTCGCTGTGAGTTCAAGTCCAGCTCATGCTGGCTTCCTCTCCAGCGGGAAGTGGGAAGGTCTGGCATCAACCTGCGGATGGTCGTGGGTTTCCCCCGGACCCTGCCCGGCTTCCACCCACTATAATGCTGGCCGCCGTCGTATAAATGAAATATTCTTGAGTACGGCGTAAAACACCAGTCAAATAAATAAATAAATAAATTATATGAAACATATGAAACTTTAGGTTAAATACATTAACATATGTCCATCGATGACTGCCTGCGGTCGAATATAAAGTTGACCGATTTACGGTACGGTTTTACATATAAGTAAATTATTCTTTGCTATACCGTTTGAAACTATGGAAGCCGGATGAGGACATCTGGCGACACGAGGGGACGAGGACGGTACCGTTCGCGGCCCGAGACCGCGTGATGTAGGCCTACGTGCTGTAGATCAACAGTAGTCCTCTGGATGGCAACCAGCTGACACAAACTTACCTGTGTTTGTCGGGGTCATTCTTAAACCTTGCACTAGACTTATGAAATGCGCAATACCAATCAAAATCATATGTGTACAGAGTTCTTAACTATCGTCTGAGTAGAAAATGTTTGGAAACTATGTTTAAATGTTTTATGACATCATCAATGGAAAATGCAAACATAACCAAAGGTCAGATAAATAGCATACAGCATATCGAAAAGGACGCTTTGCGTGGTATCACAGATGTAGCTAATAGCGTTGTTTCTACCCTGGTGTATGAACAATCAGGTTGCACAAACACCACTAGATCCATCGAGTGCTGTTCGTTCAAAATCATATCAATGATACATCAAACACTGCATTTGAAAATAAACTACAATAATCAATTTATTAGCGTAACCCGCACAAAATCAGAACAACAAACCATTAAAAAGTTTTCCAAGAGAAGCAAAGGTTACCGGCTTTAGTAATTCTCTCTGCACAAACTGTGCTGTGGAAGAACCATATGCAATTAGAACAATCAGGAATTTACCAAGAACATAAAATAATTAAAAAAAATTGTTTTATCTGCCAGTGCCACGAGTTTGTTGTAATTTTGGTATCCAAAGTTCAAATATAATCACGTGAAGAGTAAGAAGTTGATGTAGCTCGCTGAAAAACAATTTATTTAATATAATTCCATAATTTACTCTCCCAAATGTATCAGTTTGGTGAGAGGACAATTATTTATACCAAAGATTCTCGTTCATGTCCCTTTTCTTTGAATTTTCCATCTTCTTTCAGAGTTTATCTTCGTGATATATTGCTATAGTTTTCGATGAGACAAGCAGAGTAATTAGCGTACCAGCGCGGCATAATGATCTATGGACGCGGGGATATAGTTCATGTGGTGCGATACCCCGCTTGTGAACACAAGTCAATCCGTGAACCTGCAAATCGTGTTCTAGATCTTGATTTCGATTTACATGAAGAACATGACTGATACGCCCTCACACTGATGGGATCGCTGTGCGTTCAGTTCCAGACCATGCAGGTGTTCTCTGAGGGTGTATGTGGGAAGATCTGCCATCAACCCGCTGATGGTCATTCGTTTCCTTCGGCCTCTACCCGGTTTCCTCCCACTATAATGCTGAACGCCTTCGTATAACATTGAAACCATGGAATCATAATAAATAAATAAAAACATACATGCAAACGCGTATACTTTGCATGCACGCATTTATATCGCTGCATGTGTGTACACTGTGTGTGTGTGTGTGTGTGTGTGTGTGTCATCCCAGTAGGGTCAGCTTGGTCGAGACTAACCTCAGGTCAGGGACTCATGGTATTAACTAAGCTAAGTTAATAAGTGTTTTGTTATACTAGTTTTAGGCAAGACATCGAGCCACCTTATGCCAGTAAGTCGTGCAGCCAGGCGTTTCCTATGTCTCCATTACGTTAGATGTTGGTTACACACAATTTGGGGAGTCTCTGTAAAGCTGCCTAAAATTAGACTTCAGAAGTTGGCCTGTGATGTGCAGTGTAGGCATACATTCTTAGGAAAATGAAATGAACACTTTAATGTGATCATATTTAATTCCACACTGGAGAATAGTGAGAGAAAAACACCTTACCATTTGTTTGCAGACATTGTAATACTGGGTTTGTCTGATTGTTAACATATATTATAGGTGCGGATGGGACGATATCACATAGACTCATAGACATGGAGGGACAGATATTACATAGATATAGGAGGATGTAGAAAGATGCAGGAAAAGCACTATATCTAGATGGGACTCAGTGCTGAGAATTGGCTGCCATAAGATCAAAGTACACGGAGATTAGTAAACCCTGTAGGCCTCCTAATGTTCCTCGTCAGTGAAATAGAATGAACAGCGGAAGACGAGAAATGTCACCTGATCAATACATTTACTTCGGAACTGGCGTGCTGTTGACGTCAGATAAAAATATTGACCACGAACCTTATGTGAAATATGCACGCATGCACATACAGGGATATATCATAGCTGTAGCTCAGTGGCCATCTGACATTGTCTCGTCGATATATTATATATTTCTCTATTTTACTCGTGTCTTAGGCCGTACTCAAGAATATTTCATTTATACGACGGTGGTCATTATTATAGTGGGAGAAAACCGGGTAGAGCACGGGGGAAACCCACAACCATCCGCAGGTTGCTGACATATCTGCCCACGTATATACAGCGGGACAGGTAAGTTGTCTATTTATGAGTGTAGCGCGAATGGTACAGTTCTCGTGCAGGCCGCGGGGCGAGATGTCCACATCCGGCTTCCATATCATATCTTTACTCATCTTATATACTTTCTCTTTCCATATCAGTTTGCTGTACATTAATGCCGCTTGAATTCCGTGTGCAACTGATGTAGCTATACCTTAATCTCATTATGCTAGTGTCAGAAAATCCACCTTACGTTCCCACAAATATATATATATAGTATACTTTGAAAGTATTGTGTTTGAAAGCAAATGTGATGACAAATGTAAACGGCCCTCTCGCTTGCCACTCAGCACTTGAAGTATAGTGCGAGGAAACAGGGGTGTTTGGCCCGGTGTCAGTATAATGTGACTGGGTGGAGTATAATGTGACGTGTCATGTATGGTGTCCTCGACTGGATCCTCCAATGGCGGCAGCCCTTTAGTGGCATGGAGACACCCTGCCACAAGAAAACACAATGTATGTACACACACCTAATGATTCTTCGTCGTCATATGGCAGAAAAATTGTTCAGTTCGACGTAAAACCCCAGGCATGCATTGTACATACATATACAAACTAAATATAAATGATTCAACTGCTTAAGTAATTTTATGGAAACTGGTATATTTCTTAAAATACGACAATCGCATTATAGCCTAGAATTAAAAGGGAACTGTTCTAACCATTTGTAGAATGTAAATGTGTAAAAACATATTGACGGATTTACCTCCCCTCCTCAGATCACGTGCATTTCTCAGGACTAAGTATTTTCTATTTCAGACTGCGCAGTTTTGTGAAGTTGTGAAGCACGAACGGATTTGTGTTGACAGGTAAGCCCTCTAAGATCGACTACGTTTATTGCGGGATGTTTCTGTTAGGTGAGAAAATTGTCTTTACTCGTTCGTTCGATACCGACAATATTTAGCTGGTCTGGTCGTCCTCAAATGGACACAAAGTAGATTGGGGCGTGTCTTTATATAGACTCTACCTTCAGCCTATGGGTGAACCTCTAACACTGTCGATGCGCAGTCAGAATATTTCCATCTCACGGAGAACGACTAATTTTGGTTCGTGTTGTTAATTGTATCCATCTTGTCACTATATATACAAGGCGATGGTGCGTAAATTATTACTGTGAATTTCAGAAGCTTTTATTTTCAAAGGCATTATGGAAAGTTGTGCTTAAGGTTGATTACTGGCGGTGACGTGTCGCCTGTTCTACACAAAGTGGGAACAACCCAATCAGGGGTTTATTTGTTTAATTGCTTACTTGTTTACTTTGTTTACAACGCTTGCTTGCATGACTGAACCAAATATAAACACTTGTATATGAGCGACACCCTCTTCATCATGTCTATTTTATAAAGTCCCAGATGTATATGTGAGCAGGAAGTGACTACGTGTAGTATTGACGCCACACACAGCAGACATTACAGCCTCGCCTACTGATCACGGATAATGGAGGGTGTAACTTGACACAGCGTCGCCCGTCAGGACGGTCCTATGCCCACATGCAGGCCTGTTATAGATTAGCCAGGGCTGCCTGTGTGAAATTTTATCAGACAATAACCTACTTCTACAGCCTATAGCTTACGTATCTCCTGTCCAGGCTGATTGGTTGTCTTTATATTGTACGGCTACCATGGCGGAAGCCCTGTATCTGTCTAGACATGTGTGTCACACTTCTGGTGTGCAGCAAAGTCAAAACTTTTGACATTCGCCGCGATTATCATATAATGTCCATTTCTCTTCCCTACCATTGTAGACCAGATGTTTGACTCGATTATCATGTAGAGATAAGTTCCTTTCCGTGCCGCTGCCGTTCGGATGTTTGACCCGATTATCATATAGGGTCATGCCCCCCCCTCCCCCCCTCCCCCCCCCCCCACTACCACCATAGTTCATATGTTTGACCCAATTATCTTATACCTGAAGTCCCACCATTTCTGTTAATCGTATTTGCTGTTTGGCTGGTCTTACCTTTAAATCAGCAGACTTTCATTTTCACACGACAATCTGCTGTTCATGGAAGGAGCTTTTATAAACGTGTCATCACTTGCAAACACGTCTGGCCAAACTGGCTTGACCAGATATTTGTCAAAAAACTGTCTCATGCATGATAAATGCTAGAATCGTCAAATGTCTAACTAAGCAGTTATTTCTACTCAGGGAAGCGAGGCACTCAAACTCTCATATACCATATGTATAGTAATGCTGCTTCAGCAATAGCGACAAAAAATACTGTACCCCATATGTTGTTGGAAGAGAGGAACAGGCACTGAACTGCAGATGGAGACGGTGTACTGTGTTGAAATTTTATATTTTCATAAATGGGAAGACCTGTATTTGTACCAGGCTAAGTACTTAGCTGGTTTTATTTCAGTGAAAAACCGAGGGTGTAATGGCTGAAAGCAAGGAAAATCCTGAAGAGGTTCTCACATGTCCGATTTGTGTAGAAACATTCCGGAAACCAGTAACGTTACCATGTCAGCACAGTTTTTGCAGGGAGTGTATTTGTGTGTATGCTGGCAAGTCTAAACCTGGACAGACTGATGAGGTCTCCTGTAGCACGAGGAGTGAGAGTGGTGACATCTCATGCCCAGTATGTCGGACACCAACCAGTCTGGGGAGAGAAGGTGTGGCTGGTCTGCCTCCCAACTTTCATCTGGCTGAAATAGTGGAGAGGTTCTCTTCTGCTGTGAAGGTTGAGGATGATACCCCATATTGTTCTCTGTGTGAGGATGATAATCAGACTAAAGCTGTAAAGTTTTGTACTGACTGCTGTTTCCTATATTGTAAAGACTGTCTGGCTACTTTTCATCCCATGAGAGGGGCTGTTAAACGTCACCGGCTGATTTCATCCCTGGAGTACATCTCTCAGGAAACCTCACAGCGACAGACCAGAGGCAGAGATGAAGAAGCAACTCAGCAAGTGTCATGTGCGAGACATGGTCAGCCATTCTGCTTGTACTGTGTACCCTGTCGGAGGGTGATCTGTATGGGGTGTGTGGTTGACCATCCGAAACATGCTATGCAAGATATACCATCTGCTGCGGAGAATGACAAGGTAATGCGAAAAAGACATTCGTATATCAGCCAACAACCAAAATGGATGTTCTGAGTCATTAATCGTAAAGTCAATCCCCAACATAACGATTAATGCGAACCACGAAAAACTAAGAAATTGTAAGTAAGTTCAAAATTACTTTGAAATCATGCAAAGAGAAGTAGTAAACAGTTTTCAATGATGTTAGAAAGATGCAAGGATGTTCTAAGCGAATGACTTAAATCACAGTCTAAATCATGCACCACGCTAGTATATAGGTCATTAATCAATATAAATATGTCATGATTTGGAACTATATATTGACCCAAAGTTTGTAATCGAAATTGCCGAATGGGGCTTTTTATCCTGTACTGTAGTATGTCGTTTGGAAGGCATATTTTTAATGCAGTTTTTTTTTCCATTACAGCCAGTCGTTGTGAACAAGACGAGTGAACTGGAGAAAGTGCTACAAGAAACTAAAGAATCACTGTCAGGAGTTATGAGGCTGCACAATAAGATACAGGTTGGTAGTTTTGATGACACTTGGTCAACTTGTGATTTATTGCATACTTGGTGACTCATTTTGCGTGTGTAAATTATTGCTATCATGGACAAATCCAGGAAACATACAGCTGTTAATTATCTAGTCTTGATAAATTTATTCTTGTCACATATTATATATGTGTAGATTACAATTAAAGAGTTAAAGCTGAACAGCGACGATTTTTTACAAAAACTTAAACAGGGTAATCCACGGACTGTTGCGGCGACTCATTTGCATGATGGTCTATTTACCTCTTTCTGATTTATCTAATCAGACTATCATATCATTGTTATGACTTTCTTCTCAGTGATACACACGCGATATGCCCACCTCTGGCAACTCCAGTAGATACATTCATCGCCGATCGTACACTGTCATAATATCTATATTGTATACACGTACTCCGCATATGTGGTGGGGACCGACCCGGATAGCACAGTTGGTCGAGCGTCCGCCTCACGAGCGGTAGATTCAGGATCAAGTCACACCATAGACTTTAAAAGAGGAAGTTGTAACTTCCTCGCTTGGCATTCAGCATGAAGGGGATAGTGCAACTACTGGTTGACCCGTATCAGTATAATGCCTTCGGTAAGGCGTCTCTGTGAAGCAGCACTAGATAAAAGAACGGTGGAAATTCGTCCGACAACAAGGAGGTATATTACACGTACATGCACTTTAAGGACTCCTTTGTCGTCATATGACTGAAAAATTGTGACGTACGACGTTAAACTCTAAGCACTCACTTACTCGTTATCTATAGAATACACAGTATGATTCTATAATCATCGCCTGAAATGATTTTATTGATGAATACCGATTAACGACACCAGTGGTGAGCCAAAGGTCAAGTTTGTCTAGTAGTGTCAGTCCTGCAACAAGGAGGCACATTGCATGCACTCTAAGGATATCTTTGTCGTCATATGACTGAAGAATTGTTAAGTACGGCGTTAGACCACAAGCACTCGCTGACTCATGTGATGGGGCGACACCTGGGATTAATAAACGTCTCTTGATCCCAGGGTGACACTCTTGGTGTTTGAACCAAACCGCTGGTGATCTCCACAGCATAAAGGCAGCACCATCTTACCCTGCTCGAAGCACCAGTTGTAATAATGAACCAAGAATGTTTCTGAGTCGACACATGAACACCGCCAAACTAAAGTGAAATCCCGCCATCCAGGAAGTACATTGTAGATACAGTTATGTGGCGCTTATATTCCACTCTGTTACACAGGCATGTATAATTTCTTGAACACACCTGTAATGGTCTGGATGAGATAATAAACGTTGTTTCTGTTTGTCAGGAAACCCAGGAACTTCACACTCAAGAGGTAGAAAGAGCATATTGTGCAGCCTTGGAAGCCTTACAAGCCTGGAAACAACAGTCCTTAGATGGCATAAAAACCCGCTATTCACAGTGGAGTGTGGAGTGTAGTGCTATACTCAAACATTTCCAGCTACAGGCCCAGGAAATGGAGAGGATGGTACAGGCTTCCAAGGATTTATTGGCGTCAGTGGACATCAAGTTTTTACAGGTAAGTCAAACATGCACAATCTCTAACATTGGTTCAGCTGCCTCAACTCCAGTTAAATACTTCAACTAACCACACAGGACGACCTGTCAATAATTTATGAGCTTCAGAGAACATATATAGTTTTCTTACATGTATGGGCTGTAGATATCTTGGTTCTGACCGCTCATTTGTAAACAAATGTGATATGTATGTTGAGTATGTACACAGAGGCATCTCATTTACCTTTGTCACATTATTGAACCTGTGACCAGCCTCATACAGTGACACTAATGAACAGTGATGAGGTGTTCAAATCCATCTCATGTTGCCAGATCTAGTTTTATGTCCAGTGTTCAACTGCTTCACTTTGTTCAGTGGTTCTCTCCGGTCGCTGTCCGTTTTTCTACCCATAAACGTAATCGCTCTGCGATTAGACTACTAAACAACTCCATGATCCTATCTATGTAATATTGAAAGAGAGTATGTTGTTTGATGTTTTTCGAAAAAGAGGTGTGAATACGAACAGTAATAAAGCCTTGACAGTGTTTCAAACAATAAATTAGCCAATGTACAAACCGTATATAGACAACCATATCTCGGTTGATGTCCCCCCTGGCTCTGCCCAGTTTCCTTCAACCACAATTCTTAACGCCATCATATAAGAGAAATATGTTGAGCACGACGTAAAACACCAATCAAACAAACCATCATGTCGTGGCTCAGTATGTTGTCCAAATTTTCAGTCATCTGGATGATATCGACTGCTTCCTGATCAGAAAGTTCAGACCCATAGGCGATAAGCCATTAACACACGGCTACTTTCACAAGCTTGTAACACACAAAATATGATATCGTTTACTGTGTTTGAGGTATTTGTTTGTTTGCGAGTTTAAACATCATCCTTGTTTTATGCACAAGAAAATTTCATTTAAACTTAAATTTTACTGTAGGCTATTGTTTTCATAAACATGCCGTAAAATAACCATAAAACAGCCGTAACAAAGGACTACTAACAAGAAGACCAGAATTAAGCCATTTCTTCATTATCCTGATTTCGTTGGTTTATATCCTTCTCTTTAGAAGACTTCTACCCTGGACTTTTGATTTATATTCTTCGCACAGCTGCTATGGGAAGGGGAGATAACTGTAGTGTATTTCATTGTTATAAAACTTTGTCACAAAACTTGTGAAATTAATAAAGGATTGCTTCTCTGACAGTAGCATAGAATTAAATCCTTATGACAACGTAGGATTTATACAACCACTAACATCAAGTTGGTTACTGTTTTCAATGCACTCGGTGGAACAAAATGGTTTTGTTTTCAACTAAGATTCGGTTGGCGGGAAATCTTTGGGGGAAAATTTCACTGTTAAAAGCTCCAAGAAGAATTTATTACACTGGAATTTAGAGCTGATTTTGACTGTGATTGACTAGGAAGTGGTCTAATTGTTTAAGGGAAGAGCCAAGGGTCCCTGTGTACTATAGGGGAAGTAAGACATTTCAGTTATAACTGTGTTCTTGTTACATGTTGTGGTGAAAGTATACCCTAATTCTTCTAAAATTTGGAACAGATATTAGTAGTGTTGAAAGTAGAATTTTACATTACTTTACCAGCATTTTGGAAAAGTAACGATATGAGTATGTTGTCCATTAGATGGTCTAACCATGTGAGAGAAAAGAAACTCAATATTTCTGCTAGGATTATAAATATATTGGCTAAAATGAGCAAACCAGGTGACCCAGATTTTAGAAGGAATAGAGTAGGTTAAGAATCTTTGTTTAGGTTATGATGTTTACATGATTTTATATGTATGATCATTTCTGTTTTTTGACAGGGTTCCACAGACTTCACAAAAACGTATGTATAATTGTGTTATACCTCTCTAGGTTTGTTATACATGTGCACATGACTGTTGTCAGCAGATGTGTTTCTGTAACACTGAGTACCAACACTGTAGTTGTCCAAAACATGACCCAAGTATAAAATATATCTAGTGTTCAAACATACATTTACTCAGACAAATCACAAAATATGGTACACAGGATTACCACATGACTGTGTGTCTTTGTTTTCTCTCCTCTTTTCACAGAATTGATGACCAATTGAATGAGATAAGAGCCGACCTGGAGAAACATGAAGTCAGCAGACAGAAGCTTCTAGATTCTCTACAACATGACCAAGTTGTTCCTAGACAGGTGACTGTAAAAGAAACAGTGCAAGAACGTCAGGACTTAGGAGCAGCAGTCGGTGGACAAATGTCACCCCTATGTGTTACAAGTAGGTTGTTATATGTATAAATGGTGTACCGTAGGGTGTGCTCAGAAGACATAAGCGACTGTAGTGTTTACACTGGTATGTGAGTCAAAGACACAAACTGTGTTAAGAATAAAACAAACCGAAATGAGCCGTAATACAGCAGGGTGCACCCTGAAAATGAACAGTATTCCAAGAGTAACAAAATTGAGAAGAGTGTACAAAAAGCTTAGCGAGTTTGAGGTGTACATTAGGGTGTGAACAAAGCACAAACTGATGTCAGGCTTACAGTAGGGTGTGGGCAAAAGACACAAAGTAATGCGGTGTACAATAGGGTGTACACAGAAGACACAAACTAATGTGAGGCATGCATTAGGGTGTGCACAAACATAAACTTATGTCCGGCATTAATTAAGGTGACACAAACTAATCTGAGGTATGCATCAGAGTGGGCAACAAAGAAACAAACTATGATGATACTAAATATGAGGCATGAAATAGTGTGGGCAACAGAGATACAAGCTACATGTAATGTGGGGCATGCAATAGGGTGTGCAACACAGACTAATGTGAGGCATACAGTAGGGTGTGTACAGAGAGCACAAACTATTGTGAGGCATACAGTAGGGTGTGCCCAGAAAACACAAATTGATGTGAGGTATACAGTAGGGTGTGCACAGAAAACAGAAACTGATGTGAGGTATACAATAGGGTGTGCACAGAAAACACAAACTGATGTGAGGTATACAGTAGGGTGTGTACAGAAGACACAGACTAATGTAAGGTATACAATAGGGTGTGCCCAGAAGACACAGACTAATGTGAGGCATACAGTAGGGTGTGCACAGAGGACACGCTGTGTAACGCTAAAATGTAACGCTTGTCATCCTAATTTGTATTTAAACGGTGTTAATGTAAAGAGCATTCGGTCCTACAAACACCTCGGCATTATTGTGCAGTATAATGGTAAGTGGAACAAACACTTTCGAGCTGTAGTAAAGAAATCAAACAGGACATTAAGCACTTTCTACAGAGCAAAGAAAACTCTCTCCAGAAAATGTCTCGTCACTCTCTCCCAAAGCTTATTATGGTTGTCAATCAAATATGGCAATGTTCTGTACGACAACTCTAGCCTTAAATCGGCATACTCTCTTGAAGCTATCCAAAGACGCCTGGCATTTCTCTGTACTGGAGGATAATGTCAGACATCATACAATAGTTTATTAAATGAACTCGAATGGGAATCTTCACATAATCGATGTCGATGACATAGAATTCTACTCTTCCATAAAATTGTAAATGCACTTAATCCTCCTTATCTAAAAAGAATATTAGACGGCAGAAATATTACTGATACAAACACATACAACCTTCGAAACAGGGACAATGTTCGACTTTTTAAAACACGCATTCAATTATTTTCCTCCTCTTTCTTCCCCAAAACTTTCAAAGATTGGAACATTTTTACTGTGTCATATCTGCAATGCCTCAGTTGGAATAATAAAGCAATTTCTGTTTTTTTAAATAAAGAACTCACTCATCTGTACAACATGTTCGATTCGTACCACTGTGTTATTCAGTGCCAAATCAGAATGGGACTTAGTGCTCTGAATGGCGAATTTATAAGTACTATTTATGCAATGTTCGCGCGTGCCCAAATTGTAATCATTTATGTGAATATGTAGACAATATTTATTCCTTAGTGTTCAAAATATGGTTGTAATATAGTATTATTTGGATCCGATGAACTAAAACCTGATGAAAACAAAATTGTCTTAAAAACTGTGCATAAATTTGTTGCAGAATCAAAGAGATTTTAAATTGATGGGTAGCATTGAAATTTCCCTTTGTATTAAATGATAATGATAAACATTATTTCAGTAAGTAGTCATTATGTGCATTGTAGCCTCATTTTATTACATATGATATGATTCATTCTTTTGTAGTGTACATACTTTTGTTGTTACATATATTACATACATATGTGTATAGTCTATTCGGTCTATTATCTATCTGTATCATTACTTTTATTTACGTTTGTTCCAATTCCTTGTTTTGTCCTGTACATATGTGATATGTTGTCGAGGAGACCCCCGAGTGGCCATTGGGCTGTGGGGAATCCTTGTTAAACAAATAAAGCATTACATTACAAAGACACAAACTAATGTGGGGTATATACTAGGGTGTGTACAGAGAGCACAAACTATTGTGAGGCATGCGGTAGGGCGTACGCAAAAGACACAAACTAATGTGAGGTATACAGTAGGGTGTGCCCGAAAGACACATACGAATGTGAGGCATATAGTAGGGTGTGAACAGAAAACAGAAACTAATGTGAGGTAAACAGTAGGGTGTGCACAGAAAACAGAAACTAATGTGAGGTAAACAGTAGGGTGTGCACAGAAAACAGAAACTAATGTGAGGTAAACAGTAGGGTGTGCATGGAAAACAGAAACTAATGTGAGGTATACAGTAGGGTGTGCACAGAGGACACAGACTAATGGGAGGTATACAGTAGGTTGTGTACAGAGAACACATTTAATGTGAGGCATAAAAATAGTGTAGCGATATGGTACTTGTTAAGTGTACACTGGGCTCAGAAGTCAAAAGGAATTCAGTAGGCTGTTCTAAGAAATTAAAAGCCAATGTAAGCTATAAACAGTATGATTTGCTCAGAAATGAATAACAATGTAGTGTATACAATAATATGTGTTTTTTTTAAAAAAAAAGGAAAGTACATTGCAGAGTTATATATCAGCAGGTGTACAGTTAGAACAGGGCAGTAGGTAATGCACCTCTCAGTGTCTGGGTGATATTTACATCATGTGTACAAATCAGCAAGTGTACTGTTAGAACAGGACACATGGCAGGATACCTCTCACTGTCTGGGTGATATATACATCATGTGTACAAATCAGCAAGTGCACTGTTAGAACAGGACACCTGGCAGGGTACCTCTCACTGTCTGGGTGATATATACATCATGTGTACAAATCAGCAAGTGCACTGTTAGAACAGGACACATGGCAGTGTACCTCTCACTGTCTGGGTGGTATATACAACATGTGTACAAATCAGCAAGTGCACTGTTAGAACAGGACACATGGCAAGGTACCTCTCACTGTCTGAGTGGTATATACAACATGTGTACAAATCAGCAAGTGTACTGTTAGAACAGGACACATGGCAGGGTACCTCTCACTGTCTGGGTGATGTATACATCATGTGTACAAATCAGCAAGTGCACTGTTAGAACAGGACACATGGCAGGGTACCTCTCACTGTCTGGGTGATATATACATCATGTGTACAAATCAGCAAGTGCACTGTTAGAACAGGACACATGGCAGGGTACCTCTCACTGTCTGGGTGATATATATATCATGTGTACAAATAAGCAAGTGCACTGTTAGAACAGGACAGATGGCAGGGTACCTCTCACTGTCTGGGTGATATATACAACATGTGTACAAATCAGCAAGTGCACTGTTAGAACAGGACACATGGCAGGGTACCTCTCACTGTCTGGGTGGTATATACAACATGTGTACAAATCAGCAAGTGTACTGTTAGAACAGGACACATGGCAGGATACCTCTCACTGTCTGGGTGATATATACATCATGTGTACAAATCAGCAAGTGCACTGTTAGAACAGGACACATGACAGTGTACTTCTCACTGTCTGGGTGATATATACATCATGTGTACAAATCAGCAAGTGCACTGTTAGAACAGGACACATGGCAGGATACCTCTCACTGTCTGGGTGATATATACATCATGTGTACAAATCAGCAAGTGCACTGTTAGAACAGGACACATGGCAGGATACCTCTCACTGTCTGGGTGATATATACATCATGTGTACAAATCAGCAAGTGTACTGTTAGAACAGGACACATGGCAGGATACCTCTCACTGTCTGGGTGATATATACATCATGTGTACAAATCAGCAAGTGCACTGTTAGAACAAGACACATGTCACGGTACCTCTCGCTGTCTGGGTGATATGTACAACATGTGTACAAATCAGCAAGTGCACTGTTAGAACAGGACAGATGGCAGGGTACCTCTCACTGTCTGGGTGGTATATACAACATGTGTACAAATGAGCAAGTGCACTGTTAGAACAGGACACCTGGCAGGGTACCTCTCACTGTCTGGGTGATATATACAATATATGTACAAATCAGCAAGTGCACTGTTAGAACAGGACACATGTCAGGGTACCTCTCACTGTCTGGGTGATATATACATTATATGTACAAATCAGCAAGTGCACTGTTAGAACAGGACACATGTCAGGGTACCTCTCACTGTCTGGGTGGTATATACAACATGTGTACAAATCAGCAAGTGCACTGTTAGAACAGGACAGATGGCAGGGTACCTCTCACTGTCTGGGTGATATATACAACATGTGTACAAATGAGCAAGTGCACTGTTAGAACAGGACAGATGACAGGGTACCTCTCACTGTCTGGGTGATATATACATCATGTGTACAAATCAGCAAGTGCACTGTTAGAACAGGGCACATGGCAGGATACCTCTCACTGTCTGGGTGATATATACATCATGTGTAGATATCAGCAAGTGCACTGTTAGAAGAGGACACATGGCAGGGTACCTCTCACTGTCTGGGTGATATATACATCATGTGTACAAATCAGCAAGTGCACTGTTAGAACAGGACACATGGCAGGGTACCTCTCACTGTCTGGGTGATATATACATCATGTGTAGATATCAGCAAGTGCACTGTTAGAACAGGACACATGGCAGGGTACCTCTCACTGTCTGGGTGATATATACATCATGTGTACAAATCAGCAAGTGCACTGTTAGAACAGGACACATGGCAGGATACCTCTCACTGTCTGGGTGATATATACATCATGTGTAGATATCAGCAAGTGCACTGTTAGAACAGGACACATGGTAGGGTAGCTCTCATAGTCTGGGTGATACTTACCTCGTGTATACAAATTAGCAAGTGCACTGTTAGAACAGGACACATGGCAGGGTACTGCATGTTTGCAAATCAGCAGGAGTACTGTTAATACAGAACAGATAACATATTGTTCCCCTGAGTGTTATGAATGTGTACAGATCAGTAGGCTTACTGTTGGAGGAGGACAGGAAGTGACTTGGAATATTGGAGTCATAATATAAGTGTATATTTCGGTCTCTATGTTTGTGGCATCATCAGAAGATATATACAGTAAAGAACACATAAGCTTATATACAGGTAGCGCATAGGTATATAATGCATGCATGTAGAAAGACAAAGTATGGGAAGTTAGGAGAAGGGCAGGACTGATTGAGAGTGAATTACATAATATTAAGCTGGTATTGCATGAAAAACTGAAGAAAAGAGAATAAAATGTACAGTTGAAGCTAGAATTTCAAAAACAGGGTGGGTCGGTGGAGGGTGGTGAATATAATATATATAAAACAGATACTGGTGAAAACAAGACATGAGGGGATTATACAAGCTTAATAAATAACAATAATCTTTGTAAATAACAATATACATAAAACAATAGGTATGGAGTAAAAGCTCTATATATATATGCATATATGCAATGCCTCTTATACCAGCTTAATATTATATAATTCCTCATATCTGTTTTTGTTTTACCAGTATTATTATTCAGGGGTAGAAATTCCATGTATGTAGGCCTATATAGTAATAATTTTTGATCTACATTTATTTCCTCACCTGATATACGTTTGTTTTTGTTTTTTAAAGTTGAAATATTCAACTCTTTTTTTTTTTTAAATCTACTGCAGAAAATTTAATCCAAATCTTTACTACTAATAATTCTGATGGATTAAATAGTCTTTGGGGTATTATGGCAAGGAAAGTCACTTTATAAGTTATGCGTGGCGAGTTACCTCCCTTACTACACAGACGGCTTCGGTAGCTGGTTACTTCACGAATGCCAGCAGGCTTACTTCAGCATCATAGTGATTTTTGTGTTCAAATGTGCCATAACTGACAACTAAAACCAAGTATCGGATAGAGGAAGGTATTGTTCTTGTTGTAGGTGATAAGTTTCAAACAAATTAGAGTGCTAAAAGTTTGAATTTTAACCTAGTACTTGGTCTATGTCGTACCCGTCATTTAGTGATGGATCCAGTTCTTGTCGAAGCTCAACTCTTTTAAACTGGCTGAAAATGACAGAGATCTGTGTATAAATTACATTCGTGTCGGCAGTATATGACATTTTATTCCTAGAGATTGTGTGGAGAAAGTAAAACCACGGTATGTGTACAGGTATTTACACCTCTGTCTTACAGCGTGTGTTTATGGTTTGCTGTTGTTTATGCTGCTTCTGTTGTGTTTTTGCAGAGCCGACGCTGAGATTCACAGAGACAGACGACAGTGAGCTGAGAATTACTGACAGCGGCTCAGTGGTAAAGGCTGAGGACTTGTCCGCGGGGTGGTGTGGGAGAGCTGTGACAGACGGGCGTTACCAGACGGGCAGGTACTACTGGGAGGTGCAGATCACCTGTTCACATGGCTGTTACTGTCGTGTAGGAGTGACACAGGAGAGCTGTGGTGTGAGGAGGACAGCCCCTGGCCGTAACTCCTGGTACATTGATATGGGGTACCGTGGTGATGAGGTCAAGTGTTATAGTCACCGTGGTGGTGGTGAGATCAAACCTGACTATCGTCAGTACAGACGTTACACACTACCTCATCACCTGGGTGTGTACCTGGACTGTGATGACCACGCACTGACAGTCCTGGACTGTGACAACAACCAGGTAATGTACACTTACAGTGATGTTATCGTCACAGAGCCTCTCGTGCCATGGGTTTTGTTTGGTGTCTGGTCTGAATCTGGATCTGCGTCTGCTCGTCTGGTAACGGGGGACTCTGCCACTCTGCCTCCAGTTCTCTGTGATATGATAAGCACTTCCTGACCATGGGGTAATTATTCATTACATCTTTTCCATCATATTATAATTTGTTTCAAATAGACTGGTTAATTATGTCTCTTTGAACAAATTTTTAATAATTCAGTAATCTGTCACAAGCTTACAGCTTGGTGTAGTTGTACACAGTCTGTCTGACTTGTCCTGAACATCAGTGTCCGGTTTCTTCCAGACAAAATACATGTAGATAATGACTGGGTAGTTTTAGTTTTTGTAATGGAGATTTGTGAGAAAGTGGCTGAGGGTGTAAAGGATTATTTTTCTTACCATGATCGGGCCGGTATGTCATAACTCAGGACTGGTTTCAGATTAAATCGTCAAAAAAGATCAGATCAGATTGACGTTGTTGTTGCAGCATGGTACACAAGACAATTCTATTTTGAATGATACTAGCGATGTTTTTTGAGAGAAATAAACCATAATTTGTAATGGGTTTGAGAGTGATTACCTGGCTGAAAGGTATTACATAACTAGCGACATCAAAGAAAAAGATCACATGGATGAGTACAGGTAAAGTTTTTGGCACCTGACCTCAGATGCAGATTGGGCTAGAACAGGTTGGTTGGATAAGCTACATGTAGTCATCTCGGTTGTGTTATGTAACTTGGATGTAAGTTTTGGATAAAAATGAGAGAAAAACATAACCTGTGGGCCATTATTAAATTAAAATTGTCTCTTTTGAGTGCAATCCGACCAGCCCTCCAATAAAGAACCCGACTTGAAAGGGTGTTTTTCTTATAATAGAAGTTTCATTACCCAGAATGTACAAGAATTCCCTGTGGACCGACCCTATTTTGTCTGCATGATGAGGTTAATCCCATGCTGAACAAGGACTGTTTTTAGGATGCGGTTGTCAGCTGTAAGTTTCTCGTTTTCTGTATATTTCTCTATTTTTCAACTTAGTTTATTCAAAGATTGGCGTTCTTAACACTTTGTCATGATCTGGGCATAGTTTGTGTATCTCATATGTTAACAATAGTAAACATTTTAAGCTGTTGATCAGATTTTTATCTTCAGTCTAAACACAGTGACATTTTAGTGAGCTATTTGTGTTTATTGAATACATCTACCACATTACTATGTAAACATCTGACATGTTTTCTATAATAAACACTTATGTCTTAGTCACTAAACAGTTTTTTATGAATAAATACCAGTTGGCATTAATCCATACTGTAATACTGATGTAAGCTTCATAAAACTGTGCCAATTATTTGTTCAAACTCTGTAGTTCTCTAACAATATTTCAAATTATGGGTTAAAGAGGTGGCTGAAGAGGTTGAAGAGTTTATAGTAAGCTATATAAGGAAGGTTGAAAAAATTAGGGTAAGGGATATGAGGAAGGTTGAACAATTAGGATAAGAAATATAAGGAAGTATACCACAGATATATATTATGGATATAACCTTTTTTCCTTTAAATGACTTTTACATGTAAGTGCTGTGATATAACATGTGACATGTATTATTGTATTCACTGTCGTGTAAGCATTACGCCCACATTGTGATATTTACAAATAAATAGTGTCTAAATACGTGTATATACATTGATTATGTTGCAGTTTACTCAGAATATAGTTTTTTTTTCTTGCTTGCATATGCTTAGCTTGATGAAGTGATCATTGTTACATCGCTTTTCATTTGTTTTTTAAATTCAGATCCTGTCCACACTTTTTCTTTTATAAATGTAATCAGTTTTTCTTGTACATGTATGAACATTGACTCTCTTTTATTGCATACATGTATAAATAACTACAACATGAGCTGCCTCCTTGTTATGTTTAATTAACTTCACCCAGAGCTGCAGACCTACACATGCTTAATCCTCTCTTTAGGTTTAACCGTCAAAACCAGCTTTGGTCTCCAACTTGATGTGCAGCTCAAGTCATGTATCCAAAGGGCTTCTGTTCTCATCTGTGACTTGTCTGGGTGTTTTTTGAGTTCCCATACATGTATTTTCAGTAAAACATAACAATGTGTCAACGTAAAATCAGGTGGGAAATCATCTTTGATTTCTGTGATCTCTGAACTTTGCAAATATGAAAGTCTGGCTTGTAGCTGATTTACCTTAGGAAGTGGCTTCATCCCCAGTACTGTTGCTATGACAACCTGTGGTCAAGATTATGAGGTCACTGCACCATTTCATTACCTTGCTGTTATTTTAATGTCAGTTGTTGTATTCATGTATGATTCGGTGATATTTTGCCATTCTCTGCCTTTTGTGTTCCAACTTCTGAAACATATGCTTAATAAAAATGAGTGATTGTGTAATGTGTAGTCGTTTGAATGGTTGAATTACAGTGTCCATAAAATGTAGTAATACAAACGTAAATCATGCACAGTATGTCGCATTTTTACACAGAGTTATACGTATACCAATTTCACATTGAACATTTTCAAATTACCTGATGGGCATCTTCTCAGTAGTGATGATTGCCTCTCTGTCTGTTAACTTGTCGGTAGATTATTTGATGTGTATCTTTTCAATTGTGATGGGTTTCCTCTCTGTGATACCTTATCCATGTGTTACGTGATATGTATCCCGTATATCAGGTGTGATGGGTTTCCTGTCTGATACCTTGTGCGTATATTTACCTGATGTGTATCTTGTCAGCTGTGATGGGTTTCCTGTCCGATACTTTGTGCAAATATTTACATGTACCTGATGTGTATCTTCTCAGGTGTGATGGGTTTCCTGACTCTCTGACACTTGGTCCACATATGACCTGATGTGTATCTCTATAGGTGCGGTAGGTTTCCTCTCTGTGATACCTTGTCCGTATTTTAGGTGATGTGTATCTTTTCAGCTGTGATGGGTTTCCTGTCAGTCTGATACCTTGTGCAAATATTACCTGATGTGTAGTAGGTTAACTGTCTCTCTGACCCTTGGTCCACACATGACTTGGTGTATATCTTCTCAGGAGAGCTGGTTTTCCCTTCTCTCTAATATAGGGTTCACACATTACCTGAGGTGTAACTTCTCAGGAGAGATGGTTTTCCTCTAACACCGTGTCCACACAGTACACGGTGTGTAACTTCTCGGGAGGGCTGGTTTTCCCCTCTGTAACACAGGGTCCTTATATTTCATGATGTGTAACTTCTCGGGAGGGCTGGTTTTCCTATCTTAGCTTTAAGCATATTGAAGGCTGAGTTTTATAGTCGCTGGTATAAAGAAACCTCATTCGGGTATCCGTTCCGGTCGTACATGTACGCGGGACAGTCTACAGCTACCTCTAGATGGTTGTATCAATGGAACATTACTGAGTGCGGCGTAACACACCAACCAAATAAATGTGTATAAAGAAGGCTTCTTATTAACTCTCCACCGGTGAGATTCTAAAAGCACCAAGGCTGGGCTTCAAACTCCTGTGATGGGCAGGAAAAAACATTTTAACTCATGATTTCCTGGTGGAATCGTAACTGATAAACCCATAGTGCATGCACTGCCTAACTTCCTGTGTGCGGGGAAGGGAAGAATTTAGTTAACCCACGACTCTTTCCTTGTGTAGGATGATATGATTTCTTGGTGGAATGAAGACATGATAAGCGCCAGGTGACGAGGTGTTGAGGTGAAAAGCTGCAAAGTCAGGAAAAACGAAGTTGGCTAAGTATTTATGTTAAATAGGTGCTGTTCATCAAGATATTAAAGTTTACTTTTAAAGTTTTATCAATTAGGGGAAAGTGGGGCAAAACGGACTAGCTAATTCTGGTGGCACAGGCACGAGTCTCAGTAGTTCCATGGGTAGTGTACAAAGGATCCTGTTATAATAGACTACGTAGACTCTGATTATTAACATAGCCAGGAACCTGACTTGTCGACGGTTGCGCCAGTGGGTTAAAAAAACGCTCACCAGAGAAATGTCTCTCTAGGTCCGTTTTGCCCCATGAGGCATTTCACACGAAACTCTACACTGACATTACGCTTTTACTCTTTTAGTTCAAAAATGAGATAAACGATTTCTAACACACATCGTGTAATATTCAGAGCCACGAATGATATAGACAACTGTACAACTGCTACGGTAGACTCACACATGCATACCCGTGTGACAAAGGCACAAATGTCTCTATACAGTGTTTTCCATAAACGTTTTCACATTTAATAAGCAGATAACTATAAAGCATATATCCCATCGACCAACGCCTTAGTTCACGGTTGTTCCCGTCTAGCTTTGTCTTCCTCAGGGATATTGTAGCTGATAACGTCACAACAACTTTCTCTGACCCTGTTTAGGTTCTACTCTTTTCCGTCCCATAGATGAGCTTAACTACAGACTATATATAATAACGTATAAGGCAACAGCTGTTAGAAAGAAATAGAAATGCTTCAACTGACAATGAATTCAAAATGTTGGTTTAGAAGAGTTGCCTGCATTTACATGTACGAAGTAATGCAAGTGTGAGAGAGGACACCTTAACTCCATCTCAAGCTGGAGCTGAAAAGCGTTTACTTGTCCAACAACAGGAACATAAACTCAGATGTGTAACTTTGGTTTTAATTTTTAGTATGTAGGTCAATATATGGTTTGAAGTTTGAATCTTTTTTTCACTTTAAAACTAAAATATATAATAAGCCCCATATAAATTCCAACAAACAAATGTCTCATGACATTCATATATAATTCATTATCAATATTAATGTATATTTTCAATACTCATATCTCTCTCTCTCTCTCTCTCTTTCTCTCTCTCTCTCTCTCTCTCTCTCTCTCTCTCTCTCTCTCTCTCTCTCTCTCTCTCTATATATATATATATATATATATATATATATATATATATATATTAAATAAAATCAAAAAGTTGATGGAAGTAGATAATTAAAATATCCACAGGTAATTAAAACATGTCTATCTGTCTTAATAGCATTATACAGCTGTAAATGAGTTATACAAGGACCACGTGGTCAGCAAGGTCAGAGGTTGCAATACCCTAGATGGCTATAAACTCCTTTGTTAAATGTGTGATAAATGCAGATATTGCTGGTAACTTTTCTTTCATTTTCTTTTATCTGTACTGGTTTTTGTTAAATGAAATGACTCTATGTTGTGGTTAAGCAGCTTGTTATGCACTAATATAAAACAGAAGTGACGGACTGCTCCATGGTTTACTAAGGTCCCAATGGTTAAATACATTACACTTATTAAGTCTTTGCTATCCGCTTTAGTACATGCAGTGAATGTGGAAGAGTATTAGAATAAGAGGTCAGATATAAGCCAGATTAGAATATCTGCGTCCCACGTTTAAAATATTCATGAAACGTTGTAATTTCTCGTGGATCTACTCGGTATTTATTTATTTGATTTACTTATTTGATTGGTGTTTTACGCCGTACTCAAGAATATTTCACTTATACGACAGCGGCCAGCATTATGGTGGGTGGAAACCGGGCAGAGCCCGGGGGAAACCCACAACCATCCGCAGGTTTCTGACAGACCTTCCCACTTACTGCCGGAGAGGAAGCCAGCATGAGCTGGACTTGAACTCACAGCGACCGCATTGGTGAGACGCTGCTGGGTCTTTACGCTGCGCTAGCGCGCTAACCGACTGAGCCACGGAGGCCCGTTACTCGGTATTCAGGCGTACAGTTAATAACATCTTTTCAGCTTGGATAATTTTACAGTTCTAATGAGGAAAATTATATGTAAAGGGCTGGAAGTTTATTTTGTTATCGTAATCTACCATTTCAGGCTCCTGTGAAAGTGTACATGATACACGCTTTATACGTTTGAACCATCATACATCATATACGTTTATATAAATAATGGGTTTCTCCATTTTTTCTTCTGATTTGCTATGATTATTGTTTTAAAATTGGTATTTATTCTTTAATAGACTTGAAAGTCTTAGCCTAAATTCCGGTATTGAATGAGTATGTGAGGTAAAGGGGGGAAAATGGGCCTTGGATCGGGGCAAAACGGAGCAGTGTGCCGTTTTGCATGTCGTGGAAACTAGTGCAACTTAGCAATGAAAGAGACATACAAAATATGTGAGCACTGTGGTAAAAACAGGCTTACCATAGATCAAAGATGAACCAAATTTTCCCCGGCTTCTAGAATAATTATTTGTCTACAATTATCATCGACAGCAAGGTTTATGTTGTGCAAATAGCTATATCTAACATTAGAAATGACTATAAAAAACGGTACGGCAAATCGTATCAAATGTGGCACAAAAGTCGGTTTTGTCCCATGGGTACGTTATGCCCCACTCTCTCCCCTCACAGCATTAAGAATTATAAAATTAAAAAAATAAAATTGTATAAAAATAATGAAATTATTCCTGCCATGAAACGGCAGACTACTTTATGTTATTCAGTGTTAAAACATAGCGGATTGCTAACACTAGCTGCATGGAATGTAATGTATTACCACGTGTCGGCGGAGGTATTACACCAGAAAGGTGGATGACGAAACATACGCTTATAGAACTCACGTCACTTTTCCAAAACTGACGCTATCAAAAACGATATATCATGATTATATATTTATAGATTGCAATTACAGGTATATTAGAACGCCAATTTAAGTAGCCTGGTACATTTAAAACGGAGAAAGCCATTAAACTAATTACAAATTTGACGAGAGCACAGTCACTTTCGATTTCGACATAAACATCTTCAACCATTGATTTGGTTGGTGTTTTACGCCGAACTCACGAATATTTACTTATTCGATGCGTGACGGCCAGCATTACGGTGAGAGGAAACCAGACAGAGCCCGGGCAAAAACCCATGACAACCTACATGTTGCTGGCGGACGTCCCCACGTACGGCGGAGAGGAACGCAACATGAGTAGGACTTGAACTCATAGCGACCGCATAGGTGGGAAGCTCCTCGGTCATTGTGCTGAGCTAACACGTTAACCACAGCTCACTGAGGCACCTATGTGTGTTAGAAGATAATGCAATGCAGTGTGCTGCAATGTCCAGTCATTCAGTGAATGAATAATTAGATGAAGCTTGTATAATTAATATTTTGATTAGTGTTTAGTGATATTCTGAAGATTGTGTCATTCATTTGACGCCGGTCATGTTTTAGTATGAATTTATGCATTTCATTGAGCTTTTCGCCGAACTCAAGAATATGTCAACATTCCATAATGACTTTACGCGTAGATGGACACAATTCAATTGCATTGTGTTCATATGCAAATACATACCGCTTCCACGAGTACATGGTGAGGAGCTACCTGCAACTTTTGTCATTATGAATCTCTAAAAATACGTCCATATCTCCATTCGAATATTTTAAAAGAAAAAAAAAAAACAACATTAGGAAGAAGGCCACCCATTTCAGCATTCGGTTTGTTGACAAGAGCTGCCTCCCCTGAATTGCAATCATAAGCAGGGGATATACAATATCGGACTGAATACTTTGAGCCTTCCAGGTGGAGTAAATGAGAGAAAACCTGATCAGTTGGATGTACATAAAACCATTTCACATCTTGCGACACTCGTCACAATGCTTTCAACAGAGAAAACGTTTTATATGCTACACCATTTAATTTAATCTTTACTCACTGTTTGTCTGAATATATTTTTTTGTCCATGACGTTTTATTTTCTGTTAAAAACACTGTGGGAACTGTTACAATGATCCGATGATGTTTAGTACTTCTAACGCTGCTGAGCTGCAGTGTAAAGATCGACGTTTTCTTGAAATATTAAAATTATATTAATATAAAAATAAAATATATCCATGACCGAGTAGCCGAACGGTGAACGCTTTTTTGCTCCGATGCGACTGTCAGATCTTTGGTCAGTGGGGAAGGGGGGGGGGGGAATCGCGTTTTCGAACCCAGTTCTTGCTTCCTCGACTGCCTGGAGGTTTGTCTGGTACCTGACTAAGGGCGGTGGTTTACAGTGGATATGCTGTTATATTTATTCAATTTATATTTATTTTTTCTTATTGGTGTTTTACTCCGTATCCCAGAATATTTTAGTAACATGACGGCGACCAGCATTATGGTGGGAGGAAAGGGAGCTTGTGGTCTTGGGTTTCCTCTGGGCTCTTCCGGATTTCCTCTCACCATATTGTAGGCTGTCTTCGTATAAGTGAAATACTTTTGAGTAGGACGTAAAAGACCAATCGGATTATTAATTAAATAAGTCTTTTTTCAGGCCGAGACAACTCAACAATGACGACCTGTGAACGAAGCCCGCAAATAGAAGACCTTGAAGGAAGACTTGTGGCCGTCACAGCCTTGGCGGCGGGGTTTGGTGTGACGTCAGCAATACTGTTAGTACTACTCATCTTTCTGCACAGAGGAACAATTGCGTCCAAACTGAGACAATTGTGTAACATGAAACAAAGACCATCAGAGCTCCGCAACAGAAATCAGGTAAGTTGTAACAAATCACAGTGGAAAACAAGTAAGAATGATCAGATGGACAGCTGGAAATATGCGTAAAAATGATTTCATTTTTTTCTTAGATTGCTTATGAGAGATAAATGCCTTCAGATTTTTGAATTATATGACGTCATCAACCATGTAGCTGGTTTTTTATGAACTCCGACATTAGGGGAAATTTGTTTTTAACTTTAAACAAAGCTTTAATGTTGGAGTAGTTTCTGTTAAACACGAGAGGTTTAGCTTGATAATCTCCTGAAAACATTCGCCTGAAGTGAGTAGGAAGAGGAAAAGGTCATATGACGTCAGAGTACATTCCTACTGGCACTGTTGTCATCACGGTGTTTTGGACAGGCCAGTTACGTGTGTATAGCCCAGATTACTTCAGAGGACGTCCATTGTGTTAGGCCTATGCAGCCTTTCAGTGGAAGGCTGGGATGGTGTAGAGCTACATAGTAAGTAAAACTATGTTCCGACGCAGGCGTCTGCACTGAAAAGCGCTGTTTGGCTGTGTACGCTATAATTTTGCTTTACATTTTTTCTTACCTATGCACATGAAAAGTGTTCTGTTGTTCAAAGTTGCAGATTGATCACAGGTTTCGTACGAACAGCCACATCTACACCGATTTGCAGAGAGAATTACAAGACGAGAATCTGGAGTCTACCTTAAACGATGCTCCGGTCTACGTGAATTCCGGGCAAGTGCCCGGGAATTTAATATACGTCAATACTGGAACACGAACGGGGACGTTCACAGCCATAGCAAGACGAGTGTGTACTAAATAATATATATACAGGCTGTCAAAAACAAATGATAAAACCTCCCACTTATACGACAGCGGCCAGCATTATGGTGGGAGGAAATCGGGCACACCCCCGGGGAAACCCGCGACCAACCGCAGGTTGCTGCAAGACCTGCCCGTGTACGGCCGGAGAGGAAGCCAGCATGAGCTGGACGTGAACTCACAGCGACCACTCCTGAATCATTACGCTGCGCGATCTCGCTAACCAACTGAATCAGGGAGGCCCCCATTTTTCATACAACAAATCCTGTCTCAAACCAAAGGGAATAAGTTTATGAGCTGTCATTTTCGGCCAAGTTACACACAATGAAATGTCACGATGGCAGTAACCATCAAATAAGCTATGGAAACTAATCTAGCGATTACACCAGGGGCTCGTTCTACGAAGCAGTCTACAACAAAATTTTCAAACCATATAAGCAGGTGAAATGCGCTTGAGGCAGCGGTGTGACAACTTTGTAGAATGAACCTCAGCGGGTGACAAATTTACCTCCGTCTCGGCATGGGGTTCATCATCATCATGTGCTAACAAATATAACGGTCAACAGAAGATTCTGTACAAAATATTGTGTAAATCTCACAACAACTTGTCGGATTAACTAATTCTCAGTCACCTCGTATACATTTTCATTCGCCAGCGATATATGCATGTCTTTAGCCAGAAAAGATTTTGTTACGTGACAAAGGTCGGCGGTTCTACCCGGGTAAGCTGGTTGCATCCAGCAATTTACCAGGCCGCGACCATATAAATAAAACATTTTTGAACACGGTGTTAAATAAATAAATATATTTAATTAATCAATTCATTGGCGTGGTTGATTCTATATCCTTTTACTTCAGCGCCAGCTTGTGGTCGGAGGATTTGTTAGGCTTCTAACCAAGAGACTGTTCATTCATCTAATCATCTATCGACAGACTTTTAACCATGAGCCATGGGTTCATTCATCTAATCATCTATCGACAGACTTCTAACCAAGAGCCATGGGTTCATTCATCCATTCCTCTCTCCACAGACTTCTAACCAAGAGCCATGGGTTCATTCATCCATTCATCTATCGACAGACTTCTAACCAAGAGCCATGGGCTCATTCATCCATTCATCTATCGACAGACTTCTAACCAAGAGCCATGGGTTCATTCATCCATTCATCTATCGACAGACTTCTAACCATGAGCCATGGGTTCATTCATCCATTCCTCTATCGACAGACTTCTAACCAAGAGCCATGGGTTCATTCATCCAATCATCTATCGATAGACTTCTAACCAAGAGCCATGGGCTCATTCATCCAATCATCAATCGACAGACTTCTAACCAAGAGCCATGGGCTCATTCATCCAATCATCTATCGACAGACTTCTAACCAAGAGCCATGGGTTCATTTATCCAATCATCTATGGACAGACTTCTAACCAAGAGCCATGGATTCATTTATCCAATCATCTATCGGCAGACTTCTAACCATGAGGCATGGGTTTACTCATCCAATCATCTACCGACAGACTTCTAACCAAGAGCCATGGGTTTATTCATCCATTCATCTATCGGCAGACTTCTAACCATGAGCCATGGGTTCATTTATCCAATCATCTATCGACAGACTTCTAATCAAGAGCCATGGGTTCATTCATCCAATCTTCTGTCGACAGACTTCTAACCAAGAGCCATGGGCTCATTCATCCAATCATCTATCGACAGACTTCTAAACAAGAGCCATGGGTTCATTTATCCATTCATCTATCGACAGACTTCTAACCAAGAGACATGGGCTCATTCATCCAATCATCCATCGACGGACTTCTAATCAAGAGCCATGGGCTCATTCATCCAATCATCTATCGACAGACTTCTAACCAAGAGCCATGCGTTCATTCATCCAATCAGCTATGGACAGACTTCTAACCAAGAGCCATGGATTCATTCATCCAATCATCTATGGACAGACTTCTAACCAAGAGCTATGGGCCCGTCTGCCCAATCATCTACCGGCTTTCTTTAACTGACATTTGAAAATATTTTTGTACGATGAGTATTTGGGACCAACTTTCGGTATATATAGTGTCGGTGTGATAATGTTATAAATGAGATTGTAACACATGTTTAATAGATATATTTGCACTTTGGTATTTTTGTCTACCAAATGTGTTCAACAAGGATTTTGATCATATTTATATGTTTATTTATAAATATTATCATAATTCAGATTAAATGCATATGTTTGTAGAGAAAGAAAAAATTTTCACTTTCAAATAAATTCATTAGACATACATCACATCCTTATTTCGAACATTACTATGCAACAAGGACAAGTACCAAAATGTGTTCCTAAATAAACACTAGATAATAAACATATTTGTATTGCAGAGTAAGTTTACAAATTTGAAGCCGCCGTTATTCACTCTACCTAGCTCTTTCGAAAATATCTACCTTTCGACACCTATACTGTCTATAAGAACTGCGGTGCTAACACAAAAGATGCATTATTAATCGGCATAGCTGTCGTGTAAATGAAAAATAAGTTTATAAATGAAAAAACGACTAATGAGAAATAGAGAGAAAGGCTAATAAAATATACACAAATAAATATATTAATAAATTAATGAGCCAAAAAGTAATAAAAAACAAACAAAAACAAAAAAACTAAAGGAATAAATAATTACGCGTGTATCTGTTTGTCTGTCTTACAAAGCTCTAGTACTTGGGAAGGTCTGTCAGAAACCTGCGGAAGGGCCTGGGTTTCCCCCGGGCTGTGCCCGGTTTCCACCCACCATAATGCTGGCCGCCGTCGTATAAGTGAAATATTCTTGAGTACGGCGTAAAACACCAATCAAATAAATAAATAAATAAATACAAAGCTGTAGACAGAGCGCGTACATAATGTGACCTTGCCATATGTGATTCAAATAACATGTCCTGACAGTCCTCAGATCAATTGGTGCAAGACAAGTCGGGAATTGGTCAGAGGGTGTTTACTGTAAACACGGCGGGTAAAGTGCTGATCAATTCAAAATACATGGGCCGGGTAGATCGGGGGGTGGGAGGGGACAAGCCGGACTGGTGATTATCTCCCCTGATCTGGGTCACGGCGGAAACTACAGCCTTGAGTTGCTGATCTAAGTCGACATTCCACCAGTTACTACGGGCCACATCTTAAACGTCAGCAATAAGAAAAGTGAGTTTTTAAACGTGATTTTTCTTGATGATGTTTGTCATATAAGGCACAGCCCTGTACTGGGTGTAATTGTCACATTGCTGTAGTTAAGGATTGTTTAATGGGGACGCACAGTTTGACAAATAACTATTTGACACCGCCATGTTATAGGTTACACGAGCGCATTGATTTTCCTTACTATTTATGTAGTAAAGTTTTCAGCTTCAACCTCAAAAATATATATGCCCTAAATTTCGCGTGGTACAATGCCATACCACCACACGCACCTTGCACTTTTCACTTCAGCATATCAAAAAAGCAACCTAGTATTACCACCATTTTTTGAGCTGTGGTTGCTGTAATTCAAGTGATAGCATCCCGTTACCTTGGTAACCTCCAGAGGGTTAGGAAGTAACAACGGCAAAAAAAGTTTTCAGTTCTATCCAAAACAGACAAAATTCCAATATATTTTAACTAGGTGCAAACCAGCAGTGCAGAAATTTATAGTGCATCAACAACCTAAAATGTCTGTACTATTGCAGTATTACCCAATCAGTGCGCCTTCACTCTTGCAGTTCGGCAGCAAATCGTTCACCCAATTGTCTGAATTGCACATGCGTAACCTAAATATGCGACCTGTCACCGGAAGCAGTAAATCTCGTGAAAGCACGCTTCTATACCCGGTCTATAACTCCAAATGTTTTCCACGTAGAGTTTTCACTTTTAGTGGATACATACATACAAACATGACGACGTGTCGCGTTTCGCATTTGTCCATATTCACGGTTGTCACTTACCACTTACCACAACCACTTAGTTATTACCCACACCCATGAAGATTTGCCTCAGCGGTTATACTCACCACAATGCTGCTGGTAATCTTCCATACGTCGTATGTTGCTTTCACCTGAACTCTTATTAGTGATGGTGGAGTGTCACAGAGCAAAACAGATCACCATTTATACATGAAAATATACATAGTCAACATTGTGCATCTGTGACTTGGTCAGGGTGATTTTTTGGTTCGGAATCCCAATACATGTATTTTAAAAACACGCAAGACTGTTTCTGTCAAAAATCACCTTTGATTTCTGAACTTTGCAAATGTACCTGATTTACATTAAGAAGTGGTTTTATATCACCAGTAATGTAGCTATGACAATCTGTGATCAAGATTATTTGTTGTACACAAGTGCACTGTTCTGTTTCAACTGCTTGCTGTTCGAAGTCAGATGTTGTATTCATGTATGACTGACTCCATGCTATTTTGCTCATTGTCTGTCCTTTGTGTTCCAACGTCTGAAACACATGCTGAGTAAATGATTGTGTAGTATGTAAATTCTTTATAGTGTCTTAAAATCATGCACCGTATGTAGCAGTTTTATGTGTACCAATTTCACTTTTAGGTTACCTGATGGGTATCTTCTTAGTATTTCTGGCTTTCCACTCTTTCTGAGACCTGATAATAATATTCCCTAATGTCTATCTTCACAGATGTGGTGAGTTTACTTTGTCTCATACTTGGTCCATGTGTTACCTGATGTGTACCTTCTCAGGTATGCTGTGTTTCATGTCTGTCTGATACTTGTGCGCATATTAACTAATGTGCAACTTTGTAGGTGTGGTGGGTTTCCTCTCTGTTTGATACTTGGTCCACATATTACTTTATGTGTAACTTCTCAGGTGCGGGTTGTTTCCTCTCTCTCTGATACATTGCCCATCTTTAACCTGATGTGTATCTTCTCAGTTGTAGTGGGTTTCCTCCTTGTCTAATACCTCGTCCACATATTGCCTGATGTGTAACTTTTCAGGTTTGGTGTGTTTCCCTTCTGTCTGATTCCTGGTATGAATATTCTTAAATGTGTATGTTCTCAGGTTTGGTGGGTTTCCTCTGTCTGATACTTGGTCCACATATTCTGTAATGTGTAATTGCTGAGGTGTGCTGTCTTTCTTCTGTGTCTGGTACCTTGTCCATCTATTAACTGATGTGTATCTTCTCAGCTGTTTTGGGTTTCCTTTCTGTCTCATACCTTGTGCGAATATTCCCGGATGTCAATATGTGTATCTTCTCACCTGTGGTGTGTTTTCTGTCTGATATCTGGAAAGAATAATGTGTTTCGCTAATGTGTGTCTTCTCAGGTATGATGTGTTTTCTCTGTGTCTGTTACTTGGTCCACATATATTATCTAATGTGTAACTTCTCAAGAGAACTTGTTTTCCCCACTCTCTTATACAGGGTCCACACATCACATGACGTGTAACTTCTCGGGAGAGCTTTTTTTCCTCTCTGGCTGACATCTGATCCACACATTACATGGTATCCATCTTCTGTGGTGTGGTGCGCATTCTCTCTGTCTGATACCTGGTCTTCATATTACCTGATTGTATTGTCTTAGATGGGGACAGTTTTTTTCTGTCTATCTTTGGACCGACATATTATATGTGTATCCTCTGGGGTATGTTTTGTTTCCACTCAGCTCAGTTCCTCACACGTTAACTTGTACATTTTCTCTCGTGTGCTGGGTTTCCTCTATGCCCAAGGCATAGTCCACATATTACCTGGCGTGTACCATCTGACATGTGTTGGGTTTCCTCTCTGCCTGAGGCATGATCCACATATTACTTCGCGTATTTTCTCAGGTGTGGTGGATATCCTCTGTGTTTAATACCTGGTCCAGACAGTAGCTGACGTGTATCTTCTCAGGTGTGGTAGGTTTCCTCTCTGATGCCTGCTTTAGATAGTACCTGGTGTGTTTCTTCTCAGATGCGGTGGGTTTCTTCTCTGATACCTGGTCCAGGCAGTGCTTGATGTGGTTATCTTCTCGGGTGCGGTGGGCTTCGTCTCTGATACGTGGTCCAGACAGCACCTGATGTGTATCTTTTCAGGTGTAGCAGGTTTCCTCACTGACACCTGCTCTAGATAGTATTTGATGTGTATCTGAGACCTGGTACAGACAGTGTCCGATGTGTATCTTCTCAGCTGTGGTGGGTTTCCTATCTGACACCTGGTGTAGCTAGTGCCTGATGTGTATCTTCTCAGGTGCAGTAGGTTTTGTCTCTGAGACCTGGTCCAGATAGTATCTGAGTGTTTATTGTCAGGTGTAGTGGGTTTCCTCCCCTTCACATTACTTGGTGTTTATCCTCAGGCAAGGTGGGTTTCCTGCTTCTGTTACCTGGTCCAAATATTACCTGATTAGGATCTCCTCGTGTTCCTTTCGTGTACGTCTGATTTCTGACCCACATATTGCATCTGGGGTATCTTCTCAGGTGTGTGTTTTTTTTTTTCCTCCGTCTACTTCCTGATCCTCCTATTACCACCGTGTATTTCCCCAGTGTGCTGTTACCAAAACAGACGTATACAAACGTATACAAATTTATAGCCCAGTTGCCCTGAATATCAGCAAAACTTTCCTGAAATATGATAGGAGATGTATCTGCTTACTTATGTTTACATGGATCAGATTTTCAGTCAGGTTGTGAAAGAAGCGAGAGAGGAAACTCTGGAAAAAAGGATTTGAGCCATCTGCTATAGCTGGTTGACTTTCACGATATGGTCTCGAATAAGAATACTCATTGAAGTGATCTTGTTAGGGCTTTTATTGAGCGTATCTACATACGACGGATTCAAAAGACAGTCGAAGGCAGGGTTTGTTGGACGAACTTTAAGCTTCGCGGCAATCTGGAGGCTGAGTTTTATTGTCGCTGGTGTAAAGAAGGCCAAGTCCAGCCCATGCTAACTTCCTCTGCAGTCGTACATGTACGTGAAACGGTCTACTAGCAACCTATGGATGGTTGTATAAGTGAAACATGATTGATTGCGGCGTAAAACATCGACCAAATAAATGTGTATAAAGACGGCTCCTTATTAACTCTCCACCGGTGAAGCTCTAAAAGCACCAAGGCTGGGCTTCAAACTGTTGTGATGGTCAGGATCCAACATTTTAACTCACGATTTCCTGGTGGAGTCGAAAATGATAAACCCATGGTGCCTGTACTGCCTCACGCCCTATTTGCGGGCAAGTGCTGGGTTCAGTTAAGCCACATTTCTTATCTTGTGAATGAAGATGTGATTTATTGCTGGGATACAGCTATGGCGTCGCATCATGAGCGCGATGTCTTGAGATAAAAGCTACAAAATTAGCAAAAAGAAATTACAAGTCATGTATCAGAATAGTAAGAGTCAAAGCATGACAAATCAAAAAAATACATCGCGTCTGGCGATAGATGAATGTTCATGTATATAAAAACGTATCAAAAATAGCTCGTGCAAATCATAGCATTTAAAGTCTTATCAATTGGCAATCTTTAGAATTTACAAATTATCCCTGTCATGAAGTAGCATACTACAGTATGTTCTTCAGTGTTAAAACATAGCGGCCTGCTAACAATAGCTGGGAAGTAGTGTATTGCTACGAGGCGTCTTTAAAATCATTTAAGGAAGGTAGCAGGCGAATGTGCTTGTAGAACTCGCGTCACTTTAACTAAACTGACGCTATCAAGGACGATATACCATGATTAATTATTTATAGATTACAATTACAGGCATCTTAGAGAGTTATTTAAGTAGATTGGGTAATTTCGCGTGCTTTGTTTTAATGGCCGCCCCTTCTCAGCACTGATTTCCCTCTTCATTTAATGAATGAAATAATGCTATGGTTTTGCCTGATATTTAACAATTTTTCACTTAGATGACGATGACTACATGCAATATTTTTTGCTGTATATTTCTGTATCCTACTATATCCATGTAATATCCATCCATCCATGGTTGTGTGTTAGTGTGATATATCGTTCCATCTGCGCAGGCCTATAATGTACATTAATAATGACACAAACCCAGAATCATAATTTTTACAAACAAATGACAAGGGTGGTTTTCTCGCTATCATGCAATACGGGCGGATTGCCATTCTTCTGATAGGAAATTAGATAGGATTTATGCACCTAACAGATATTCGTATACCAGTCGTCAACCAATAGGGACATTCCAGGTCAAACATCACCAGGCCAATTCCTCAAAACGACGTATGACACAAAGTACCTAATAACTAAGAAAGTATACCAAGTATAAAAATAGGACGAAGACATGCAAAGAGAAGCAGTCGTTTTGAAATGATATTGGAAAGACACAGAGTATGTTCAAGGCGACTGAGTGAAATCATTATTTAAATAGTGTACCCTGCTAGAATATCAGTTGTCGATAACAAACTAGGTATCACTTCATTGTGTTAATTTTCATTAATTTTCATCCTAAGTGTGTATATTCCTCATCACAGGCCCATTTCCCAGTTCTACGCGAAATGGACAGGTCTGGTTTGGTTCATCAGATCCGAGTTTGACAGTAGCGTACATCGTGTGTTATTTGCATCCAACATAATGGAGACCCAGGAAACGCCTGGCCGCATTGCTTGAGATGGGTTGAGGTTTTGTTTAAAACTAGTGCAACCCTATGGTTTTGGAAAATCTACCCCCACCACTTCAAAGACAACCTGCACGGAATTAAAGCCAGTGTAATAAAACACATATTCACCCGTAGCTTAGCTCATACCATGAATCCCTGAGGTCCCTGAAGTTAATCTTGGCCAAGCTGGCCTGACCTAGTACACACGCAGAGTGACACATGCACCGATATAAATGCGCACATGCAAAGTATACGTGTTGGTTCAAAAATATTTCTCTTATACGACAGTGATCGGCATAATGTGGGGCGAAAAAAATATGGACATAGCTCAGTTGAATCCCACGACCATCCGCAGGTTCCTGACAGATCTTACCACATTTATACGACGGGAGAGAAAGCCGGCATGAGCTGGAATTGAACTCCCAGCGACCGCATTGGTGAGAGACGCCATTGTCAGTTTGCCGCGTTGGCACGCTAACCAATCGGCTTGCTTTCATCGAGACATAGTAATATATTATGACGATAAAAAAGGAGGGTATCTGGACAAGAAAGATTCAGAGAAAACGGACCTGAACAAGAATCAATGGTATAACTTATACAAATGCAGACTTCTAAAGAAACTGATATCTTTGTGGAGGTGAAATTATATTGAATTGCCATTGAACAAACTACATCAATTTCTTTGTCTTTAGAAGATTATACTTGAATATCGGCTACCAACATTGTACCATACAAGCTCCATACATCATCTGCATATCCCACTGGTAATGTTACACAACATTTATACATAGTTTCTAAGCATTTTCTACTCAGACCGTAGTTAAGAATACTGAAAATGTATACTGTTTTTATTGGTACGTCTATAAGTTTGCCAATTTATTAGGTCTAGTGCAAGGTTTAAGAATGACCCAAACAAACATGTCAATTTCTACAGCTACTGACATATCCAATATCTTATATATAGATATGTATGAGCGCGAATGGTACCGTTCTCTTAACCCGCTGACAGAAATTGTATTATATAGTGTTTGTAAACATTTATATAATGTTTATGTTGATGGCACACGAAGTTAACCTTAGGGATATGAACATGTACGGCATATATGTATTGGTAAATATCAACCGTTCTTCTTCGCAACAAGTAAATATTTTATGTCTCACTAGAATTTGATCGATTCTGGCCTTCACTCAGAAGTTTTCCGGCTTTTCAACTTGTTCATTGTAATGAATAGGACTGAAGACAAGGTCTTGTGATATTTATGAGACCAATTAAAACAATAACAATACATGTTCGTTCTAGGCTTGGAAACTGTTTTCTTTAAGAGCCAATAGAAGACAGCGACATTACAGGAAGATACCGTGCTATGCTACTACCGTGGTACAGAGGTACAGAATTTACAACGGTGTAAATGTTGGTGAGTCTTCTTCACATAATGGCCCCGGGTTTAAGGCTAATATATTTATTGGTCGTATTGCAGAGCGGTGAGTAAAGGGATTTGTACTCCATACCGTAAACAGCTATTAGATGCATTAACGTGAACTCAAAAATCATTTGAATTCTCTCTCTGCATTAAGAAAGAACAATTTTTCGAGATGGGTTCTATGCTCTTTAGTTGGCTTAAAGAGTTCATTTCCTGATACTGGTTGCCGCAATTCTCACGTGGAAAGACAGTTGTTTTCTGGTTGTATGATGATACCTGAAATTAAACCTTTATCATTAATTCACAATATTTAATGCATGCATTCATCTAGTAGTATATGTATAAAAATAATTGATATGGTACTCGATTTTGTTTTCTTGCCTTTTCTGGTTTTAAAGCCGAAAATTTTCTTATTTTAATTTTAGTTTCACACATTCTCGTCTGAAAAGCTGACTGTTTTCCGGTTCTGATATGTTCCCTCCATGACATGTGTAACGTACTGCCAAATCTCAATCATTAATACATTAAAATATTCAATAAATAAACATTGCAGAAATTTAGACATACCCAAAACTTTTTGTCTTCTAGTTTTGAAAGAATCTGTAAAAATACTTCAAAAGAAAGAACAATAATTTATTTATTTTATTGGTGTTTTACGCCACACTTTAGAATATTTCACTTATGCGACGGCGGCCAGCATTATGGTGGAAGGAAACCGGGCAAAGTCCGGGGGAAACCCACGACCATCCGCAGGTTGCTGCAAGTCCTTCCCACTTACGGCCGGACAGGAAGCCAGCATGAACTGGACTTCAAATCACAGCGACCGCATTGGTGAGAGGCTTGTGGGTCATTGCGCTGCGCTAGCGCGCTAACCAACTCATCCACGGAGGCCCCAAGACCAATAAAAGCTTTACTTAATTATACCTTATAATTTTTTTATCTAAAACGTAGTTATGTCTAGGGTAACCTGTTTAATAAATATGCAATATTTTCAGTACACCATGGCCAACCATTGTGTAACAACCAAAGAAAGGTGTCCGCATCCGTGCGTACGATAGAATACGACAACAAATGTTACGAGCTGAACCACTTGCTGGTGACATGGTATGAGGCCAAAAGGCGTTGTGGAAATCGTGGCGGGCAACTTGCCATGATTGACGACAATTTGATAAGAAAGGACCCAGACTTCAGGCAGCTGTTGGAGAAGGTTTCCTTCACAGCATGTCTATGGCTCGGCTTAACAGATCAACGTAATGAGGGGCACTGGGAGTGGATTGACGGTGAGTGCCTAATATACCTGACATGCCTAATATACCTTACATCCTGTTGAAATGCTCGGTCCCGTATTAAGAGTCTTTAACTAAAAAATTCAAACACAGCTAGAATTAAAATTGTTCGTTCTTGGAAGTTTTACAATACACGAATTCTTTCCTGCAAAACAATGTACCATCCTTTCCTGTTCCGAGTTACGTACTTGTAATTTAGGACTGATGCTTTAAGTTGTATGATAAAAGCGGACCCTGGATTTAAACCCTCTAACTTGTGTGTTGCCCATCAAATCAGAGCTTGAGTTATACAATATTCATTGACAAATATTTTTAACAATGCGCCTCCTTACATGTTACATTAAATATGTACCGTCATTGAATGTCAGCAATAGATTCCAGTGCTGAAGCCTAATCCCTTTGATTTTTTTTTTTTTGATTGTTGTTTTACGCCGTACTCAAGAATATTTCACTTATACGATGGCGGTCAGCATTATGGTGGGTGGAAACCGGGCAGAACCCGGGGGAAACCCACGACCATCCGCAGGTTGCTGGAAGACCTTCCCACGTACGGCCGGAGAGGAAGCCAGCATAGGCTGGTCTTGAACTCACAGCGATTGGTGAGAGGCTTCTGGGTCACTACGCTGCGCTAGCGCGCTAACCGACTGAGCCACGGAGGCCATCCCCCCCTAATCCTTTTGCGTTGTTTTAATGTTATTGTATGTTAAATGTGATGACAACACAGCATTTTGAGTACAGGTAAATCTAGACCTATGACATCTAATAAGTTGCAATTCACTGCCTTTTTTTTACCTAATTCTGCTTAAGCCATAGTGCTAAGCGGCTTGTACTTTGCTACTATTTATGCATTTACGTGAAGAGCGAGAATAAAACCCCAACTAGGGTAAATTCTCAAGAAACCATGCTTCACCGATTTCGTGTGACCATTTTTCCAATTATCACACCATCCTAGCTGCTCTGATCGGAGCTCTATACTATGGGTCATAATTATACTGATGTATGAGCATTTCTGAATTAGAAATAAGACTGAAAGTAAAGAACAAAAGATATAGTAGGAGTGATAGACAATAGCATCCTTTCTTCCTCTGCTGTGACGTTAAGATCTAGTAGTTATCATACACTTATATCAGACACCTTCCACGAAAAATCATTCCACAGGAAACCTGTGTAACAATTGAAACAAGTATATACGAGAAGTAAGAATGTCAGGCTTCATTCACGCGAGTGGAGGTAGGGGAATTCCCGTGATTATGGAGGCTTTGTTTATCTATTCTATTGGTGTATTACACGGTACTCAGTCCTAACACTTATACAACTGAGTCCAGCATTACTGTGGGAGGAAAACCACCGGAAATCCACTACCAGCAGATTGCGTGAACATTTTCCCACGATCGACCGAAGACGAATATGCAGGCTGGTAGCAATCGTCTTTTCATGTTCATCTCTTGCACGAAGCTGGAATTTTCACTTTCGTTTTCTCTTCGCATTGCCTTATAGCATCATAAAAACTTTTTTGCCATAAACTAATTAAATAGTAAAAAATTCCATAATGTTGACCTGATGCAATATCTATACCTCTTAACTTTGGATTCATTACATATAGCATGACGTAAACTCAATGGATTGACTTTCTTGAGTGCGTTGCAGATGATGTTGGTGATAAAAAAAAAGAATAAAAAGAACTAAATGTGATGTGATCATCACATTTAAAATGATTTTTGTTTGTCTTAAATGATTTTGAAAGTGTCTGAATAAATGTAGCATTTGTTCTTTGTTTTTGTTTTTTTTGGGGGGGGGGGAGGGGTAGTCTTTCTTTATGTTATATTTATGCATTTACATGAATAAACCCTGGTTGAGGTAAACTGACAGGGGGCCGTATTTTACCTATTAGGTGTAGGTATCTGCCACCTATCACACAGTTGTCGCCGCTCTAGTTTTACTCAGTTTTTACAACAATTTTTATTTATATTGTATTCCTACATAAACCAAGACAAAGCATCCCAAAACGATTGCATTCTTTTAATGTTATTGTACGTTAAATGTGATGGCAACATAGCATTTTGGGTAATCATAGACCAGTGACATCAAATAAATTCCAATTAACCTCACTCATGGTTTTTTTTTTTCGTGTTTTTGACGTGATTCCGTTTAAGCTCTGATGTTAGAGATTGTATCAGCCGCTACAAGGAAGCTTTTACCCGAGCACCTAGAATCAGACCTGAGGCCGGTTTTCTCCGGTGACAACTTTCCAACTATCATAATGTCGTCGATCTTGTAGATTTATTCTGCATGATGTAGTCTTTTGTTTTACAACGTTTTATAGGATCTCCAGCGAGAACTGTGACGTTTTCAAAACATTACCTTTTCCTCGGTGGCATGGAGTATGGAGATCGGGATTGTGGCCTTGTCTGTCGATTTCAACACCTCCCAGACCAGTATATGTGGACTCAAAGAAAGTGCAACGGAATGGACAATTTCGTGTGCCAATACGGTGGGGATACCCATATATAACCCTTACATAAACACAGCTGATTTACTGATTCTGATTGTATTTTGTCATAGAGGCAAACCCCAAAAGTCCAACCTAAGCTGATTATGGCAGATTTACTTAAGCTTGACCAAGACTAAATAGCAGATTTAACGTTAATCCAGGTCTTCAATTTTGAACTTAGCTCAAAAATAATTGTGTAACAGTACATTAAATATGAATTAAATCTGCTACTTTTATTCTGTGACCTTTGAAACTATATTGGCTGCAGATTTGGGCTAAAATTTTAAATATAAAATATGACTTAATGCCAGTATTAGGTAATAAACTTTCAAACAACTGGGCCCAGGAGACTTTATGTCCACTGTCAGTCAATCAGCGCCTATTCCGTATCATTTAACCCCTATATACCAAAATGCTAAGAGTAAAAAACATTATTACCGAAAGTTGCAAAGTCAATTTACCAATAGAAAATGTAAACTTAGATAGAAACCATTTATGTATTATATCTCTATCAAGAATCGCCTTTGACGAACACACAAATATCATTTTTGGTTCGAAATGAGAAGACATTGAATCTGTGCATTTTGGTTTCAAAATAAAGAGTGAAATGTGCACTCTATCACACCAAATGACATTTTTCAGTGATTTTTTTCACCAGAACTGTATATCAGCTTGTAAATAATCGTGTTGCGCGTGATCTGTGTGAAAATTTAGTCAATATTTCATATGCAAATGTTCAACTCTATGCATAAAACTCCCGCTAAAAGTTTACGTAATGAAACTGTCCTATGTTGTAAAACGCGTTTACTGTGAGTTCTCGTGACTTTTGCGTTTTAAGTTACAGCATTTTCCTTAGCGTTCATTTTAAATTTAGTAGTGACTTTTTTTAAATATGCCATATATGGTCGTACGCACCACGATTCTGCCCAGTAGCGCGATACTAGCTCGCCAATGGCTTTCCATGATGTGGCCCTGTGCGATGACTGTGGAACACTGAAACAATGTTAACATCATACGGCTTTAATATTTTTCTTGAACCCTTGTTTGTTTAGAGAGGTGATTCCCAATCCATCAAGTAATTAACGAATTAAAGTGTACCACCTAAAGATCTTGATTTTACAACATTCTATATTATCGTCTACAAGATATTACCATCGAGGACTCTAACAAGTTATACTCAGATCCTGAGTATTATTCAAACAATCTTTTTAAGATTCATGTTTGTCTCTCCTACAGACGCTGTTACACCTGATCCTGATCCTACCTCTTCAACGGGTAAGCTTTGTAAAATATTTTTCTGCTTTTAAATGTAAATTTAAAACAAAGATTTTGTTTACAACAAAGATTTTTTATAATAAGTAGAGAAGATGGGCTTTTTCCTGGAATCCCCTCGCCGAAACCTGTTTGGATGACACATTGTTCCTTGTAACCTCTCACGAAAACCTGCCAGAATGACGCATATTGTTCATGGTATCCCCTGAAAGAAACCTGCCCGAATCACGCATATTGGTCGTGGTATCTCCTCACGGAAACCTGCCAGAATGACTTATATTGTTCGTTGTATCTCCTCACGGAAACCTGCTAGAATGACGCATATTGTTCGTGGTTTATCCTCACGAAAACCTGCCAGAATGACGCTTATTGTTCGTGGTATCCCCTCACGGAAACCAGCGAGAATGAGGCATATTGTTCGTTGTATCCCCTCACGAAAACCTACCAGAATGAAGGATATCGTGCTTGGTATCCCTTCACAAGGATACATATTGTGGTTTCTCCTCACGGAAACCTGCCACAATGACTTATAGTGTTCGTGATATCCCCTCACGGAAACCTGCCAGAACGACGCATATTGTGCTGGTTATCCCCTTACAGAAAGTAGAGAAGATGGGCTTGTTCCTGGAATCCCCTCGCGGAAACCTGTTTGGATGACACATTGTTTCTTGTAACCTCTCACGGAAAGCCGCCAGAATGACGCATATTGTTCTTGGTATCACCTCACAGAAACCTGTCAGAATTAAGCATATTGTTCGTTGTATCCCCTCACGGAAACCAGCCGGAATGAGGCATATTGTTTGTTGTATCCCCAGATATGAATGATAGGATAGTGAGCCTGGTATCCCTTCACGGGGACACATATTATTCGTGGTTTCTCCTCACGGAAACCTGCCAGAACGACGCATATTATGCCAGTTATCCTTTATGGAAATAATTCCGGAATGAGGAATATTGCTCGTGGTATCACCACAGAAGAAACCTCACTGAATGTGGCACATTGTTCGTAGTTTATTCATTGATTGTGGTTTATTGTTCGTGGCATACTATGGTAAATTGTTTCTCCGGTATTTGCAGGCTTATCCTTTCTGAAAAACACACTGCTTAAGGGGATTTTTTAGGAAATCCATGGACTTTTGGTCGAGATAATCATTTAAACTCATTCCTGAAAACTCACTTTTTCAGGAATCATTTGCATGCCATTCATTTAAATTGCATATCTATAAAGGTTTTTGGTCAACGCTGTATCTCTGTAGCTAACGTTGAAGATATTAAAAAAGAAAATCGAATACATTTTTCAGAAATAATCACTGTTGTTCTTACATTTTTTAAATTTATTTATTTGATTGATGATTTATGCCGCACTCAAAAATATTCCACTTATTCTATGGCGGCCAGCATTAATATGGGAGGAAACCGGGTAGAGCCCTGGAGGAAATCCACGACCATCCGCAGGTTGCTGCCATACATTTTTTTAGTCGTTCTATCTAAGGCGGCATGAAATATCTGGGGCTGAAGAGTGCTGCGAGTATACTGTTAATTGTGCTTGTGTTTGGCAGGACTCAAGAATCATCAACAGTCCCGGGAAAGGAAGACGGAAAAGAGAACAGGTCAGCTGAACAAAATATTAGTCGATAGTAACTATGCATTTATGCAAATATAGCTATGTGTTGTTGGTGTTCTAGACTAATGGCGTCTAATAAATTGCAATTAACTTCACTGTACACTTTAATCCGTGGTGCTAGGAGCCGTCTAAGTTGCTACTTTTTAAGAATAAAGTTAGTATGACACCCTGATCGAGGTAAACTGTGTGAATAAGTGGCGATTGGCTAAACTCTGCGTTAATCATAAATGGAATAAAATCACCAGGTAGTTTTGTATTTGTTCAGTTTGCAGGCCTTTCGCCCGTGGTTTCCTGATGACTGAGCAAAAGCTTTTTGAGATGAGAACGCCTTCTGTGACTATATGTGCCCGATTGTGCATTGAGGCATGTGAGGTCTTTAGCTACAATCTGCGCACGCGTCAGTGTTATGGGTTTGTTCGCACTGCTGTCAAACTTGAAGGAGAGAAGAATTCCGAGTGGGACACATGGGAAATCGTTAATATTTGAAACTGTTAAAAAATTACGTGCTTAGAACATTTTTTAATGTTTCCATCCCGTGGTACAAAAAAAAATATATTGTTTAATACCAATGTGACATAGGGCATATATAAATACAGAGATTTGCCATCTACGTGCTTCAGCGCAGTTTCACGGATACATGAAATAACGGAAATAGCTGACATTAATTTCTATAGTTACAAGTGAAAGGGCGCAAAACTCTTTGTAGGGAATTAGACAAAAAAGAATAGCTGAACGCTGGACGAAATGTCACGAAAAAACTTCATTCAACCTTATGATGAAGTATTTTACATTGTCCCAACTCTGAAGACAGTCCAATGAGTTGAGGTTTGAGTGTCGATTTTGACAAATATCATGATGAAATTGCGTCTTTTTCCCTGATATTTTCTTCCATCCCACTGGTATTTCAGAATGTTCCATAGCCATATGTGGTAGCCATATATTCGATTTTCAATTAAATTTAATTAAATGTTATCATTTCAATATCTTTCATGCAAGTGTTTATTAAACATGATCACAACGTATTGCCTTGCATAGTTCTAGACCTTGCAATTGGGCTTAATGCATTGGAATTAACTTGTTTTTTTTCGCTGCAATTCAAATTAAATTTTATTTATTTATTTGATTGGTGTTTTACGCCGTACTCAAGAATATTTCACTTATACCACGGCGGCCAGCATTGTGGTTTAAGGAAACCGGACAGAACCTGGAGGAAACACACGACCATCCGCAGGTTGCTGACAGACGTTCCCACTTATGGCGGGAGAGGAAGAATTCAGATTAAACCTTTGTACAAAGGTTATGTATGAGTTGCTACCATTAAAGCATTTACATGAACAGTTAGACTAAACCCCTAACTCAGGTAAAATGACAAGGAACTAAATTTCACCGGTAATATGCGTGACCATTTACCAATCATAACCAAGTCTTCGGTATCCACGTTTTTCCCTATATGACATCTGTGGTTTTTCAAATACATTTCACCCCATTTTATGTGGATTTTCCCCTCAATTAAGAGCTCGTACTCTTTATCAGGTGGCCCAGTTCATTAATATTCACGACAATCCATGGATGTTCAGTTTCCGGGATACCTTTGGCTACTTACTAAAGAACTCTTCAACGTGTGAAGTACAACTACACACACCATATTAGTGGAAGACAAGGGGTAAATTAATCATACAGATAAATCGATAAAAAGTGACGTGATTATTGATTGATAGATTTCTTATGCAGTGAAATGCAGTGCAGTGATGTATGATGATGTGTGTTGATCGTTTGGAATGAATGAAGGTAGGGGGGGTGGGGATGTTGGATAAGAGGTTATTGGGAATTGAGGGGTGGGCACATGCTAATGCCTCCAAAACTTTGAATAAAAATTGGCTATGGCCTAGCTTCTGCCTCGCGCTAGGAGTCGTATAAGGTACATTATCAAATGCGGTTGTTGTCAGGTGCTCTGTTGAGTTTCCTACATTCGTAAGCGTGACATCCGTCATATAGAAGTGCTGCATGTGACATCATTACTCTGAGAACAATATTCAGTCAGCCATATTGGAGTTCTTTAGATTACAGCTTGCCTATGACTACTAACGGTGTGCTCAAGATAAATACGCCCAAAATAACCACACATACATCAAGGTTAAATAATCTGATAAACTAAACTGACGATGCTTGGGAAGGGTTTGAAAACCGATGCAAAAGTCTTCATCATTGAGCATACACACGAATCCAACTAGTTTTCAGTCAGTAACATACTCTCTTTGACCTCATTAAAGCTTGTCAGAAAGAAAAGCGCAAGCCATTTTCTTCAGGCTGCCAAGTTCGCGTAGTGCTCGGTCAGTGACATTAGGCAGTTTAGCCAATAAAATGAATGAGGACAAGCCCATGCATTTCAGCGGACGACGATGGAGTAGTGTTAAAATAAAAGAAAGCTAAAATATAAACTCAGGCTCATCAAACAGACTACTTAAAACTGTGCATATATATACTTTCATTTGTTTTTTTTGTTTTTTTAGCGTTTTTTTAGCGTTTTTGTAAAGAGAGCTAAAACCCTTTAAATCCGTTGAATGATGTTTAGGACCTGTGACGTCACAGAAAATTTTTGCAACTTTAATCACGACATTGGATGTTGTAATAAGTCTTTTAACTTATGAGTAAAAGATTACAAAAATAATGTTATTTGGGAAAAATGTGGTGTGACGTCAGAGTTCCTAAACACGGTCAGTATGGCCACCGTAGAATTCAAATATTTGAAAGCCTTTCAACACTCTTAAACAAAAAAAAAATGAAAGTATATTTATACATAGTTTCAGTGGTCTGAATGATGAACCTTACTTCATATTTTACCTTTTTTTACTTTAAATAGGAAAAAGTAATGCAAAAAAACGGGAGTGACAAGTAGTCAACATGTGAGGCAGGCTAACACGACGGTACTCTCGGCAACAACAACAACATCCCCAGTCGCTCAGAGCTTGCCGTGGATCTGGTAGTATACAAGTATTTTATTCCTTTGTATATTATATTGAGAGGAGAATTGATATTTCCGCAATACTGTTACGAACCCCGTCTTTAAATATTATATTATATTTTTTTATTTGCTCTTGACTCAGTGTAAGACGTACGTATTTGCCTCTGTGTACGTTATGGCTGGCACTGTTTACTCTAGGCACTGTTTCACTCTTTCACAACTGTTTTGACTGTCACACAGTGATGGCATTGGTTGTCGCTATCCCTGATTCAAGTAAATGTTGTCACCCCTGAAAAACGTTGTTGACTCTCATAAACACATTGCGAGCAACTCAGTCATGAACATCAGGGAAGATTTAACTTCCTTGTTCAGGTAGAGGACAAAATTTCGACAAAATTCAATAAATGTTTGAATTTTCCATATTTCGTTTGCAATACAACAAAGACATTGCTATCCAGCTGTACTAGTTTAAAGAAAGTAAATTCTACGTTTTCATTTTGATTTGTTTGATTTTATTTCACTTATACGACGGCAGTGGGCATTATGGTGGGAGGAAACTGGGCGCAGCCTGGAGGAAACCCACGACTATCCGCAGGTTGTTGCCAGGCCTACTCACTCATGGCCGCTTCTCATTTTGAGGACAATTTAATGTTAGATTACGAATGAATGAATCTTTGGCAATGATACACACATATTTGTATGGCCGTCATGTTAGTGAGGAATTTTCCTCAGCCTTGACCTACATAAACGTGATCTGTTTGCAAACACAGGACTATCGTGATTGCAACTATCCAGTAAGGAATCCCCATCTGAAGGAACTAGGTCAAGTGTCTGGGTAGACCAGTCAAATGCATGATGGCGTACTTCAAATTTTTAAGCACAAATGTGAAGCGCACATCGTCGCCCTCCACGGGAAAGTACTACTTCTAGCTAGGAAAAAAAAAAGTGGCCGTATTAAATGTCAGGATCGTCGCCTCAGTGACGTTTAGGGTTTATCCTATGTTAAAGTGCTAGAGGCAATTGATACATACTAGTTGCTATATAATTTCATTATATTTGGCCATTAGGAGTCTGTCGTTCAACAACCTCGGAGTTCTGTTTTGCCTGTGAGTTTTTGGTGCAGTTAGGTATGACCGTTATCATGGCTGGATCGGAATCAACCACCAGGTACATATCTCCGTCGTCGGTTACTTTAACAAGCTCCTCACAAACGTCCTGAAACGAATACAATACGATTTTTACCATGTTTTTTGTAGTACGTCCTGCAAAAACACAAGATTTTATAGCTCTTTTCTATAACTCTACACTACGCTTTAAACAGCTCTTCCTATTTTCCCTCCTGCAAAAAAAAAAGAGAAAAAAAAAGAAAAAAATAGGTTCCAATCGCTCTTTTCACTTTAGGCCCTGAAACAAACGTAACATGATATCCAACGGCTGCTTTCCATTTATGTCATGAAGCAAACGCAACAAGATTTGCAACAGTCCTTCCCCTTTACGCCCTGAAACAAACTAAGCAAGATTTTCATATACAATATACAAGATTTTTTATCACCCTTTTGCCTTTACGTTATCCTTTGTTTTTATCCTTTCAGCAGAAAAGAATATTTGAAAATGTGTTTGGAATCATCTCTTGGTACATATCGTCACTGCACAATAACGTTTTAAATAAGAATATGATACATGTCTAATAAATTTATTTAAATGTCATTTTATTATTTATATCCAAACACATAAACTGGCTTCCTCTCCGACCGTGAGTGGTAAGGTCTGTCAGCAACCTGCTGATGGTCGTGGATTTCTCCCGGTTTTCTCCCACCAAAATGCTGGCCGTCGTCGTATAAGTGAAATATTCTTGTGTACGGCGTAAAACACCAATCAATTAACCAAAATAAATCAAACACATAAACATAATCTGAATGATGATAATATTAATGAATATGTTAAACACAAAATATGATCAAATTCCAGGTAGAACGCAATTTATTAGCTGAAAAGACGTATTTCTAGTACAAATATACCTATAAAACATAAGTACATCCTCGTTTATAACATTTTTACGCAAAGAGAAAATATACCAAGAGGTTGTCTCAAATACCCACAATTACAAAACTATTCCAAATAGTTTTTTTTTGCATTCCAAATATTCCAAATATATATATATATATATATATATATATATATATATATATATATATATATATATATATATATATATATATATATATATATATATATATATTTGGAATGCATTTTTTCCGCTTTGAAGAAAATTCGAAAAACGAACAGTTGGAGAAATTTAACTGGTGTAAATCGACAGGATTTCGGTTGCGTATTGTGAATATTACATGGTCAAGTCGTAATTGCTCATTCAACTATAACCTTTATTCACTAGTGCCTTTACAGAACTCCGGACTGGTACATTGTATAACATTTCACAGCACGTTTTCCTCCAATCACTGTCACTGTATTGGTTTTACTCTCTCCATATTCCCACCCAAGTAGTTCCAGCCATTTTAGCGTTAATTTTGGCCATTTGTGGGCTGGCTTTCTGTTCATTTATGTTCTGTTTGTTGGGTGTCATTTTCTAAAGGCCGAATTTACAGTTCGCTCCTGTCAGTTTTTTTTTAACGAGTGTTAGTTGAATCTTGTACGGAAGCAAACGCTTGTGAACGTGGTAAAAAGCACATGTCACCTCTCCCTAACTGACATTTCTAGACTTTTATTGTGTTTGGAAGGCTGTTCCTCAGAAATGCGTGATTCCGTTCTATTTTCGTAACTTATATACCTGGGGATTTGTGTTATACGTTGTTTTGGGAATTGGCCTTACGATTATTGACCTTAAACACGTTGATTGCTGGTGTACGAATGTCTGTTTCGAAGCCTAAATTGCAATTCTGTATCTTACCTCGTCTTTTGGGACGAAGTCTTTGCCGTAGCGAAGTTTGTCAAGGACAGAGCTTGGTAAATAGCAGAAAAGCCGGTCAAATATAGGTACGATATACTTCGGGTCGACTGTGCCTGGAGGGTTGGGGCCTGTAGGAGTGAAAATGTGTGAAGAGACAATACGGACACAATGGAGTGGGAATGTCATTCCAATGCTTAATAATGAATATTCTCATCAAACTACACTGTAAGAATTGAAAGCAAGTTTACAGTCTGAAGCAAGGTATATTGTTACAGTAAACAATGCTGTAAATATTTTACACCATTTTCCAGCGCAATTCTGCACATATGTGGTGTAATTCTGCTGTAATAGTCGATGTGTATTTACACCATTGTCTGTAAAACTGTAGCGGTTTGACCATTTACAGTGCACTTTGCTGTAAATGTACACTGGTTTTCTGGGTAAATATGTAGAGTTTCTTAATTTGCAATGGAGTTACCTGATTATTTACAATGGTATATATGGAAATATACTACTATTTTGGGTGTTAATGTTATACAGAACATCTACAGTGAAAAGAACTGGTCACAGAATTGGTGGCAGTTTTCACTATTAAATTACAGTGAAGTTATTTAATATGCTGTTTGTTTTTATCGCTTTTTTCCTTCTATTCTGATTTCAAAATTTCCCTAGAACATTCCTCACCATGATGATATCGTCTTTTTAAACGAAAAACTCTCGAGAGAACAGAGCGCTTTTTGTTTAAAACCTGATCAATGTTTAATAACGTTCTCAAGAATTCTTCATGTACACCATGTTGGTCAGAGTTATAGACGGAGAAAACCGGGGCGACTTGAGTAACCTGAGTAACTGGGTAACCATCGCACCTCTCCATGTACCAGAAGAACCTCCTAACATAAGGCCAGAGACAATACAACGAGTGCTAAACCATCATAGATCAACTCGATCTACACTTTACAAGGTCGAATAAAAAATGAAAGAACCTTGAGAGGCTAATACTTAGTTAGTTAATACAATTTTTAAAGCAGAGAACGACAATAGGATTCACTGAAAACGTTGTTGTTTCATTATTTTCATTTTTATGCATGTAAAACTAACTGATTAAGAATAATCATTCGACAATTTAAAGTCCATCAGCCTTCTGGGAGGCAATTCTCCCTCACCTGTTGCATGGCTAACAATCAGACCAAATACCACTGTCAAAATCATCCCCATTGGAGAGTACCACATGTAGGAGAGTGAGTAAAGGTATGATAGGAAAGAGCTGCAAACAGACATAAAACTTTAGATTACTGTGCATTTAGGCACACACATATATACAATACTATGAAACCGAAACTTGCACAAACTAAAAACGCTTCGACTCCGCAGCAAAATTTACAAATTACCACACTACAGACACAGGGGCAATACTCTGCAAGTTACGTTGTTCCTCACGATGGTAAAGAATCACTTAAAACATTCCTGGAGCCGGTTCATATCTGGATTAGTACCAAAATATAACCCATTGCTACATGTGCACAAAGCTTCTTCAAAATCCGTGCATTTTATGTTTATTTTTAAAGTTTCTAGCAGACATTTGACAATGACAAATAATAGTTGACAAAACCAAAAGATCCGAATGGATATCCAATTTTCATTCACAGATTGACCAATAAAGGCCGGCAAAAACATAATCTAACTTGCGAAGGTAATGTTTAGAATTCCTACAAATGGAAACAATTCCTAAATTTCGTATAATTGAATATAGTACCGGTGCCCTTATACGTGTATGAATCCAAAGTATTCGTCATACAAAGTATAAGAACTCAGGAGAGATAAATGCTATATTTACTCAACGCCTGAGTATTCCCTGTATATCTTTTCGGGCAGTTCCAAGGGAATGTCAATCTCCGCAACGGGCACTCCGGTGGACATATAGTCGCTGGCATTCCAGGCGGCCATTGTTAGATTGCCGGCAGTGGTGTTATAGACGGGACATCGGTCAACAGGTGCAGAGGGGAGAAAGGGTGTCCGGATCGTCAGAGGTGAAAAACTGGAACCCATGGCAATCCAGAAAACGAAAGCGAAAGCAGCAATGGATCCCGAGATGGCTCCCTGCAATGATTGTCAAAAAGAAACAATGATGAGATCACGATAGAGACAAGCATGGATAGTAACTTGGCACCGTTTTTTTCTGTAATTTCGATGCGTGATGTACATGGCAAGAACGATTAAGTGAAAAAACGAGGAATGCCACTGCGCCCATAACACCTGACTTTTCCGATCTTTCAAAAAAACAACAACAACAAAAAAACAATAATAAATAAATAAAAAAATAACCGTTATTCACTAACAATTGCGCACATTAAGGGGCGCCAGCGGATTGCCCAGCCGAAAGTTCTACTGGCGAGGCACCAATCACACCCACACACACGGCCGTTGTTGTGTATATAACAAAACTAATTCGGGCTGGAAATGCTGTTAAATGTACTATGCACTGGAAAGTTTCGCCACGATATGGCCGCAAAATTGCCGATGTGGCGTTAAGCCATAATCATTCATTCATTAGAAAGCCTAATTCTTAATAATGAAGATGATGTAAGTTTTTATTTATTTATTTATTTATTTGATTGGTGTTTTATGCCGTACTCAAGAATATTTCACTTATATGACAGCGCCCAGCATTATGATGAGAGGAAACCGGACAGAGCCCGGGGGAAACCCACAACCATCCGCAGGTTGCTGTAAACTGTAAGTTTAGTGAAATGGGTAAAGTTTTACTCAAATAGGAGACCGGGAAAGACGTATGTTGGCAATCCTTGCTTACCCCCTTGACCTTCTTGTCATGTATATGATCTATTATCTCTGTACCCATGTAAATGGCGCATCTGATCTAAGTCCCTGTGATTTGGGCGGAAGTGAGCATGTATTAAGGTATGACCAGTCTCCAAACAACGCTGTGTTAAGGCAGCCAATTATGAGGAATTTTCGCTTAGACGACAGCGTGTAGGTCTATGGAAGAAGGACACCAGAGAACAAGAAACAAACTACCCCCATTTGTTTTGATGTACCCAGCAGACGTCCGCATCTGATTCCGAGCCTTGATCCTATTAGTCAGGCACTGATGAAGTCACTATGATATATTTAATCCCCAAACGACCCGATAGCTAAACCGAAGTCTATCCAGATGTACTACCTTAGCCGTAGCCGTTGGGAAGAGCGCTCCTAGAAGAAAAAGCCCAGTAAGTGGTCCGCCCATCGCACCCAGGATCGTCCCGGCTATCTGATCGTACGAAACAAGACAAACACGTGCGGAACATTAAATATGTGCAAAAGACAAAACAAAGCAAAACCAAAAAAAAAAAACAAAAAAAAACAAACAAACAAAAAAACAAAACAAAAAAAACAACAACAAAATAACATAAATAAAATAAAATAAAAGCCAAATGCCGGTCAGTCTTATGTTTTATATTCTATCAACCCAACGATAGTCCTTGTCAACGCATTTCCTCCTACAGATATGACTACATTTTAATGAAAATTCATGGCATAGACATGTGTAGTATGTAAACATGGACATGTGCTATTTGGATTGCTAAAAAACCTGAATAGTTGAATTATATCGACAGTTACTAGCCTTTAATCATAAAATGGGGACCAGATGGTAAATCTAGCCCTCAGCATTGCTGTTTGTTTTTAGATTTGTGCTGGCATTTCTTAGATTTGTTTGCATGCCTTTCATACATAGCACATCTTTTTGCTGAGTGCGTGGACAGTTTAATATCATACCTACCCACAATCTTGTAAACAAATATGACTCCATTTTAGCTTGGGAAGTCTGGAGACCCCGGGGTCAAACACAGATCAGGACATAACAGAGATTTTAAATATAATACAGTATATAATACTGACTCGCTTAGCGCCCAACGCTAAAAGGTTAGAGCATGGAAACATGACTGGTTGGCCTGGTGTCATTCTAATGTGATTGACTGGGTGTCATGTCTGGTGTCTTTGGTATGATACTTCAGTAACGGCGGCATGGAGTCGCTCTGCTACAAGAAGACACAGTATATGTACAAGCCCAACAAGCCAGTTTTGACTTAAATTGTTATGTGCACGACTGCCGTCAGCTTCTAAATTTAGCTTACCACTGCGCCTGTTGTCTGCCTCTACCTTAGAATATTCCAGAATGCGCACAGTTCGGTGCCTGTTTGTTCACATCAAGTGTTCAGGAATTTTCTTATTCTAGACAATTCCACCAGGCTATATAAGACCTATGAAAGCAGGTCAAAAAAGGAGAACGGAGAATTATTGAGAGTTTTGGATGCTTTCGCTGTGTATTACTTTAGTAGGCCTTTTGTGCTGAATTTTGGTGTCTTTATAGCCTCTGCCTTTGTTATATCTCCACCGAGCACTTGTTCAGTCCGAACTTGTATATTTGATTCGTGCTCTTGTGTACACAGTGCTTATTAGTACACGGACCCTGTCTGTGGAATTTTGTGTATATTTCGTCATACACTCAGTTATACTGTGGATTTTCCCTCTTGTGAATTTGCCTCTGAGCATTTATGCCTGTATGGTATATATTGTGGAATATATGCGTCCGTTTGGACTTGGCACCGTAAGTACTTTAGTATTTGTATAGATACTGCTATCCTTTCTTGTTAAACTTAAGTACTTTAGTATTTGTATAAGTCTTATTATCTGGTCTTGTTAAAGCTAATAAATTGTTGTAAAATAAAATCTGCTGGTTTTGGTTACTTTTTTGTGCGGCTAAAACTGTCGTGTATTTCGAACAAGCCATGTCGTTATAATACAGACAGTTTGGGTCGTAACAAAATCAAAATTTGAAAAATAATTTTAGATCTTAATTTCAAGCCAGGTAAATTAAAATCTTGACCACCTCATCAGTGTTATCTTAACTTTTCTTAAAATTTCAACTTTTAAAACCAAAATCTAAGCATTGTGACAACGTTTTAAATTTTGATATAAGTGAGAAATGTCTTTGTGGAAATTTGACTATGGATTTTGTTTCAAGGGTTGATGGCATGAATTGGATACTTCGTGTATTGTTGGGGTGTTTCAAATATTATTGCGCAAAGTTGTGAACAGCAAAATTCTATACAATATTCCTTAACGTATTAAATTATATTTATACATTTTCAAGAAATATCAAAATGAATTTGAACACCCGCTTATATTTCCAGTCGTGAAATAATAAAGCAAGACACCAGACAGAGGATAAAACAAATAATTTTTCACCTGATTCAAAGGCCCTCCAATCTGCATGACAAGGAATGCTATTCCAATAGCAAGACCACCAAGGAATAAAACTGTGAATGACAAACACATTTAAACACAATGTAATCAAACGTGCGTTAAACAATATTGACCACCAGCTCTCATTCTTCTTGTGATCATTTATAAAATCATAGATTGTGTATGGCCGTTAATATTTACGAGTTTACTTGTAAAACAGGGAGCTCCGTCGCCAAGTGGTTAGCGTGTGGGTGGAGCACAGTTACCCAGGAGCCACTCATCCATGAGGTCCCTGTGAGTTCAAATCCAGCTCATGCTGGCTTCATCTCCGGTTGTACGTGGGAAGGTCTGTCAAAAACTTGTTCATGGTCGTGGGTTCCTCAGGGCTTTACCAATTTTCCGCCCACCATGATGACGGCCGAAATCATATAAGTGAAATTTTCGTATAACACCAAACAAATGAAATAAATAAAAAAAGAACACATACCTGTGCTTTTTGTTATAAACGTCGCTGTTAGCTCTGAAACCTTAGGAAAACAAGGTTTTAGAAAATCACTCCAGAGAATGGCCGACATGGCGCTGAATCCAGAAGAAAGTGTGCTGAAAACAGAGATTGAAGTATAAAAAAAATTAATTTTACTTCAGTAGAATTTGTTATTGTATTTCCAAATAACACTACTTTTAAAAAAGATGTAGATCATTCAATAGGTGTTGCTACAATACGTGTTAAAAATATTTTATATCACTAGATTAATAAATGGGGAATTTATCAAATGTAGATTACGTACAGAAGGTCATAAACTTAGGCGAATATAACATGCTGTAGTTATAAATACGCCTCTACATTTCTTTATGACGTGGCGTCTTTGCCATGATGACTGATGTACAGGCAGTAATTGTGTTCATTTAGGAGATAAATGTTTTAAAATATTAGGGCTAATCCTCATAATATCACACAGACTTACCTAAGAGATGCGCTAAACAATGATGCCAAGAAAAGTCCCGGCAAACCCGGTTGTTTTTTAAACAATTGCATCACAAAGTAAGGCAGAATCTGGAAAGAAAAAGAAAAAAAGTAGATTGAATTAATATCATTCTTGGACAGGGAATTTTTTAGATTACCACGCGGCCATGTGGGCTTCTTGAGAAGAGCCGATTGAGTTGTCATTAGCTAAATAATACCGTTGGAGGTAAACAGTTGTATAAGAGGAGTCCATGTAATCTGGATGGGTTTTCTAAATTATGATACATTTGCAGAATAAAATTGCCTTTAAATAGTGATATGTAAGCAAACTTTTGTGACCCTCCAATTGTGTACATGTACTACATGGCGCAGGAGGTCATGACGTCACTTATGGCCGACGTAAATCACAAATGACGCTGTGTTGATGTCAGTAAGCACTTATTCCTGTATTGATGCCATTTAAGACTTCTTGCTGTATTTACGCCATTAAACACTTCTTGCTGTATTGATGCCACTACTCACTTCTTGCTGTAATGATGCCATTAAGCACTTCTTGTTGCATTGATGCCATTAAGGACGTCTTGGTGTATTGATGCCATTAAGCACTTTTTGCTGTGGTGCCATTATAAACATGGGAGATGACAAAAATACATGTGCAACACAATGATTGATTTATTTAATTATATTTCTCCTAAGGTACGTGGAAAGGTTTTCCAAAAACCTGTGGATGCCCGTGAGTTTCCGCCGGGCTCTACATGGTTTCCTCCCACCATAATGCTGGTCACTGAGGTATAGGTGAAATATTCTGGGATACGGCCCGAAAAACCAGACAGTTCAAATAAATATACATTCACTGATACCCATACCTGTTCAAGATCCATTAAACATTGCAAAGCATCCTTTATGCTTTATGACTGAAACGTAGATTGGACCCGTTTATTGTTTATTTGGTAACGCTTTTGGAAGCAATGGACGAATTAATCAATGAAAACAACACTGGCAATTAGCACATACGTATGCTTGGGTTTAACGTCGTACTTAGCAATATTTCAGTCATACGACGTCGAGGAGTCATTGCGTGTGTTTATATCTATACTGTAGGTACTGAAGTATCATGCCCAAGACACCAGACATGACACCCCTCCCAATCACATTACACTGACACCGGAACCTCCACTCCAGTTTCCTTGTTACTGCTGAGCGCCAAGCGAAGCAGCAACAAATACCATTATTAAGTATTTGCTATGAACCGACCCAGGTTTGACACCATGTCTCTCGGCTCGAGGCGGACTCTCTAACTATTAAGCCAACGAAGCTGTCTATAATTAACAAACCTGATTTGGGTTAGTCACCAGACTGGCTCCAAGTGGATCGCAGTGAGTGTGAGCGAAATACGAGTAGGCGAGGAGGCCTTGTACGAAGGCCAGAGACGAAAAGAGGAAGAATCCGGGAAACGTCAGCAACATCACTCTGTGAATGAAAAATAACTGATCATTTGATTAAGGGAAGAGTTTGTTGACAAACTGTTTAAAGGCAAAGGAACAACTAAACTATATGTAAGATGAAATACCATTAAACACTGTCCATGCAATAAACAAGCATGCGTAGACTGCTAAATCTCATCATTCAATATTGATATTTGTGATTGCATTGGCCGAATGGTGCTTGAAACGAACTGCTTCCGCCCAAAAATATATATGTGACGTCAGGCCAAAAATATGTATGTGACGTCAGGCCAAAAATATGTATGTGACGTCAGGTGACCTTCTGAGTCACTATAGCCCAAGGTAGATTCTGAGGTTCTAAAACCAGTGTAGAAAAATTCTAAAAAAATTTTAACAGAAAAATCAAACTATTTTCGTGGACAGTGTTAAATGGTCTTTCCTCTGTTTTATACCTGATTTTGGTGTCTTCTTTGAAGTTAATCATTTGATGTGATACATGTAAGTATTATCAGCTCCCTCAAGCTCTGCTGGGAGATGTCCAGTAGAACTAGTTATCTCAACTCTTACACAATTTCGACACATTTATTTCTTAAATAATTCATCGATTGGTATTTAATTGGTTTATTGAATGCTTGATTTACTGAATGAAACGTTGGCGTCTTTTGATCAACTTGCCACGGTTGTTTGTAAATGTTTTAAATGAAAAATTTTGAATGTAGATATCATCAGCTTTAATACCGACACCTCTCCGGCCGTACATTTGAAGGTCTTGCAACAACCTGCGGATGGTAGCTATAGATAAATTTATATCAACATTATATGGGTTTATTTGTCCGGTTATTACCCAAGAGTTATAATTTGAGCCAGTGTATCATCCAAATTTGCCTACGGCGGTCTGACGGCCAACACATGCAGCAGTAATGCGACAACATTCAGTGCTTAAAAACCGGCCCGGATAGCACAGTTGGTAGAGCGTCCGCTTCGGGACCGGTAGATCCAGGATCAATCCTTGATCGAGTCATACCTAAGACTTTAAAACAGGAAGTTTTAACTTTCTCGCTTGGCGTTCAGCATGAAGAGGATAGTGCAAGGAGGTGGTTGACCCGTATCAGTATAATGCCTCGGGCGGGGCGAAGCAGCACTAAATAAAAGAGAGGTGGAAATCCGCCCTGCAACAAGGAAGCACATTACACGTACATGCGCCCTAAGGATTCCTTCAGCGTCATATGACTGAAAAATTGTTGAGTACGACGTTAAACCCCAAGCACTCACTCGCACTCAATGCTTAAAACAGATGTTTTCATTAATAGATTGCGAATGTCATCCTCACTTACACTTTAGCCCCGGACAATGTCTTCATCGATGAGATACGCTGGACAGAGGATTGGTTGATTCCAAGACCCAGCGCCCGTATGGTGCCCCCGAGAATGAGGTTCCAGAAGGTGTGCCTCGTTCGCGGATCAGGGTTGAAACTGTAACAAAAGCCACGGCGAGATCAGAGGAACCAAGAGTGAAATGTTACCCCAAAAAGCTGTAACAAAAGCCAAGGCGAAAGATACTCAGAGGTATCAAGAGTGAAATGTTACCCCAAAACGCAGCCAAAAGTGCAATAGAACCCTACATAAACACCATTAATCTTCTAAAATGTACACTTTTACACAGATAAAAATATTAATATGTACACGTGTATGTCATGCACGACATAATTTAATGAAAATGATAAAGCCTGCAACGGCGTCCAAAGGGCGCAGAGTAAAGTTTTGAAGCACTGGTACTTATGACTGAGCATTATTTATCAAGAAACACGAATCCAAAATACACCTGTAACATGGTTTACATGTAACTACAGACGGTGGCCATAAAGAAGAAAAGGTCTCATCCAAAGCATTGATTTACCTCATAGGTCACAGACTGATATACATTTCTCGCCGATCTGTGGCTTTAGGTTTGATCGGTCAGGTACCTGGTTAGTTTCCTCTTGTCAAGTAAAATACATACACTCAACAAAAATATAATCGAACGAAGCAGAAAACACCATTCACGGCACTCAGTGTCGAGTATGTCCACAGTTAGCGTCACGAAGAGCGTGAACTGTGGTTAGCGATCTCACTCCTGGCTTATTGCCCTAGAATGTGAAAATCTTATGGAAATTGAAGTCAAAATTGATAAGGAATACTTATGCCAACCATAAATGTTAAAATATTACTTTATTTAATACTGAGAAAAAAACAAAACAAAGTAAAATTGCTTCCTGCGTTTATATTTTCGTTGAGTATTTCGAAGTTTTTGAAGTATTTTGAAGTTTGTGAAAAATTTACACTGGTAAGCAGTTCAGTTGATAACGGGTTGGCAGACACAAAGAACGTAAAGGGGATATGTAAATCTACTTACTCGTATAATTTTATCCGGCCACCTTTTTCAAGATAATGGAAAGCAGGCCCCACTCCTCCTACAGCAATTGTTCCCTACATCAAAACAAACATACAAAACAAAAGCAAGCACAGCTTATATATTTATTCCATTGGTGTTTTACGCCGTATTCAGGAATATTTCACTGACACGACGGCGGCCAGCACTATGGTGGGAGGAACTCGGGTAAGCTCGCCAAAACACACGACGATCCGCAGGTCGCTATGATACCTTCCCACAACACGGCCGGAGAGGGAGTATGAAATGGACTAACGAAACTCACTGGGCCGCGCTGGCGTGCTAACCATCTCGGTCACCTAGCCTATAGAACTTAAAATCCTAGATTTATTACAACACTTAAAAAAGTTGGTCTCCGACCCATGTTGTGTAAATATTCTATTCTACCCCACTGTTCGTTGCGGGTCGTATTCATATAAATAAACATATTAAATTGCAAAGACCTTTTCAAGCAACTTTACGTTGGGGCGCGTATTTCCTCCCACATCCTCTCACCGCCCACCCACGCCCCGACTCTTCAAAATGATATCCTTTCATGCTGTTTATTTTCGCAAATAATAGGATTTGAGTTTGTTTACTTGTTAGATTTGCTTTTATGATCTATACACCGGCGAAATATTGTAAATTTCCCCAGTCATCAATGTGATATTTCACACAGTTTATGGATATCGCTTTTGTTGTTGCGGGTGTCTCTTTTTAAACATTGGCTTCATCGTCAACAAACTCACCCCTATCACGACGGCCAATATACCCATAAGCATTATAATGAACTGCAGAGCATCTGACCATATCACAGCTTTGATACCACCCTGTCGAAGAAAGAAAACAAAGCAAAAACCCATTTAGCGGCTGCACTTCAAGTGTTTAATACCTTACTTAACGACGGATACTCTTTCAAAAATCCTGCCAACTACTGACCTGAAATTTTTATTTATTTTATTTATTTATTTGATTTGAAGATCTGATATTAAATGTACTTACAATTGTTGTGTAGAAAACTGCGGCAACAGTAACGAGTATCACTGAGTAGACGATCGGGAAACCAAGCACTGAAAACAAAGGTTATTGGTTGCTTAGTGGTTGATCTGTTCAGCTAGTTGGTTCGTGTCAGTTGGCTGGTATATTGCCCTCAACCATTCCTTGGTTGATTTATGCATTCAGTGGAGCATATTCTATGATTTTATATTCTTGGTTCATTTACCGATCAATATCAACCAGTAACTGCCCAATGGAGTTTTTGTTTCGTACTGAGTTATTTGCCTCTGTTAGATAAAATATTATAGATAAATCTTACATGATCAATGAAGCTTTGATTGTGATCTTAGCGCTGGCCTGACGCTTTGACCATTTTGATCATTGATGCCTCGCGTTCGAATCCAGTCTTGGAAATTTCAGCTGTGGCTAAAGGTACAGCTGAGAATTGTTTCATTTATTTCATTGGTGTTTGAAGCAGTATTGAAGAATATTTTCCAGCATTATATGGTTTGGTGAGAGGAAATCGAACAGAGGCAGAGCGAAGCTTTGCGTCAAGAGGTTTGTCACGTGCATGGCCAGAGGTCGGTGGTTTATTTCGGGTACTCTGGTTTCCTCCACCCATAAACCTGAACATACCATAAACACCTGGTCATACAAGGCGGAAATTCTTGAACACGGGGGTAAACACTAAGCAAATAGTCAAGGCTGCAGATCTAATTTCGGATCCCGATCAAGGAGTGTTTAAAACTACTTTTACCAATATGAGCGGAGGCCTGAGAACTTTTTTTTCAATCAATTTATTGGTTATTAGACTCCTGAAACTTTTATTGGCACAAATAAGAACAGATCAGTGTTGAAATAATAAAACAAATAAGCATTATTCTAGCCGAATACCCTTACCTGCTTCCAATGCTGTTGCTGGTCCAAACAAGACTATACCCATATACCAGGACTGAAAAGGAGAAGGAAAATCGATAACGGTTGATTGAATAATGGGCTGACACTTTTCTTAGTTTAACGCCATATTCGATAGTTTTTCACTTGTGTAACGGCGGTCTGTTTTATAGGTACCGGTATCGTGAGATTCTAAACCAGCGTTAGATTGGCCGCCGTCGTATAAGTGAAATATTTTTGAGTACGGCGTAAAACACCAATCAAATAAATAAATAAATAAATAAATAATTAAATACTTTTTTAATTCATTTGGTGTTTTATGACGCACTTGAAAATATTTTACTTACACCAGTATTGTGGTAGAATGAAACCGGGCAGAGCCCGAGGGAAACCAACGACGCATGTTACTGCAGAGCTTTTATCGGAGAGGAAGCCAGAATGAACGGGGCTAACTCACAGCGAATGTGGATTTGTCTTGGTCTCTCGAACGCAACACAAAATATTGAGTGGCACGTGTTCTACAGTCAGTATCTATGAGAAGCGTGATAAAGAAGAGGTTGGAAGACAAGCAGAAAGCTGTCATCATGAGACAGAATATAGAATAATTTTGTTAACTTAATTTCAGTAATCTGAATACGGAAGACTACATGAGCTGGAAGCAAATGAATAAATATATCTTTGATATAGTTGGTGGTACCACCTAAAACGCTATTAGAGATAAAACTGTTAATCACAGCTCTAGTTGGGGCGTAAATCGGTATGATATGGTCTACAATTTACGTTTCATTTCTAGCTATTTTTTTTACCTCTTTCTGTTCTTCTCTAATCAGGTCATTGCAAGTAGAAGAAGACCAACTGTTTTTATATTTAGTGTCCAATAAATAAATGCATAAGTACATGGTTGATTTATTTTTCAAACAGATAACCATTGAAGTAGAATTTCAACAGAAATGTCGTAAAATTTTAGAGTAAGAGTAGATAAAAAATCTAATACATTAAAAAAATTAATGTCTGTTAGTTTTAACAGAAAGCCTGTTATCTGAGTGACGCTATAATGTATTCTGTTAATATAACATAATTCTTTGTCATATTCAACACAACATCCTGTTAGTCTAACAGAACGTTTATGTTGACTTAATAGAATATGTGTGTTATATTTAAAATCAACAGATTATTTTTTGAGTATATTTATCATTCTGTCATATATCACAGTGTACTGGGTTCACAAATGAATACAAGGATTACATATACTTACATAATTAATAATACCCAGAACTGAGGCCAGCAGTCTGACGCCCCGGGAATTAAACCTCATATTCAGGTACTGCAGTATCAAAACAGTAAGATTATTATCTTCTGATAAATAAAAATTCGCATATACACAACAATAGAGACTGTCAATGCATTGCTCAATATTAGGTACGTGTAACCAAGTCCAAAACTTTAAATATATAGTGACTGATCTGCTTCAGAGCCCAGTTTAAAAAAAAACGGTGTACAACATATTTGTCATTTCACCTTTGTCTTACGGTATTTTGTACGCCACTTTTAAAGTGCCATTGTGCCTATAATAGAAAATGACATTAAATGATGTAACCAAAGCGGTTTTTTTTTACGGAAATCCACACGCGGACAAATACTGTGAACAAAACGTTTAGGTGGCGTGACTATACATTTAGTATAGTGTTTAATTCTGAACAAGGTTTAAATGAATTTTAAATGAATTACCCTGCCAATATGATTAACTGCGCCTAAATATGCCTCGAACTTTCTTTAAGAACAGTGTTCTTTTAAAATTTGAAACTTGTTGGTAACCATTGTATTTATTTCCTTGATTGGTACTTAACACCACATTCAAGAATTTTTTCAGTTACACAAGAGTGGTCAGTTTGGAGGGAGCAGGAGACAACCGGCGTGCTCGTGATAAATCATCGACCTAAGGTAAATTACTGACAAAGTTTTCCCCATGTGACGTATACAGATTTTGTCGCCACCTGGTGGAAGACTTGTCGCCTTTAGAAAACCTCGGGTTCCCTAGTGTGACTGTGGTGTGGTCATAACCGTGTGCCCAGTGACTTCGGCGTCTTCCAACATTTCTGTACTAAATTTTCTAGTGGCGAGAGTCATGTAAACGAGAACTTGTCCTGGGTGGTTTATTTTCTTCTTTATGTGGCTAACTGAATAACCTGAGATTTGTAAGTCAACGTCTTGAAATTTTTTCTAATAAAATCACGTAAACTATTTTGATTAATTGCGTACGCATCCTTTCGGATAAATTTTCCATTATTCCCGTGGTGTCATGCAACCTGCGGATGGTAGTGGGTTTGTCGTCATAATGCTGCGCTCGGTAGTACCTGTGAAAAATTCAAATAGTACGGCGTAAAACTTCAATCCCATTCACCACATACTCGAAATACGACAAATTATTAAAGAACGCACCTCATACGAGCTGGTAAGTTTCAGAGGATGGAGCAGGGGAACAAAAGTCTGGGAGATGATGATTATGCAGAAGAAGTATCCCACTAAGCTCATCCAGTAGTGAGTACCGTATGCGTACATTTCTGCTGGAAAGCCTAACATCATAATGGACGATTCGAAAGACACAATTAGTGACATGGCAACCGGGCCTACTTTCTGTTTCCGATTCCCGAGGAGGTATTCAGCGGTCGTTTTCTGTTTTCCACCGGAGCAAGCAAAGAAAACGCCAATAGCAGACGACATTACGATTGTTGCTCCGAAGATGACGTAATCGGCCCAGTGGAAACCTCTCGGAATGTAATCTGTGTCCGCCATCTTGGATTTTTTATCTGTAAACGTTTAAAAACAAAATGAATGTTTAGAAAATGTCACAAGCAGTCTTTGCATTAAGGGTTCAGCATTTTACTTGAATCTGCTTGAAACGACGTTTAACACAAATGACCAAAGAACAAAGTAAGTACATAAACTACGAAACTAGGACGGAATCATCCCAATAGAAGAAATCAACAGCTTTCAATGATGTTGGAAAGAAACAAGGTGGTTTTAGACTACTGAGTGAAGTCAACGTTCAAATCATGTGCTATGCTAGCGTATAAACTGAGTGGTCGGTATCACAGTGATCACAGTTACTGGTCACGGTATTGAGAGTTGGGGCCGGTTTAATAAAGCTCACTTAGCTAAGTAAGCCCTTAACTACCATGACAACGTATGTTGTGCAGATATAAAGTGCACTTAGCTAAGGGCTACTTAACACTAAGTTAGCTTATTGAAACCGGACCCTGTGCACTGTGATGGCCGACCACAATGTTTTTACGCTGCCATAGTTACAAGATTATTGCCCTAAAATGTAAAAATCTGGTGGAAATTTAAGCCACAATTGATAATGAATATGTACCCTAATTGTTGAGTTAACACGTTGTTTAATATTGACAGAAAACAATACAAAGATGCTTCGTGGGTTTATATTTTTGTTCAGTGTAATTCAACGCGTATTCGTGTTTATTCAAAAAGACTGCGTTTATTAATAAAAAACAAAGAGTCCATCAATCTTGACTTTGTTTCATTAAGCGTAAAAGCTCATAATCATTAAAAGATGTTTGCTATAGTAAACATGTAACACCTTGTTTTTACCTGAGCTAGAAAATCAATCCGTGAGTAGCAGATAGCAGACAATAGCTTACCTTTGCTTGTGTTCCAAACAGCACCGTCTTTAATGACACAGGCGAAAAATGATACACTGCATGATAAGTCGAAATCATTCCGCATATTCATAGTTCTATCAAGGCGTGAACATGAATATTGCGTGCGTAATATATTCGAATATATTCGATAGCAAGCTCATGTTGTGTTTAACCCAAGGGCTTGTTGAAATCTTGCCCAGGACGGAATCGTTATGGTCGTCTTGTGTAGTTAAAGGGCGATCATGATTCAGCTTGCGGCGAGCTTTGAAACATCTGCCGCCACCTTTTCTTGACCTTTATTTGCATATTAATACGTGTAGTACATTAATTGCACCACAGGCCTTATCTTAACCCCGTGTCTGTCCATAACAAATTATACAGTGACTTTTCTCGTGGTGGACTGTTTTTCATTCAGTCATGTTGACACCCGTGTTCATATCCATCTTTTACTATTTTGACGGCATTTTAAGGCATGCATTCTTTGTATTTACCTCGTATTTTAAAAAGGAGTCATTAGATCCACGTAAATACTGTGTCTTCTTTCGGAAGTCAATGCCGATCAAGTGCTTCCGCCACTGAGTTATCGTGTCGAAGACAGTAGGCATGATACCCCTACCCATTCACATTCTATATGATGACACCGAACCAACCAGTCGTGATTCCTTCCTCTAATTTTTCGGTGCTGAGCTGCAAACCAGGCAACAAGAAGTACGACTTTTTCTTTGGTATGACCCGATCCGGTTTTGATCTTAGATCTCACCAACTGGAATGCGATATTACCCCAAGTGGATTGTAAAAGTAGCTGGCAAAAGTGTCATCATATAAATTCATGCATGCCAGTTCCCACACCTTGTACAGAGAGTCTGTCATCTGCTACAGGAGGATTGGTGAACGAAAGATGAAACACCCGTGTGACCATTTGCTCCATGTGAAGTTTTTGAAGATTTTTTCCACTAATATGTATTGCATATCTTTACATCACCTGTGAAAAAAATTATCGATAACTTGCTGTGAGTAGGCCGTTTACTAATATCTTACGCCAGACCGTTCTAAACTGCCGGCGGTTGTTCGATCTGTTGAAATACCCCTCCATACTCTGATACAAGTAGGCAATGGTGTAATCCGTGTTAGCCAATGAACGCTCCCGTACGAGAAAAAAAAAACCTTCACAAAAGATTACAAATTTTCATTAGTTGAAGTGGGGGTTATGCCTTCATTAATATTCATCATTAATTTAGTTGCAGATGAACTTTCCCACGTTTGACACTATGACATGCACACCGTTTAGATTATATATTAAGAAAAGAATGGACTTCATTTGACTGCGCAACCGATCATATAAGCACATACCGTGAGAGAAGGGAAATGTACACCACGTTTTATGTTCACCCATATGTGCAGGGAGTAAAGGCTCTGATTCAAGCTAAAAACAAAAATCTCTTCATAACGACTGTCCATAAGGTAATGTGAGAAAATATATGTTTACACACATGATCTTAAATCAAATATCTGATTTAACAAAATGGAAATGTTAGATGAACAATAAACACAGACACATATATTTGATCTTTTATATATTTGATGAAATGGATTTACTTTGGTAACATTTGGTTTACCACATAAGAAAAGAGGTCAAATCTGTATATACCACTAGATGCATCAATGCATTGCTTTCACGTTAAGGAACTCTCCTGTTGTGTTTTTTGTTCAGAACAAATGTGTATATGTTAAACAAGCCATATTCCAGGACTGAACATTTTAAAACAGATCAAGATCAACCTGTCGCTGATATAAGATACGTACATGGCATTTTAAACTATTCTGATGCCATTCTGTCATCTACTGTATGTAGTATGTGTAATTACATCAAGAAACAAACATCCGGGGAGAAAGACTTCCGATCGACGGCCTCTCTCTGCTTCCTTTTTTCCCATGGCTTTTTGATGTCCTTGAAAATATTCTTCCTCTCCCGTATCCAAGTTTCCTCTTTCCACATAGCCTTTCACAGTTTAGTCATTTGCACAGAACATGGCATGCGGTTATACTCTCTCCTTTGGCAACAAGAACGCCAGCGGAAGACCAAATGGAAAGCCTCCAAGAGCTCCAGTAGATATATTGCTTTCCGTCGTCAAATCACACCTCTGAGCTACCACATGATTGTTCACTTTTGATACTATTTGCGCTAAACAGATTTTACAGTATGCCTTGAAATCGAAAGAATGTTTCCATTTGTTGTTTTTTTTTTGTCGTGGACATCGAATCACATCATTGTCGAAAGCTATGGACGCTGCACATGTAATATGTCAATTACTGTTTACCACTTCGGGCCAAGAGATAGTACGATCGTTTCGATTGGTCGGGCAGGAATATTTTATATAGCTATGTTTACGGCACATGCCTTATGTGCAGGCCTTTCAGCAGAGGTTGAGTAAACCTGCGGCTACAGGCCTAAACAACTCAGAAACTATACACATACGATCAGCTATCCCGCAATGAAAAAATTACATTTTGTAAATTATACTTTTGTAATATTTTATTAATCTGAATAGTGTTTTACGCCGTATTCAAGAATATTTCACGTACACTATAAAGGCCAGCATTATGATAGGAGGACGCCTGATAGAGCCCGGGGAAACCCACAACCATCCGCAGGTTACTGACAGACCTTCCCACGTACGGATACGACGCCAGCCTAAACACTGATCGTATAGGCGAGATGTACCTGGGTCATTGCCCCACGGTGGCACGCTGATCACTTCGGCCAAGGACCCCCCCTCCCCCCTCTACCATGTAACCTCACTGATTTAATAGTGTATATGACAATTACAACACATAAATTAAATGAAAGATATACATTAAAAGAGTTATTACTTTCCTCGGACAAGAGATAGTTCTAATTTTAATGTTGAGTACATTTGCCATAGATTTGCGCATCTGTATCTCAAGATACGTTCAGCGAGTTGTGTACATGTATGGTGATAAAGCGTCTATGACCAAAATCATTCTTTACAGACAGTCGTGTTATTCTGGATTGCTAAGAGCTGTTGATAATGTTGCTAATAATGTTACACAATTACGCGATAAAAAATGTGAGGCTAGTCTTTCAATACAGGACAAAGACTTCGATAAGAACTAAACTGAACAATTTTCCGTCTCCGACACACAAGTTGAGGGTTCAAACCCGGTCTTGGACAGGGGATTTGTGTGCCCATTCTCCCATTTTTATTGGGCTTTGTTAACAACACAAGAACGACGCTGTTGTTTTGGCAGTTTGCGAAGTCTCATGTTCCTTGAGGACGAATGTTGCGTGCAAATATATACTTCATACGTTAGAAAGCTGGTCATTATCTTCTCAAAGGATGGTGGTTTTTTAACAGCAATGCATCTTCTTCTACCTCCTTCCTCTCTGACTATAAGTCATACACATATACGTAAAATATTTTTTGTCGAAATAAGACCGTTGGAATTCAACTCATGCAAAGACTGTGCATACGAGTTTACGGATACCGTCGACTCTATATTGTTACACAGCTCATGCTGTCTTCCTCTCCAACCGTGCGTGAGAGGATCTGTCAACGACCTGCGGATGGTCGTGGGTTTGTGCCCGGCTCCGCCCGGTTTCCTCCCGCCCTATCGCTGACTGCCGTCATATAAGTGAAATATTCTTGAGTACGGCGTAAAACACCAAAAAATAAATAAATAAAATTTAATTTGAATTACAGCGAAAAATGACAAGTTAATTCCAATGCATTAAGCCCAATTGTAAGGTCTAGAATTACGCAAGGCAATACGTCGTGATCATACAGTGTAAAACACCAATCAAATAAATAAATAAATATATTGTTACAATGGACAAACAAGCATGGAGAGTAGGGGTGAGGGGAATTATCTGTTTTAGTGGCAGATATGTAAAGCGAGTGTTGAAAGCGTATATCGGCATATAGGTCAGTGCGGCTTCACACGCATATATATATATATAAATATATATATATATATATATATATATATATATATATATATATATATATATATATATATATATGCGTGTGAAGCCGTATCAGTATAATTGTTGATCAGTATAATGGCTCGAGCAGGGCCGATTACTTGCCTTCGGTAAGTCCATCTTACATCAAGGAAGCACATTACACTCTAAGGACATTAAACCCAATCATTCACTCTTTTTTTTTTTACAGCTATACATGTAGATGACTGCGGGTCATTTCCGGAAACTGTTCGATTAGACAGAGGGCCAAAAATATCCAGGACCACCCTTTGAACAACAAATCAAGTTTTTCGTCGCCGGACACCAAGTGTTATTATACATGTATATGAGGCCCTGGAAAATCTTCTGTCTTGCCATCGACAGTTTTTTCTCTAGGAGCGGAGAATTCTGTTCAACCAGTAGGGATTTGGCATTGCTGGGCAAGCCGCTGTCCACGACTAGTTCAGGCTCCACTACTAGATACATATCTCCGTCATCGGTGACGTTAATCAGCTCCTCTTCCTTTACGCCCTGCCAACAAACAAAACAAGAATTTGAACCGGCTATTTTTCTTTTGCGGTCTTCAACAAACACAATAGTATTCATAATCAGATCTTCTTGACTGAAATATTGCCGATGTGGTCTTAAGCCATAATCATTTATTCTTCTTTCACGTCTTGTAACAAGCACAGCAAGATATTTAATCGGTTTCCCTACTGTTACGGGTATAACAAACGATTTTATGAGTCCTGTTTCTTAACAACTGCAACAAACACAAGACTTTCCTAGCACCTTTTCTTGACTGCTACAAACAAAGCAAGAATTTATATACCCTGTTTCTTTACAACAGCAACACAGAAAGATTTTTTAGCACCTTTTCTTGACATCTGCAACTAACACAGCAAGATTTTATTTACCCTGCTTCTTAACAAACACAGCGAGATTTTATATGCTCTGTTTCTTAACATCTGAAACAAACACAACAATATTGTATGTGCTCTGTTTCTTAACATCTGCAACAAACACAACAGGATTTTATATGCTCTGTTTCTTAACATCTGCAACAAACATTACAATATTTTGTATGCCCTGTTTCTTAACATCTGAAACAAACACAACAATATTTTATGTGCTCTGTTTCTTAACATCTGCAACAAACACAACAGGATTTTATATGCTCTGTTTCTTAACATCTGCAACAAACATTACAATATTTTATATGCCCTGTTTCTTAACATCTGAAACAAACACTGCAAGATTTTATATGCTCTGTTTCTTAACATCTGAAGCAAACACGACAAGATTTTATATGCCGTTTCTTAACATGTGAAACAAACACAGCAAGATTTTTATATGCCCTGTTTCTTAACATTTGAAACAAACACAGCAAGATTTTATATGCTCTGTTTCTTAACATGTGAAACAAACACAGCAAGATTTTATATGCCTTGTTTCTTAACATGTGAAACAAACACACCAAGATTTTATATGCTCTGTTTCTTAACATCTGAAACAAACACAGGACACACACACACAGGATTTTCATCCACAATTTTATGACGTCCTGAAAGAAATACAGCAAGATTTTTTTTATCAATATCCTGATTACATCTTTCAGTAAACATAAGATTTTCACTTGTTACTGCTGTCATCCCTAGCTTCTAACACCACGCCTTGAAATCCAAATTACAGATTAAATAACAGTGAATTTAAGCCATTAAAGCAGGAATCTAAGTAAAACAAGGGGCCCAATTCTTGCAGTTCTATATATTACCTCCTCTCAGGGTATGAAGTCTTTGCCGTAGCAAAGTTTGTCCAGGACAGAACTTGGTAAATAGCAGAAAAGCCGGTCAAATATCGGTACGATATACTTCGGGTCAACAGTGCCTGGAGGGTCGGCGCCTGTCAGATCGAAAATATGTAAAGCGCATACATGTACATGTATAAGGTTGGCTTGGATTTAGCTGGCATTTGTAATGGTCAGAGTGAGAATTTCTTTCAAATAAATATGTTTACCAATCTACATTCATATCAACCAAATTGTTTCCCATACATCTGTTTTTTCTTTAAACTGCCTTATGTCTGTCTTAATTTTACCTCGTCATATGACTGAAAAATTGTTGAGTACGACGCTAAACCTCCCACTTTACCTCCCTGATGGCGCATAGTTTTCAAGAAAATTCGCCCTTGAGCTCACATATATATATATATAGTTGTGAATATGACTTCTTTAACAGAGAGGAAAATATAAGTATAATACATGAAAGATAGTGAACATTTATTTTTGCAAATATGGCAATTTTAGGCGCAAAGGCATAAGAAAACATTTGGATTTGAACATCTTTTTGGATCACCTCCTGGTATATGTAGTCTTAGAATAATAATGTTCTAAACAACAATGTGATGCTTGTTTAATAAATTTATTTCAGTATAATTTTTTGTTTGTGTCCACAGTTTATATTATGATACTATTTATGAATTTATTTAAAACATAGATATGATTAAAACTTAGGTTGAACATATTTGTTAGCTGAAAAGACCAAATTCTAATGCAAAAATATTTATTAAATATGAGTTACATCCTCAGTTAGAACATTGTCATGCAGAGAAAATATATACAAACAGGTGTCCCAAATATCCGCCATAGAAATGTCTTTTACTCATTAAAAGAATTTTAAAAAATATTAAAAACCAGCTATATATTTAACCTTTGTGAAGAAATACGGAAAATAATGACTATGCACAAACTTTATTTTTTTTTGTTTGATAGGTATTTTACAACGTCCTCAATAGTTTTTATATAATTATAAATAAATGATTACGACTAAAGGCCACACCGGCAATGTTGTAGCCATATTGTGACGATGTAAATATCAACCATTGCCCTTTGCTAAAATCTTAATAAAGCAACTTTATCTACAGCAGGTTATATTGAATGGATATAGTAGAAAGATTTTAGTTTCATCATTTTAAATTTCCCAGTACTGCAGTTGGGCCCTAGGAATGGCCTTTCGGGCCATCAACGTCTAAAGAACATTGTGGAAGTGATTCTCCCTCACCTGTTGCATGGCTAGCAATCAGACCAAATACCACTGTCAAAATCATCCCCATTGGGGAGTACCACATGAAGGAGATTGAGTAAAGGTATGAGAAGAAAGAACTGAAAGCAGAAATAAAACGACAGAAAAGGTTTACATAAATGGGATTTGTGCCTGTATCAGACGGCCAGTTACATGCAGAAGGATTTAAATATCGATATATACATGTATGCTAATGTACAAAACCAGACCAGGATTGTAAAAAGTTTTAATTCCTGCTCGGAGGGTGGAGGGTGGAGAGATACTGATGACTCAGCTCTCACGAATTCTGCATGGGTGTGATTTAGTGACTTATCTCCCTTGATTTTTAGGACGTACACGTGTACCCATTTCGATTTCGTTAATTCATCTTACTAAAATGGATTCTTGTAGGCACACAGAGAGGGATAAAATAGGGACCATATATCACAACATGGAGATGGGTTTGTTGTCATTTGAAAACTTCGCACTCCTCTGACGTTTTCTCTCTTGCGTTCACCCTTCTCAACACCAGAAAAATTTACAATATTCGGTACTATGCTCCTCATAACTTGTAGAAATCATATATTTAGAGCATTTCAACAATTACAATGTTAAGCAGGAGCCGATATTGCGTCTTGTAGTCTTTAATACATGGTGTCTGCACTTATATGAGTTAGACATATTCCTTATTCTTATTTTTATTAAATACATGTATTCTTGCCCAGCTCAACGCCTGAGTATTCCCTGTATATCTTTTCGGGCAGTTCAAATGGAATGTCAGTCTCCACAAATGGCACTCCGGTTGACATATAGTCGCTGGCATTCCAGGATGCCATTGTGAGATTGCTGGTAGAAGTGTTATAACCGGGACACTGGTCAATCGGCGGAGCAGGAAGGTATGGAGTCTTGACAATCAGCGGTGAAAAATTGGAACCCATAGCAATCCAGAACACCAAAGCGAAAGCACCAATGGACCCGGAGATGGCTCCCTGGAATGATCATTTAATGCAGATTGGTAAATCTTTAGTTGACGATTTAGTTTACACTTTAGTTAACACTTTAGTTGACACTTTAGTTGGTACTAGTATGGAATTTACAAGTATAGTATAAAAGATTACAAAATAACGAGTAACACAAGAAGAGCGACGACAAAATGATACATGTTCTAAATGCTAATATAAATACTCAGATAGTAACAAATGAAAAGCACCCTAGCAAAATGACTTAAGAAGAATGTGGTCACAGAAAACTGCTATTATGTTAATGGCAATTTATCATAGCCTAATGGTTCGAACTGCGCTGTTCACCTTCATGTTTTATTGGCTGATCCAGCTTCTTGATAAAATAATTTAGGAACTTGTAGACAGAGCGAATCTCCGCGTCGATGCATTGCTCAATAAACATGCCAGGAGAGTGATCTGTGTGTGCACAGGAAGAATATGCCCTCAATCTAGTTTAGAAACTCCACCACACACGCCCTGCACGACCTACGTTTCTGTTTTAAGGACAAATTTCGGCCCAAGACAAAGGACGCATGTTTCATAATCATAACACTGATAGATATTCAGCTGTTAAGGTAGCAAGGGCTTCCCTATAGTCTTCGTTTAAAAATAGAACATGCGTCTGCGAAAACCAGGCTCTCGTGATTCAAAGAAAGATTTTTTAGCAGCCGGTTCAAAGCGATGGAGTATTTATTTATTTATTTTTTTTGGTGCGGTCAGTGGATTACTCCCAGCAAACCAGTTTAATTCCCTCATAATATACAAGCCGGCATTCTACAAACGAAACATTCCGGAAGGTGTTGGTGAATCTTTCAGCATTGACTAAACAACAACAACAAAAACTACCTTAGCTGTTGCTGAGGGAAAAACTGCTCCGAAGAGGAAGAGGCCTGTCAGGGGTCCACCCATTGATCCAAGAATTGTACCAGCAATCTGCATGCACAAAACCCGAAACCAGACATATATTATATAGACATACTACCTTGGCTGCTGTCGTCAGGGGAAGTGTCCGTCCTGTGAGGAGTCCACCCATTCAAACAAAGACTGACCCGAGTTTTCGAAAATACATAATAAAGCAGCCTACACCGTAGAATATTAAGCATTCATACGCAAATTGTTTATTACCTCTGATAAGGAGGTCATGTTTTAACCGGCATTTATTTGTCTATCTTTCAGCAACTTTACAGGAAAAGTTCAAAATTAGTTTGGTTTGTGTGAAGTTTGGCGCTGAATCAAGCACCAACCCATGACATTTGGTGTGAAGTTTGACGCTGAGTCAAACAGCAACCAGTGACATTTTGTGTGAACTTTGGCACTGAGTCAAGCAGCAACCCATGACATTTGGTGTGAGGTTTGGCGCTGAGTCAAGCACCAACCCATGACATTTGGTGTGAAGTTTGACTCTGAGTCAAGCAGCAACCAATGACATTTTGTGTGAAGTTTGGCACTGAGTCAAGAACCAACCCATGACATTTGGTGTGAAGTTTGGCGCTGAGTCAAGCACCAACCCATGATATTTTGTGTGAAGTTTGGCACTGAGTCAAGCACCAACCCATGACATTTTGTGTGAAGTTTGGCGCTGAGTCAAGTACCAACCCATGACATTTTGTGTGAAGTTTGGCAATGAGTCAAGCACCAACCCATGACATTTTTGGTGATGATACTGATAAGTGGATCTGATTTTATGAATGTTTGAGTGGTTACCATTCCAGCACCGAATACAAAAGCAGAGTATTCTCCCTTTGTTTGTAGTGAAGGCCTCTATGCATTTAGCTGTGGTGGAAATTGGCGTTCTCGACATTTATGGCTTGCACAAAGGAGGTTAGGTTTATTGGTCAGACAAACCGCAGTATCCCGAAGTAATTTAGTAATTAATATTAAGGAAGAATTAAGCTGTTTTTGTAACCCGAGAAGCCGAAGTTAAGACGCAACCTGCTTCAGGTTTAATCTAAGTTGTCTTAGTAAACAGGGTGCCCGAACTGAAATGGCGAGAGAGAACTAAGTTGTTTCACTAAGAGGAATATCCGAAGTAAAGTGGCTACAAGCGCCATAATCGGCGAGAATTAGATTGGTTCAGCAAAATAGAGTATCTGAAATCAAGTGGCAACCAGCGAAGGGTGTGATCAGCAAGAATTAATTTGTCTTAGTAACTAGGGTATCAGAAGTGAAGTGGCGACCAGCGCCAGGTGTGATCAGGCAGAATTAAGTTGAGTACCCGAAGTAAAGTATATCAGTTAATGATGTCCTGGTTTTTACCTGATTCAATGGCCCTGGAATTTGCATGACGAGGAATGCTATTACAACAGACAGACAGCCCAACAATAGCACTGTAAACGAAAACCATATGTAAGCACAAATCAAACATACGTTCATCTTGTTCAGGCTTGATTTGACTGTTTGTTGTTCAACACCAAACGAAACGGTTTTAACATATACGATGGTGGTCAGCGCCTTACAGAAGGTGGAAGTCTCTACCTGATCCAGACAAGCACAAAATTAGACGCAAAACCCTTTGAAAGGGGAAGTCAGTTTTGCAATTGACGAAACATTAGTGACCCCTGTCTACCACTTACTTAACATAACGAGTAATCATGAATGCTAATTACACTGATGATTGACTGACTGATTGGTGTTAAACATAGTGCTCCAGACATTTTCCCCTCTGTGAAGGTGAACAGGTTTGCGGATGGAGGAGACTGGGCTGACAGATTGATTGGCTCAAATCCGATACCGAATCGACGAGAGCTGCTTGTAAATAATCCAAGTAGACAGAGTTACTTCCCTTTGTAGAGAGCCAATCTTAACCGCTAGGTGGTTTATAGTATCTTAACTTCTCCTGGCGCATAAATGTGGTAGCTTACATTGAGACTGGTATTCGAATAACAGTGAATGTAGAACAAATAAATATTATTTATTTATTTATTTATTTGATTGGTGTTTTACGCCGTACTCAAGAATATTTCACTTATACGACGGCGCCCAGCAGTATGGTGAGTGGCAAACCGGGCAGAGCAAATAAATATTACAAGGTACAATAAAAGACATACATGTTGCGAAAACTGTAAGATCTGCCAAATACGTTTTCAAATACGTCTTAAAATTTGCATATATATCTGTGCTTTTTTGATACGAGCGTTGCTGTCAGCTCTGTTGCCCTGAATCCGGAAGAAAGTGTGCTGAAAACAGAACGATGCGTGTGCAGTGCTTAATGTTTGCAAATCATTCATTGTAACAATCAAGTTTAAGAAATAATCATTCTCTTCACCTAATTTTGTGTGTGATATATTACCGCTAATTCCAGCAAACGTCTTCCCTCTAAGCTTCTTAAATTTTACACTCAGTACAGTTTTCTTCAAAGTACATGTAAATATCGACGGAGTGTCCAGGATTTCTGGCACTCTCCTTCCTAACTGTGTCTAATTCCGCATAATCCGTGAAAAGGAGCTTCGTCATGTTGAATTAGATCGCCACGTGGAGATCGACGAATAATTGCAATAAAAGCTGAAGTGAGACACACGATTTCATTGTCATAATATATACGTGCACAAGTATAATACACTGGTCAGATACTGATTTAATGAATGATTATGGCTTTAAGCCACATCGGCAATCTTTCAGCCATATCGTGGCGATACTAATTTGATCCATTCGCCTAAAACAGTAATTGTGTATTTCAATCACCACTGAACACTGTTTACCGCTTCTCTTTGCATAGGTCCATCCCAGTTTCTTTCTCTGTATATAGTATACAGACTATATATAGACTACTTTTATAGCTCTTGGTGGTATGCGCTGTTTAGCAATTGATGCTACGTTTTCTGACCCAGAAGGTCCATTTTGGCTGATGGCTGTTACACGAATGTCTATTTTGTTGCCTACATCATATGAAGAGCCATTTAAGGGCAACGCATGGCAAATAAATCAATTAGGTGAGTAACAACTGTTTTTCTTTGCATAAGTTCGTCCAACTTTCTTACTTCACCCTCGGGGCCTCCGTGGCTCAGTTGGTTAGCGCGCTAGCGCAACGTAGTATCCCAGGAGTCTTTCACCAATGCGGTCGCTGTGAGTTCAAGTCCAGCTCATGCTGGCTTTCTCTCAGGCCGTACGTGGTAAGGTCTGCCGGCAACCTGAGGGTGGTCGTGGGTTTCCGCCGGTCTGTGCCCGGTTTCCACCCACCATAATGCTGGCCGCCGTCGTATAAGTGAAATATTCTTGAGGACGGCGTAAAACACCAATCAAATAAATAAATAAATACTTCACGCTCTTTCTTGATTCTTTGGTGGTTTGTGATCAACGCCGCCTGGGAATTGGTACATGTCCATATGACCTGAATTTTCGCTATAGTATGTGGATCACTCTTTCCTGGTATAACACATCGTTTAGCTCAATGGGCAATGATCTCTCATCAGTGTGAGTTCAAGTCCAGCTCAGGCTGGCTTCCTCTCCGATCGTAAGTGGGAAGGTCTGTCAGCAACCTGCGGATGGTCGTGGGTTTCCCCCAGGCTGTGCCCGGTTTCCTCTCACCATAATGCTGGCCGCCGTCGTATAAGTGAGATATTCTTGAGTACGGCGTAAAACACCAATCAAATATATCAAATAAATCAATGGGCATTGACAGTATATTTCATTCATGTCGTTCTGAGACATGTGAGGAAACCAGAAAACAGTTATGGCTTATGACATGAAAATGATACCATCTAACAGCAAAACGCTTGTAACAATGTAAACCTGACAATCAAAATTTGAAAATTAAATTAAAGTTTTCAAATGTATAAGAATATGATATACAAATCTCAGTATATGCTAGTAGATGGCTGCATGGCATGAGATGAAGATAGACAATTACAGAATGACCAGTGATGATGTGAAATCGTTGACGAAAAGAATGAACTGTGTATCAGTCACACTCTTTCCCAAATTCTGGGCAGAGCATGCACAATCAGTCACACTAATGCTCGATGCCATATTGGACATCAACCATGTATATATGTGAAGACCTGAGATATGCGCAGAACAGTGACGCCAGAAAATTCCAGGCAATCCCGGCTGTTTTTGAAACAATTCCATCACAAAGTAAGGTAGAATCTGGAAGTAAAAGAAAACAGAAGAAGAAAAGGCAAAATATTTTCTATTCAAAACTCAGATAGGCTGAGTAACTCAAACTTGGAATCAGTATTATGTTTTGGCTCATATGCTACAGGCGCACTTTTTATAGATAATAATTCATTTGACCTATTGGGACTTTGCTACTGAGGCTATCCCTGGTGAGTTAGGTACTTCTGGGAAACAGTTATAGCACCGAGTTTATAATAGTAGACCGTTCATTTTTTTAAATAGTCACTCGAGTGCTTCGTGGCCTAGTGGTTGTCGTGCATCGCAATAAGCAGGAACCTCTCATCAGTTCGAGCACGGCGTAAATCACCAATCAAATAAATAAAAATATAAACATCCATAATAGTTTTAGCACTGATGCGTTTTCCAGCATCATAGATGTAATAGTATTAGAGCAGTAAAATAACTCTTTTAAGTGCATGTCTGAAATACACAATGTCAGACCAACTCACACCAAGCGTTTGGGATATGGTAAGACTGTAACATAAAGAGAAAACTAGAGTAGTGGCGAAAGTGTGATAGTTGGTCACACGTAACCAAGGACAGTCGGGGTTTTTTGTCAATATAACCTTGGTTAGCGATTTATACTTACTGATCGTGCGATAGTAATATATCTCGCCCTGTCACACACGCACGCAGGTGAATGTTAAGCATCCGTTAAATAAAGTGTAAACAACATGAATATCTTAAATTACATAATTACGTGTTTAACAGTGTTATTATTTTTATGGCCCGCCCGAAAAATGATCTTTTAACAAACCTGATTAGGGTTTGTCATTAGTTTGGCTTGGAGGGGATAGCAGTGGGTGTGGGCGAAATACGAGTAGGCGATGAACTCACACGGTGTTTAATTCTGGCGGCCGTCTTGAAAGCACGATGGTTCGGTAAAGCCTGGATGCTTTTCCTCAGAATTCATACTCGACACCCTAACATTACAAAATTGTGTGCAGCTATGAACAGGGAGGGTGGTATAAAGTCTATTTGACGAGCTGGAGGTATGTGGAATGCTTATTCGCAGGAATGAGTTCTCCACCACTTTGGGAAATGACAAGCCCTCAGGATAGGGCGTGTCCAAACAGTTCTCAGCATAGATGTACTAGATAGTGTACTGTGAGATAGCACTGGTATAGAATATAAACTGGACAGACGTTATCCTTGACTTACACTTTAGCCCCGGACAAAGTCTTCATAGATGAGATACGCTGGACAGAGGATTGGTTGATTCCACACCCAAGGGCCCGTAGGGTGCCTCCAAGAATGAGGTTCCAGAAGGTGTGCCTCGTACGTGGATCTGTATCGAAAGATGTGCGATGAAGCGATGACTTCAATAACTCAATGTTACAAAGCAACAGAATAAAGCTGAACAACTTATGTCTAACTACATGTCTGGGTATCAATATGCAGAAGGAAAATGTGACAACTTAGAGAGCCGATTCAGAGATGAACAAACTCAGGCTACATGTAATAACCAACAGAAAGTAAACGCAACAAAATGTGGGCAATCTACTTACTCGTATAATTTTATGCGGCCACCTTTCTGGAGATAATCAAAACGAGTTTCCATCCCTCCAACAGCCATTGTACCCTACGCACAAAAATAACATTCGCGATAAACGCAAATACAGATTGCAGCATCTTAATGCAATGTTTCAATGTTACAGTTTTTGGAGTTATGTACAGGGATACTATTCGAGATTAACAGTACATACATTCAGGAAAATGAAACAATTCCAATTGAGACTCGTAGGGCCAGTCTAGCAGTTGTAAAGCTAAAGATGTAAAACTTCAAATGTCCTTAAAACAGGTCCATGTACAATGTGCTTCTATACTCTGTTTCATTTTAGTATATTATGTATAACTTATGGTAAGTACCCACGCTTCTGCATATGGTGAGAGTATCCACTCCAGTGCCTTATGATATCCTAGTTACCTCCCTTCACACGCTGGAATGCAATACTGTAGTACAGACACTTGACCCTACTGACATCTAGGTCAAGTACACACCACCGCCATTACTTCGAGGTGGCATTCTGATTGCTCTTTCCAAATCTCTGTTTAATAATGACAGCCTCGTTTTTGCAAACAGGTCAGCTATTTATGAATCAAGGCTTAGGGAAATCCCTCACTAACATGGCCGTATGGCGTACGGCTACGTATTGGTAGCATCCTTATTAGGGTTCACCCACCCGTGGCCTAACATCTGCCTTAAACACTAAAATAAATCGGTCGTGCATTAACAAAGTAAGAAACCCACACGGGAGGATTGTCTGAAGGTGTGTTTGGACGCGGAGGTAGAATTCTCCATGGTGTGGATAACAGGGCGCCGTACGGCCGGGATACGGAAAAACTCTCATTTTCCAAATTATTCCTACTTGAAGAAGGAAGAACTGGCTCAGTCCCATTGCGTGGGGTTGCCATGGTTGTGTTGCCCGTCATGTTCACGTAGACCTACATATCCGTAACATATGTCAAACCAAAAGGGGATTTCTTCACTGTAGAATCGAGAAGAACGCTCCTTGCAGAGGTGGTATTACAGCGCAGTAAAGCTTCTGTCAGGAGAATTCTCCAGCGATCCCGCTCTCCCTGGCAGTATTTACTTTTGAATTCAGGGCCACTACCCTGAGAATATCTCAGCCAATGAAACAATGGTAAGTTACGCAATGGAGGTAGCCAGCAATAAACCCTCGGTTGTCATATCAAGGGAGGTAACAAGAATCTAGATATTGGACTATACCATACTGTTTACTCGATGGTCTCATAAAACACACTTAGTATGGTAGGTACACCTATTACGTAGATATGGTAAGCGTTCTCATGAGGCTCTCACCAAGGCGATCGCTGTGAGCTCAAGTCCAGATCATTCTGGCTTCCTCTCCAGATGTGCGTGGGAATGTCTGACAGCAACCTGCAAGTGGACGTTGGTTTTCCCCGGGGTCTGCACGTTTTTATCCCTCCATTATGCTTGGCGCCGTCGTAAAAGTGAAATATTCTATAGTGAGGCGAAAAAAACCAAACAAATAAATCAAATATTTCTGTTTGTGACTCAGAGATTCTGAAAGCTAGTTGCGCTTTATTTGTGATACAGAGAAATTCTCGGATCTCCTTATCCGATGTCATATGTGTGGGGCAGAGAGATGTCGATGTCACGCTACATGTACAGGCCTTTATGGTACAGAAAGGTTCTATATCTGCTTACACTATATATATGGTACAGATAGGTTCTGATGTCTGCTTACGCTAGATATATGGTACAGAAAGTTTCTGATGTCTGCTTACGCTAGATGTATGGTACAGATAGATTCTGATGTCTGCTTACGATAGATATATGGTACAGAAAGTTTCTGATGTCGGCTTACGCTAGATATATGGTACAGATAGTTTCTGATGTCTGCTTACGCTAGATATATGGTACAGATAGGTTCTAATGTCTGCTTACGCTAGATATATGGTACAGAAACGTTCTTATGTCTGCTTACGCTAGATATGTAGTACACAAAAGCTCTGATGTCTGGTCACGCTAGATACATGATACAGAAATTTTCTGATGTTTGCTTACGCTAGATATGATACAAAAGGTTTTGATGTCTGCTTATGCCAGATACATGGTACATATAGGTTCTGATGTCTGCTTACGCTAGATATATGGTACAGATAGGTTCTAAAGTCTACTTAAGCTAGATATATGGTACAGAAACGTTCTTATGTCTGCTTACGCTAGATATCTGGTACAGATTAGGTTCTGATGTCTGCTTACGCTAGATATATGGTACAGAAAGTTTTTTTATGTCTGTTTACGCTAGATATATGGTACAAAAGGGTTTGATGTCTGCTTCCGTCATAAGTATGGTGCAGATAGGTTCTGATGTCTGCTTACGCTATACATAGGGTATAGATAGGTCTACGCTAGATATATGGTACCGAAAGGATTTGACTTCTGTCAATCATTTTCAACGGAGCCTTCGTAGTTACATTCTTGTACTTTGACCATTGGTATAATACCCTGAATACAAAATTTCTGACATCTTAAAAAGCCCCATTGTGACATAAAACTGGCAGGTTTTTGGAGGATTTTAGGCCTCCCTTTCTCAAAACTTTGTTAATCATTCCGGAGGTAGCTTGCTTGAGCACATTAAGGGTATTGGAGCCTCTCATAAAATTGATACGGTCGCTGTGAGTTCAAGTCCAGCTCATTCTGGCTTCCTCTCCACTCGTACGTGAGAAGGTCTGCCTCCAACCTGTTGGTTCTGACTGGCCTAGTTCACCATAATGCTGGCCGCCATTGTATTAGTGAAATATTCGTGAGTACGGTGTAAATAAAAAAAACATGAAAAAATATTCAATTTTTCGCAAATTTGATTACACATTATGCCAGTATGACCCAAACAGCGTCATTTCAGAGTAATGCATTATGATTTACATAGTTTTTTTAACTTACCTGTAGGTGTTGTAGAGTGGAAAAATAATATTGATTCGTAGATGTTATCCCTGAGATCAGCGGTGAAGTGTGTGTGGGGCGGTGGGGGTGAGGGGGGGGGGGGAGGTTGGTGCTTTTGTTGCTACCACTATCAAAAGTCATTATTATCGATCCCGTTTTCCGCGTGGTCTGATATTAAGTAGACATTCGGTGTTATTTACAACTTACAATGGCTGTGTAGAAAACTGCTGCAATGGTGACGAGTATCACTGAGTAGACGATAAGAAAACCGGTCACTGAAAACAAAACCGATTGCTGGACTAGCTGATATATTTACTTCAACGATTCCTTGGTTGGTGACTGAAGTAAATAAATTTGTTTCTAGTCTTCAACTTTTGCAAGGTACTTGGCAAACTGCCAAATAAGAGAGGGCTGGATTGGAACACGCGCAAATCTGCTGGCTAAGGCTTAGCATTCGTAGCGAGCCACCATTTTAGTTCCCCAAGCCAGTGTGCGCGCCATTACGTATTCAGTCTGGCCTCTTTTTGCATCAGTTCGACGTTTAACAAAGGCATACATATATGTGCCTTCATTTTTCTGTTAAAAGTGGGCCCCCAAGACTATGAGTTATTATTAGAAATCAATAAAATACCAAAAGAAAATGTACTAGTATGTGTAAACGTAGATCAATCCATACCGGCTTCCAACGCTGTAGCCGGGACCAAACAAAACAATCCCCATATCCCAGGTCTGCAAAACAATATATAAGACCTAAAGCATAGAGAGTAAATCTAGAGCACGATGGTGTGATATTTGACAAATGGTCAGACAAAAACTGGTGAAATACCGTCTCCTGATGCGGTTATAAAGTTATAATATAACTTTTCCTCTGAACGCTCCAGTAGCAGCAAACCTACACGCCCCATATTAAAGAATGGGTCAAAATCGCCAGGTCAACAACGTGAGGTGGAATGCTTAATTTAATGCAAAGCTGTAAGACATTAGTTGAAGTATGATAGATTTTAAGGATTGATATTTTGAATTTGTATCTTTATATCAATGCCTTTTAACGATGAAGTTAAGAAATATTTACATTAATGATGACTGTCCGATTCTACAAAGCCATTTCTGACTTCAAAATTTTAAATTCGATTTTAGAGATTATTTTAGGACCCTTGAAATTGAGAGTTAGACCACGTCATGAATTTGACCCTAAGACAAATGTATGAAAATTTGAACTTTCGGTACTAAAAACTAATCATTTTGGCGAGGTTTTATGTTTTGACGTCAATCCAAAATAGTTTCTGTAGAATCAGTCCTAGGCCATCTTAAAAAATAAGGCAAAAATTCAAACACAGCTACAGTTAGCCTAAGTGTTTGAATCTAGATGTTTAAAATGTGCAAGCTAATTCTTTACTGCAGAACAATGTACTAACTTCAATTTGAGTCCTTTCCTGTTCTGAGAACCTCTTATCTATGACTTAGTCTTAAGCGGCTTGATAAATACGGGCAATAAACAAAGATTTCTGACTTCAAGAGGCTATGTACTAAAAAAAAAATTTTTTTTTTTGGAAGAGAAAACAAAACAAAAAACAACAACCCATGACTGCAAATGAAATTGAGTTTTTGTTATTATTTTAGAATTGCCTAAATAGTAAACTATCACAATATAACATCCTTGTCTGTGAAAATTTGACCGTTTAAATTCGGTAAATAAGGTTCTTAAAAACTAGATAGGGAATCGTCCTACTCCGGTGAAGAAGAGAGGGGTATATTTCTCATGTAGAAAAACATTGGAGTAATGCTATTTATAATTATATTTATCAGAAGACAAAAGTAGTGTCAAAAACAGATTTTGCTATTTTATCGTGTTTTCCCGGGGGAATTCCCTTCATAATAAAAATACGATTGCGTGATTTCTACATATTTTATCTCTAACACGGGACTTGTAAGCTATAACGAACTATTATATTCGTTCACGCAATCATATTATCATAAATGCGTCTTTTGGCAGAGAATCTGTCACTGAGAGCAGGTTGGCAATCGGGCTGAGCCGATTTCTGTCGGCAATGTTTACAGGAAGGCACTAATTAGAACTATTCTTGATAAATACATTAAATTTGAATATGGAATTTTGCCGAAAATATAGGTATAGCCTGTGTAAATGAAAAGACGACGTATAATATAACAGTTGGTATTTCGGAAAAAAAAACCAAAGGACCGCAGTCTTTTTGTTTTGGCGTCCATGATCACTCTAACAATCAACATTTACTGTGTAATCCTTACAAGGCCATGGGGTATGCCATGTTAGAGATATCAGAAAAACGACGTTGCGTCACTCGTATCCAAACGACGTTGCGTCACTCGTATCCCACTTTCACGGCCAAAACGCAAAACAAAATTCAGGTGACGTAAGCAGAAACATCGTCGCTATTGGGCTATAATAATAGCTTGCGTCTGATTGGTTAAAATTGATAACAGGATGGCGCCTTCGATTTTCCCTATGTAATACCACAAAAATTTTTAAAAATATGCTTTTTAAACTTTAATGTGGTGTACTTTATCGACGCATATAAACATTTCATCTAGTTTTGGTTTTTACTTTTTGTAGATAAACCAACAACCAATAGGTAGGGAATTTTGGACCAAACGCATCAGCGCTATGTAAACCCCAATCTTTCACGCCTTTCCGTTTTTGTGTGTACATACTTGCGTGTTCTACATACTATATAATATTGCTAGCGCATGCGCATGTATATAACAACGCCAACCCGGTAGTAAGTGATCACATGTACGCACAAAGGGTATTACTGTCATACATATTTATGGAAGGCACACAGATTTTTTGTTGGGAAGAAAAGTTTACCTTGAAAATAACAAAATTAAAAAAATTCCTGTTGCTAATTTGCAGACTTCGACAAGCAAATCAATAATTCTGTAGTCATGAAAGAGACCGAGTCTGACATGTTGGGTCACTGTGCATGTAATTTTTATTTATTTATTTATTTATTTGATTGGTGTTTTACGCCGTACTCAAGAATATTTCATCCGCAGGTTGTTGGCAGAACTTCCCACTTACGGCAGGAAAGGAAGCCAGCATGAGCTGGACTTGAACTCAAAGCGACCGCATTAGTGAGAGGCTCCTGGGTCATTACGCTGCGCTAGCGCGCTAACCAACTGAACCACGGAGGCCCTCTTGTACTTTATAGATCAGTCAGTATGCAGCTGGCTAAAACATAGGCATTCGGCTAAGTGACGTGCTGAAAATCTGTCCTCATCATCTGGATACATCGCGATGCCACATGCTTTGGGTTGATTATATATTTACTTTCACTTGGCCGATTCATACAAATCTATTTAAGAGCTTATTTAAGATTAAGCTACAAACTTTTAACCCCACGATACATCTATATTGTAAAATGGAACGGGAATGTTTTCCAGCTAAATAACTGAAGATCTGGCACAGAATGAGTGGGAATATGTCACGGTTTAACATAATAATCAAAATACTTACATAACTTATAACACCTAGAACGAAGGCGACAAGTCTGACAGGACGGGAGTTGAACCTCATATCAAGATACTAAAACATAAAGAATCATAGTAGGAGGACTTGAGTTCTGAATTGTGTCTCGTTAAATGAAATAAAGAGTACTTCTGTATCACATAATTTGTCCAAGATGTTAGGCAACGTTTGTTAATATTAATTTACAGATCACCTGTATGCGCACATATTTCCGGATAAAGCTATGGTTATATATTTATCTGGTATTTATTCTGTGCGTCAAAAAATACGTTCGTATATCGCCGGTGGACCAAGATGGACGTTCCAGGTCAATAATCGCAAGGCTAATTTCCAAAACGATGTCTAACACAAACTACCACATAACTAATAAAGTATATAAAGTACGAAAATAAGATGGAATCATGCAAAGAGAAGCAGTCAACAATAGTCATTTGTGTTGGAAAGGCGCAAAGTATTAAATCAGCATTCAAGCCGTGTGCTGGTACAAAAGTTATCTCTAATAAAATAGTTACATTCAGAGGTTCTGGGCACTCTGTACCTATTTACCTACATGTACAAGACAATTATATCATTGTAAAAGTTCAGAAATCCAGTGTAGGCGTTTTATGGAATAACCTTGACACACTAGTTATTGTAGTACTGTCATGTGACGTTGGCTGTAATCGTCAGAGAAACATAAAGGATCTAGGGCCCTTGGTGTCCAAGTAAGGATAATTTACAATGTCAAATTTGAAACTATCCCTCTCTAACTCCGTATACTACTATATTAAGCTATATAATTTTTCACCTGTATGAGGGCGGCCAGGTATATGGGTGCTGGAAACCAGAATTCCCGGAATAAACCACCAACCTTCGTCAGGATGCTGGCAAACCTGCTGACATAAAGCCGATTCTAAAACAGCCAAAGCTGGATTATAACAAGGGCCCGCTAGTTGCCGTCAGCCAAAATTTAAAAAATCTGAGCTCGCGATGCCCCAGTTGCATTCAGAGGACAAAATATCGTTTATTAAAGGAGAAGAAAACAAACATAAAGGATGAAAAGGCGTTTTATTTGCAAAAGTGGCCTAATATTTTTTTTTGGACATTTTCTTTCAGAGGTGAATGGTATCCAAAAAAAATTGTATGGTGGGTATTTGGGACTACAATTTGGTGTATATCGCCTTTGCATAATAATGTAAAGGATGAAAAGTGTTTTGTTTGCAAAAATGGTCTAATATTTTTTTGGACATTTTCTTTCAGAGGTGAATGGTATCCCAAAAAAAATGTATGGTGGGTATTTGGGAATACAATTTGGTATATATCGCCTTTGCATAATAATGTAAAGGACGAAAAGGCGTTTTATTTGCAAAAATGGTCTAATATTTTTTTGGACATTTTCTTTCAGAGGTGAATGGTATCCAAAAAAAAAATTGTATGGTGGGTATTTGGGACTACAATTTGGTATATATCGCCTTTGCATAATAATGTAAAGGATGAAAAGGAGTTTTATTTGCAAAAGTGGCCTAATATTTTTTTTGGACATTTTCTTTCAGAGGTGAATGGTATCCAAAAAAAATTGTATGGTGGGTATTTGGGACTACAATTTAGCATATATTGCCTTTGCATAATAATATCCTAAGTAAGAAAGGTAAAACGTTTGTTTGGATGTAAATTTGTTGTTCATATTCAAACATACCGGTATGCATTTAATCTGATTTATGATAACATTTATGAATACAATAAAAATACAAATATGATATAAAAATCCAAGTTGAACACATTTGTTAGCTGAAAAGCACAAATTCTGGTACAAATATATTTTTTAAAGATGTGCTACATCCTCATTTATAACATGATTACACAAAGACTTTGTATACCAATAAATGATCCCAAATACCTACCATACAAAAATTATTTTTGTGTTTTTTTATCTTCAAAAAAATATCGAAGAACAAAAAAACAGAACACCACATTAGCAATTAACTTTCGTACTTTTTCATCTAAACATGTAGTTTTTAAATTTTAAAACTCCGTAGAGAGGCCACATTTCAGCTCATGTCAAAATGAAACCTCATTTCAGATATATGTTGTATATGCATCAAGCCAACCGATTGTGAAAGGGACTCACCTCATGAACTGGTTAGTCTCAGGGAGTGGAGAAGGGGGACAAACGTCTGAGTCCAGTAGTGAGTGCCGTACACGTACATTTCTGTTGGAAAGCCTAACATCATAATGGACGATTCGAAAGACACAATCAGTGACATGGCAACAGGACCTATTTTCTGTTTTCAATTTCCGAGGAGGTATTCGGCGATCGTTTTCTGTTTCCCGCCCGAGCAAGCAAAGAAAACGCCGATAGCAGACGACAATACGATTGTTGCACCGAAGATGACGTAATCGGCCCAGTGGAAACCTCTCGGAACGTAATCTGTGTCCGCCATCTTGGATGCTATGTCTGTAAACGATTGAAAACAAAATCGATACTAAAAACATTTTTAGCTTTCGAAATGTTTATGATGGTTTGTGCTGATAAATAAATGCAGCAATCAAAAAACGAAACTGTCACAAACTGTGTTTAGTCACACATTAAGCTTCAAGGGTTTTATTTGAAAACCTCAATAATATGTTTAAAATTCCTGAAATCTGCGAAAGTCTTAAAACGTACAAAATATCTAGACAATAAAGTGTTAGAATTAAATCATTGAATATAGCAGATGCGCACAAAATGGGGAACATAAGTGTAGGCCGAGCCAATAGTCCATAAATTCTTTTGCACATTTTACTGTATTATGTCACTGTTTCTGTACGGACTAGAGTACAGAAAATAGAAAGTTCACAAGGACTTCAACGTAAAAAGAATGTAGTTACTATATTTTTGTTTCAGTTTAACAAAGTTTGTGAACACAAGCTTCCCTAATTTTCTTTGTGAATCACACTTAGCATTAAAACCTAAACAGGAATTTATCATTAAAATAGTCAACCTGACTCCCGGTCTGGTCATGGAACATTTTAAACACCTGGTACAAGAAAGCATCGTTGTTGTTGTTTTTTATTTGTTTTTTTTTCTTTTGTTTTGAGGCGGTGTCTTTGACAAAATACACACTTAATACTTGTGTTTTCAGTGTTCAATTTAAGTCGTTTTAGTTATGATGTTAAATTGTTTCGGGGTTTAAACAAATTCACTCAAACTGAAAAATCAGTCTGTGAATAGTGTTGTGTTTCAAACAGCGCCCTCTACAATGACACAAATAAAATGTTACCCACTGCAGGATACCTAGAAATGACTCTACATATGTTGATACTTCTATCACAGGGTAAACAGCAATGAGGTGTAATAAGTAATGTGTCCCGTAATAAGATAATGTTCGAAAGCAAGCTCGTTTTGTGTTTATCCGAGGGGTTTGCGAAAAATCTCTTTCAAGTTAAAATCCAGGTCGAAATGTATAATCATGATTCAACGTGAGGGGAATAATAATCAAGAATTTTAAAAACCTGCCGCTGTATTTTCTTTACCTAATTTGGTGTAATTCCTATTAAAATATGTGCCGTATATCCATTTTAATATAGGAGCCTCCATGGCCCAGATAGTCGGAACCTGTCATCAATGCATCCGTTGTGAGTTCAAGTCCAACTTGCGGATAGTCGTGCGTTTTTACCGAGTCCTGCCCGGTTTCCTCCCACCTTACATACTCCATACAGCGCATGCTATCTACCTTGCACTTTACATCACTGCCACTACTAGACAAGCTTTACCTTTGGAGCCTGTGTAACGCACGTGGCCTTGTTTAGACTTAGCCTCATCAGCATTTATCAATAAAATTATTTTAGGTTTTGGTTAGAATCATGTTGTACATACTCTAGATAAAGAGAATGCATGTGTATAAAGTATTGTTAGAGACAAAGGTTGAGGCGGATTGTTTGTGTTTTCTGACATTACTTTCTGTCTCGTCACCATGACAGCAGTGACCTCGGCGTTGTTCAAGATTGCTGTAGAAAATTTCCTAGTGGTGGCAGAGGTGTAAAGTGAAAGTGAGCGACGCATGCGTTGTAAGGAGTATCCCCATCATAATGCAGGCCGCCGTGGTATAAGTGAAATATTCTACGGCGTATAAAACAACATTCAAATCAATGAAGGTCTATGAATAATCCTATTCCTGCCCACCACAAACGTCACGCCGACTTTTCTTTCGAAGAATTTCTACTCATTCAGCTCTGCCGGCACACAAGATTAAAGCGCTGGCGCGCTGTTTCTGTCACGCTCTTGAAGAATGAGGACGCGTGTTTGAACCGAGGTGTCACTGCTTCCATTGTGATTTTAAGCAAGATACCTAGCATAGATCGTAACATGAGTGTCCCGTCTCTAATTACACAGGAAACTTACAGATTTCCCTAGTCTCTGTTTTCGGACCTGGCTGACAATACCCGGCGGAGGACACGGAGGAAAATTTGAGTAACAGTTATAGTCTGTTTCTATATCGTCTATATTCAACTGTCTGTAAAATCAGTGGTACTCTCTACCAAAATTGTCTTTAGTCAGCGACGCGTAAGAACACATGTTCTACACGTGGGCATGTTGGAATTCTATATTCTCGCAAAGAAGATGAAGTTAGGACACTTTTTTTTTCCAACTGATGATGCTATACTCCATAAGCTCGATTACGACGGGAAGAACTCGCTGTGACGTCATAATTATTTAAAGAACTGACTAAAGGCAATTTTGTGAGCCTAGATGTATGACTGATTTTACAGACAACTGAATATAGGCGACTGGCTAAAAGAAATAGACTGTAGTAGCTTTTGTTGTACACCATTTATCTTCCACTATTACGAAGAGCATATCAGTACGTCACACGTGAAACAGTTTGTCAGAAATTTCTCAGAGGTAGGTGGTTTTGCCCCGGACAGTCTGCTTCCTCTCGCCATAAATCAGACCATCATCGTGTAAGAGAACAAATGTGGCGTACGGCGCAAAACAGAAATCAGATAAAAAAGTAAATCATACAGTTTTATGTACAGGAATTGTTCAAATTCTTGAATTTCTGTTTTCAACTTTATCAGCTCTCAACCGAGAAGTCGACGGCTTACGTATATACAGCTATATGTAAAATATATACAACTCTCAAAGTACAAACATACAATCAGTTATCACGCAATCAATAAATTTCATTTTAAATGTCAGAAATTTTGTACATTATGTTATTGTACGATATTATATACTGTACCCAAGGTATATCATTTAGATTAAAGATATGGGAGATTGCATTTCTTTCCTCTGACAATATTTCCAAGTTTCAAAGCTGCTTTTAACAGGTTGCAAACGGTGAGATGGCGTCTGTTACCAAAATGGTTTTCACAGACAATCGTGTTATTCTCGAAGATCTATTGCTAATATTCGTTGTTAAAGTTTTTATTATTACCATGCATTGGTGACACATCTGGTGCGGGATCAAACCAGGTCTTGGACAGGGAATGTGTGGATTCTAGAGTTTTAGACAGAGTTTCAGATTCATTACAGGTTTCACCCACTATTCACGAGACAACTTCGAGTCTTGGAAACAGTTCCATACTCCTCGTGGTGCAGGTTCCATGCAATGTCTAACAGACATCTGCACCTTTGGACACAGTTCCAGATTCCTCCTAGTGCCGGTTTCCTCCACTGTCCATGAGACAACTGCGAGTTTTTGACACAGTTTCATACATCTCGTAGTACAGATACACGGTCCAGAGACAACTGTAAGTTTGGGCCACAGTTCCATACTCCTCGTAGTGCAGGTTTCATCCAGTCTCCAGGAGACAACTGTTTTGGACACTTCTCGTAATGCAGGCTTGAACGAATGCAATTTTCGAGTACATACTCCTGAGGCTACCTCTACCTTTACTTTACATCACTCACACCATGCATTGGCAAATTTGTATGAAACTCTTCAACAGTGCTAAGCCATACGGCTTCACGGTAAGAAAACAATATTTAAAACCTTCTACTGATACGTCGTACTTATCCACTCTATTTTATTAAAGTATGTCTAAGATCAAAATTCTGTATTAGTGAGCGTGATGTGAAGCGAGTGTTTAAAGCAGTGTATGTACAAGATACCATACATGTACTGTGAAGATTATGTTTTCGTTGAATATAACCATACAGGCCCATGCTCTGTGCAACTTTGACGATATATATATATATATATATATATATATATATATATATATATATATATATATATATATATATAGATAGATAGATAGATAGATAGATAGATGACTACGGGTGGCATTTTAGAAAACATCTCGACAAGATGGCGGTTTAAAATGTGACAATTACTTTCTGAACGAAATGTAAGGTATATATAAATTGCGTTTAAAGGGATACAGGATCGATTCTGACTGGCTTATTTGAGAAACAGACAGGTCCAGGGTATGACTTGCCTGAACTGAATTCTATGTATGGTACATTGATTTAAGTCAGACCGTGGCTGCAAAATTTTACCCAGGAAACCCTATCTCTACTGCCAGCCAATTAGCGTCAATTCCTTATCCCTTTAAGACAGCTGGACAACATGTTTGTATATAAGCATGAGGCATGGGAAAACCTTTATTCTATTTTGCCATTAATAATCCTTTGCTCCAGGAGTGCAGATCTCTGTTCATCCACTAAGGATTTGGTGTCGTTAGGTAAGTCTGTTTCCACGACCGGCTCGGGCTCCACTATAAGATACATATCTCCGTCATCAGTGACTTTAATCAACTCCTCTTCCTTCACGTCCTACAACAAAGGGGACAAGAGTTTTAATCGGTTCTTCTTTTACGTCATGTAGCAAACGCAAACACATTTTTAAAAAATTAGATCAAATTCCTCTACCTCCTCCAACAAACACAGGAAAATTTATCAGCTCTTGTTGATTAAAACAGTGGCAGCAAAATTTTGATCTTCTCCCATTTTTCTAAAGCCCAAAAACAATTACGGGGTTTCCTCCGGGCTCTACCGACTTTCATCTAACCGTAATGCTGGCCGCCGTCATATAAATGAAATATTCTTGAGCACGGCGTAAAACACCAATCAAATAAATAAATAAATTAACAAATACGGGATATTCAGCTGCTTTGATAGGCGTGAAATAATACTGAAATCTACCATTACGGCAAGAATCCAAGGATCGTGGGGGGAGCTTAAGCCTTCTGTATTTTACCTCATCTTTTGGTATAAAGTCTTTGCCGTATCGAAGTTTATCCCGGACAGAACTTGGTAAATAGCAGAAAAGCTGGTCGAATATTGGTATGATATACTTCGGATCAATTGTTCCTGGCGGGTTGGCACCTGTAGGAATGAAAATGTGTCAAAGGACATACGGGATTGCCCTGAGGGAGGCTGGCTATAATAATATAACAACTATAACATGTACAATATTTACTTGTTTCCATAAATATGCTTATCGATATACATTTCTTCGTGAGGTTGTTTCACCTTCATGTGCCTCTTTTTTCTTTGATCTCCATTAATCGCCTTTTTTTTAAATTTTAACCGCGATCTTCTTCCCTTACAACGTCTTGTTTAAAAAAAAAACTCACCCTCATTATACATATATTTATGTATTGGATTGTTGTGTTACGCCATATTCTATGATTTTTACTGATACGAACCAGAGTCCTATGAAGAAAACCACCAGTACCATAAGGGACGTATCAACGTGGATACCTTAAAATAATTTTTTTATTGTGTGTGTAATGTTGCACAACCGAGATATCGCTGTTCAAAGTAAACTAAATCGCGCATATTGAGACAATCGAATGCGCCGCCATGTTATTAGTGTTATCCGGTCAGGTGTGAGTTATTTCTATAACCCCAAGTATTAACTGTTTCCGCTTGCCACCCGAACACCGTTTTGCCTTTTAAGCTGATGTGCATATATGAGTGGTACGATTACCGCGATATTGGGCTTTCTGCTGCTTTAACATCACCCAATTCATGGTACAGGAAGATTTTTTCATTAAAGGTCTATCTTTTAAGTCATTAAGTTACCAACCACGTCAAAAACTAAAGTTTAAGTGTGATTCCACCGCTCTTCCTAACTCAAAATATATTATCTGCTTTTTAAATTGAACCATCCAATTCTGGACCGAAGGGTGTGATATCACATGAGAACTACGCTTTAGCGAATCAAAGATGGACAAATTTTGTGGGACAAAATACAGTAAACTAAATATTATACAGAACTTGCGCCGCACTGTAATAATTTTTCATCTACTCTGCCATTTGCCAAATACATCTGATAAATCAACTTTACGTACAGGAAGTTACGCAAAAATGGATACAGTAGAGCGATTTTAGCCTCATCACTTTATGTTTCCTACAAGTAAATCTACACATTAGTTATGGTCGATCGGACATTTGACATGTAAAGAACTTCTTGGAAACGATTCTCCCTCACCTGTTGCATGGCTAACAATCAGACCAAACGCCACTGTCAAAATCATCCCTATTAGAGAGTACCACATGTAGGAGAGTGAGTAAAGGTAGGACAGGAAGGAGCTGGAATCAGAAATAGAAAGCTACATTAGAATGACGTAAATTGGATTCATGTCAACATACGTTTATGGTAATCTCAGTTAACACCTTGGATAAAAAATTTAAACACTTTTCATGGGAGTCAATAGTTGTCCTGGTGTGCAAATCACGATGCTGACGACTGGTATATAGCCTCCTAAAAGCCTGCATATAACATCATATTTCGACAGGGCAATTTCAACCGGAAACCAACACCCGGTCTTGTAAATTTTTAATGCATTCTCTATACCTTTCTTTGAGTTAGATACATTCTCTATGCTTAAGAGAAATACTAAGGACCTCATATTCCCGTCCAGCACACATGCCATATCATACTTACTCAATGCCTGAGTATTCCCTGTATATCTTTTCAGGCAGTTCCACGGATATGTCATTCTCCGCTACGGGCACTCCCGTGGACATATAGTCGCTGGCATTCCAGGCAGCCATTGTTAGATTGCCTGCAGAGTTGTTATAACCGGGACATTGGTCAATCGGCGCAGCAGGAAGGTATGGGGTCTTGACAGTCAGCGGTGAAAAACTGGAACCCATAGCAATCCAGAAAACCAAAGCGAAAGCACCAATGGACCCGGAGATGGCTCCCTGGAATAATCATTTAATACAAGTTGGATACCCTTTAAGTGACAGTGTAGTTTGGATTACATTGAAATTGATGCATTATATACCAATAACACACTTTTGCATAGGGTATTTTTTTTGTTTTGTTTGTAGTCGTCTTGGATTAATATCGTATACCAGCGCATGTTTTTTTTTTCAACAGAGGAAGTGTCAGAATTGACTCCAACAAAGAGGTAAACAACGGTTATAAGTCTCTACTATGGTCTCCCCCAATACACAATTCCATCACATATCAGGTCAAAATAGTTTCAAATTATATTAGAACAACGACCCTTTATATATCTACCTTCTTCACAACCAGAAACAATAACCTGTTCTCGAAAGTTGTACTGCGGAACTGCAGCACTGTTTGGTGTTGAACTGAAAAAACATTACAAATGCGCGAGATTCGACAGAACCCCAATTACCAGCTGCCAACCCATTCATGTTAGCCCAGCTGAAAGAAACAGGCACGCGCGCCACAATCAAGGCTGTAGAAGTCAAGACACCCGGATTTTAGAGCTATAAAATAGACTAATTGATACGCGCATAAGTAAAAAACGTGATTCTTTATGGGTACCTACAAAGGTGGGGGCAAACAAGACAAATGTATACTGATCGTTGTATGCTTTATATTCAATTCTTTATCATCGCTCAAAGCGTGTTAGACAACGCCCCTGTTTTTAACCAAGCCTCGTTTTGGGCTAAACACCGAGCGGATAGAGCACTGAAACAGAACTGCTTGGCAAAGTGCAAGTGTGTATTATAACTGGGTGAGGTTTTCACGGCTGTCGTCTTCTGCATGACACGGCAGTGGTGGCATCGCTTTGGCGGCATGGGCTCACCTTGCCACAAGAAGACAGTATATGTACACAACTAATGACTTCTTGTCGTTACGTAGTCCTCTTCCTTCCACCAATATTATACTGACCGCCACCGTACAACTAAAATATTCTTCCAAATTATCTGGTTGTAACAACAACAACAACGACAAAAGAACGACCTTAGCTGTTGCTGATGGGAAAAGTGCTCCGAGGACAAAGAGGCCAGTTAGTGGTCCACCCATCGATCCAAGAATTGTCCCAGAAATCTGTTTAACACAGAAAAATAAAACCATACATACATTATACAAGTACGTAACCTTAGTTGGTCCCATTGTGCTCTCTCTAGTCCAGAGCCCTATAGCCTTGTTGTTTCACCTTATGGATGAATATAAGGCTTCTCTCTAACGGGAATTTAACCACCGGGGAAAAGGGTTCTACATTTAATTCATGTTCAAGGAACTCAAGAACATTTTGCTGATATGGTTTATGAATTTATTTACTTTTTTGATTTGCTGGTCTCCACTGTAATCAGTAATAATTCACTTTGCAACGCCGGACGTTATAGGAATGGTGGGTGGGGGTGGGGTGGGGTGGTGCAGGAAACCGGATAGGGTTCGTGAGAAATTCACGACCAGTTGTTACCAGACTTTTCCGGATAGAACTGGACAAAACGTGAGCTGGACTTGAACTCAGAGCGACCACATTGGTCAGAGGTTCCTGGGTGATCGTGGTGCGTCAGCACGCTGTGCACGCTGGCCCCTTTCTTTTATGATAGTCGACACGCTATATAGTATGTATACATATAGGGAAGAAACCAGGCCTGAAAAGGTAACGTGTCAGTTTTACCTGATTTAAAGGCCCTCCAATCTGCATGACAAGGAATGCTATTCCAATAGCCAGACAGCCCAGAAATAGCACTGCAAACGACAAACATATTCAAGAAAAATCTAAACCTAAGCTATGTCCATTTGATTTACTCGATAGCCGATTAACACAATGGCAGAAGTCCATTTCCTAAAAGTATGCAACATCCCTATAGCTCGTCACCATAGCACGCTAACTGGTGGAGAAATATGCCAACCTCTTGGGTGGAAATTGTGAACTGCATCATGGGAAATCTTAATATAAACGCCTGATACAAGAATTGGCCACACTTTGAAACCGATACTCCTTATGAAAAAACTGCGATTTCGTTGATCATTGTTGCTATGCAGTTAAGAACCCAGTGACTATTTTTATATTTCCACGCAACTATAAAACAATTGCTATCACTGTTGTCCTTTTACAAACATTCCGTTGTAATTTTTCTTAAGTCTATTTCAACACATCCGTGTTTGGTCCAGAATCAGCCGTTTCTCAAACGTTTCCCGTGCATCAGAGAGAAAGAAAAATACATGGCTGCACAGATAGATCACATAATGTGCTAAAGATCCAAGAAAAGTGTAAAATACCGTGAAGACAAGCTAAATAAATGTTTGCATTCTTCTAGGTCATGGACTTCTGAAAATACTCAAGAATTTTTAACTTATACGATGGTCAGCTTTATGGAAGTCGGAAGCCTTCATCCAGTACAGGTATATTGTTAGAAAAAAAACGTTATTTTTGAAAATGGCTGATCCTCTGAGAAGAAGTTATCCTTGTGACTGACAAAACGACAGTGCCCACTGCCTCTCAGTTATTTCCTTAATGTTAAAAGTGATCTTGCATACTAATTCATTCATTAGCCAATTGGTGATTGACACCGTGCTTAAGACGTTTTGACTTATATGACGGCGAACACTTTTAACCATATGGCTGTAATGTAGCTTACAGTAATGTAAAAACTACTATCGCCGAAGTATTACAGCTTGTCTTTTTATTGTTTAATATACATGTAACAAAACACTTACAGCACAGGGCAGTAAAACCAGAACAGCGACGAGAGTGTGATAGCTGGCAAATAGTTCCGCATAACCGGTAAAATACGGCCCTTTGTCACATTACCTTAGTTAGCTTATTTTGCTTCTAATTGTTCGTGTAAATCCTTAAATAGTAGTTTATTACTCGCATCCGAGCACCATGATTTCAGCTGTGAAAAATCAGTGAATAAATGAGTTATTGGCGCTGGGATAACGGTAAGGGCAGGACAAACAAATATTACATTCCAATATTAAGTTTTGCCAATTACGCTTTCATTTCAGATACGGATATACCTGTGCTTTTTGTTATCAGCGTCGCTGTCAGCTCGGAGACCTTAGGAAAGCAAGGTTTTAGAAAGTCGCTCCAGAGAATGGCAGACATGGCGCTGAATCCGGAAGAAAGTGTGCTGAAAACAGCGAAAGCTGTGTTTAGGTCAATTATTGTACAAGAGAATGCCATTTCCTTCATCGGATATGTACGTAATCTATTATCGTTTTATATGCAATACATGGCAGCCGGCCTTCTGTGTTAAGAATACTCCAACACTCTAAAACATTCGCTCTTAGTTTCTTTAATGTTACATCTGTAAGTTTTCTTGTAAGTAATCTGGCACTTTTGCCTTACAACTGTGTCGAATTCCGCTTAACACGGAGCAGCGACTGTATATTCATCGCGTTGAATTTGATAGCCACGTGGGATATATGTACAGTTGTAATCAGAGCGCAGCTGAGAGACGTATATTGATTACGGACAACCTATACACTACGCGATTTGCATACTGATTCCATTCACTGGCTGAGAACATTTGCTGCGTATTTCTTATTGGTATAATTTCTTACATACCTTTGTCTTTCGGAGTTAGTGTTAAACGTTGTTTTGGATATGGATCTTGCGATTATCGACTTGGAACGCCCTTTACGGACTACAAATGGTATACGAATGTCGGACATGACGCTTATATTTAACAATTTTTCAGTCATTTGACGACAAGTCATTAGGTGTGTGGATATATACTTTGTGTTCTTGTGACAAGGCGAGTCCATGTTGCCGCTACTGGAATATCATGCCGAAAACACCACATGACAGCACGCCTCAGTTATATTGCACTAACACTGGGCCAACAAGTCCTACTTCCCTGCTCTGACCTCTCAGTGTTGAGCACCAAACACCCCTGGAAGGATCCAACACAGGTTTGATGTCAGGTTTCCCGGCGTTCTAACCATTTTACCATAGACACTATCGATTGAGAAATAGAATGAATTGTGTAGAATCTTATTCAAAGTCTGCGCACAGCATTCACACTCCGCCATGTTTGAGTAATGTTTGAGGGCGCATGACTCATTAATCGTACACATTCTTACCTTAGAGACGCGCTGAACAATGACGCTAAGAAAAGTCCCGGCAAACCCGGCTGTTTTCTAAACAATTCCATCACAAAGTAAGGCAGAATCTGGAAAGAAAACAAAAAAAATGTCAAATTAATTATTTCTAAAATCAGAAAGGGAAGGTAACTCAAATTTGGAGTCAGTAACATGTTATATGACATCAAGACATATATGATCTTAAAACAGTGTTTCATTCTACATAATGGGGCTTTATTGATGAGACTTTATTAAATCAGTCGGCTAAATGCATTCAGCTAAACAGTCACTCTCGTTTCAAAGCTTTTGCCTTTTATGAGTGATTGAGTAAGTGTTTGACGTTTAACGTCGTACTTAACAATTTTTCAGTAATATGACGACGAAAGAGCCCTTAGAGAGCATGAACGTGTACCTCCTTGTTGCAGGACGGATTTCCACCGCTCTTTCATAAATCAGTCAGCTAAATGCATTCAGCTAAACAGTCCCTTTCGTTTCAAAGCTTTTGCCTTTCATGAGTGAGTGAGTGAGTGCTTGACGTTTAACGTCGTACTTAGCAATTTTTCAGTAATATGACGACGAAAGAGCCCCTAGAGAGCATGAACGTGTACCTCCTTGTTGCAGGACATATTTCCACCGCTCTTTTATCTAGTGCTACCTCACTGAGACGATTTACCGATGGCAAGTAAGGAACCGAGCGTGGGGGAAACCCATGACCACCTGCAGGGTGCTGAAAGACCGTGCATAGTTGAGAATATCCGATGTCAGATTAGCATAAACGTTTGCAATATGAAAGACTACTACGAAGGGTTAAACAAGAACACTGACGACAGTGTGATAATTGGCAAATGACCACAGGCAGCCTGTGGAACAAGGCCTGCTGTCATTTTGTCATATTGTAACTGTGTAACATGTAACTGCATGTGTCTAAATATTCATAATATTTATTACTAGCATGGACCCGGATGTCAAACATCCAATAAATAATGGATGTGTAAAGTAAACGTTTAACGCTTAAAACGTTTTTGCAAAATGACAGATTTAATCATGCAATATATACATGTACAGCTAACCTGATTTGGGTTAGTCACTAGTTTGGCCCCGAGGGGATCGCAGTGGGTGTGGGCGAAATACGAGTAGGCGATGAGTCCCTCTAAGTACGCCAAAGAAGAGAACAAGAAGAACCCAGGAAACGTCAACAACATCACCCTGTGGGTACATGAACAAGATTAATTGATTGAGTGATTGATTTATCCACTCCATTTAGGGTCTACATGTAAAAATTCTTATTTGACACCGATATATTTCACGTGGCATAAATTGTATATGACGGTAGCCAGTATTTTTTGCCTTTTTTCAAATGCCAGTTTCAGGTTACTGTTTCTTAGAAAGGTGTCATATCTGGTGTATTCTGTACGGCCATTCAGTGAGACAGCACTAGAATAAAACTTAAAGTGTATATCGGCCATCCTGACTTACACTTTAGCTCCGGTCAATGTCTTCATAGATGAGATACGCTGAACAGACGATTGGTTTATTCCCAGCCCAAGCGCCCGTATGGAGCCTCCTACAATGAGGTTCCAGAAGGTGTGCCTCGTGCGCGGATCAGGATTGAAACTGTAACAAAAAATTGAGTGATGAAGGTAATTAATTACGGCAGCTTAACACATGTTGTAAAGCAGCTGAAAAAAGGGAAGAGTTTTTAGCTATGTTTGTGTACACATATGCAGGCGGAAACTGTGATTTAGGAATTTATGACTTTGTGAGCCAATTTACAGATTAACTCGCTTAGTTACTGACCAGGGCAAAATAAACGCAAAATGATGTAGGCATCTACTTACTCGTATAATTTTATCCGGCCACCTTTCTCCAGATAATGAAGAAAAGATCCCACTCCACCAACAGCAATTATACCCTACGCAAAAAAGTGAGTGTTCAGAATGGAAGCGATTGTAGCAAAACCTCCAATGTCTTACAATATTCTAGCCACCTTCCTTCAGATGCTGGAATAACACTGTGTTCAAAATCGTATCTGTCCGTAACTATCCTTTGCTTATGTAACAATTTATCTCATGCTTTTTGATACTGTGCCTTAAAGCAACGTATAATAATTCCTCTGAATGAAAATCAAGATGTAAAAATTGATCATCGCTTTATGTTTTCTTAAGATAGTTATATCAAAGATCTTACGCAGATGTCAGTTTTCAAATGTCACACATCTTGACATGCAGAGTGACAACATGTTATATACCGCAAAGAGATACGTGGATTGTGAAGTCTGCTTACGGTGGACGTTTTTGATGGTGTTTTTAATGACTTTTTATGACTGCTTAAACTAAAGGAGTGATACGGGGCGATTCTGATGTCTGATTACGCTACAGGAGTGGTAGACGTAGATCCTGATGTCTGGTCTCTGCTTACACTAGTGATGTGGAACAGAGAGATGCCCGAGTACACGGCTGGAGTGATACGGAGAGATTCTGACGTCTGACTACGCTACAGATGTAGTACAGGTAGATTCTGATGTCTGTTTGCGCTACAGGAGTGATACAGAGAGATTCTGATGTTTGCTTATGTTACAGTGGTGATACATATAGATTTGGATGTCTGCTTACCCTAGTAGAGGATAGATATAGAGAGATTCCAACGTAAGTTTCTGCTACAGACGTGATACAGTTAGAGTCAAATGTCTGCTTACGCCACAGGAGTGAAACAGAAAGATTCTGATGTTTGCTTATGCCACAGGGGCGATACTGATAGATTCGGATGTCTGCTTATGCTACAGGAGTGAAACAGAGAGATTCTGACATATGTTTCTGCTACAGAAGTGGCACAGATAGATTTTGATGTCTGCTTATGCTACAGGAGCAGTGCTGATATATTCTGATGCCTCCTTGCACAATATGAGGGGTACAGATAGATGCTGATGTCGACCTTGAAATGTGCTACTCACCGCTATGACGACGGCCATTATGCCCATCAGCATAATGATGAATTGTAGAGCATCTGACCATATCACAGCTTTTATCCCTCCCTGATAAAAAGAAAACATTCACTCAAAATGCACTTATGAACTATTATATGCATGCATTTCGATCACTGACCAAAGAACACAAATATAGCAAATCCCCATTGTGGCGTCAAATCTGCCGACCTTTCGATGGGTGGGGGGTGGAGGGGAGTAGGGACGGAAGGATCAATCGATTTTTCTTAACTTTTCTCAAAAATTACACCACTCTAACCTAGTAAACATCGTTTGCGATAAATATGACTTAAGTGTACAGTTTTTCAGCCATATGACGACGAGGAGCCATTACGTGCGTGTACATATACTGTACCTTCCTTTGGCAGGGCGAGACGGGTTTGATCAAGAGGTCTTCCTACTTCGAGGCGAACGCTTAAACCATTAAGCCACCGAAGCGATATTATTTAAGAGGTTTTATAAATGTCTTCCCAGTGGTGCAAGGTGGAAAAACCTTACATAATATGAATTCGCTGATATTTAGTAGATATTAAAGAGGTTAAGATACACCTAAACGACCTACGAGTAACGAGTGACCTCGTAGTTATCTGTGTACGACGTCAGGTTTGGCAAATCTAGGTCACACGATCTGCTCTTTTTTTTACGAGCTGAACGATACTTACTCGTACTGCATTTCCGAGTCAATATTGGGGGGTTTTATCTGATTGAGCGTGAAATAAAAGTGAAAACAACATACTCATGAAGCAATAGGCTGTCGAAAGTATTGAATTTTACTTCCAACATGTGGAAGTTAAGCTAAGAAAATGTAATTTTTCCACTGTATGTATTTTATGCATGTAGCCTTGTGCGATAGCGATATATCATATAGCGTACGTCCCGCAGTTTTCAAGCTTTTTCCATGCTGTAAACATGTAAACATTATTCAGCTGTGCGCCATTCTTAATATATATCACCAGTGACTTCATGAAAATGGAGAGTTTGTCTAATTTATTTGCCCCTGGGAAGGTCTGTCAGCAACCTGCGGATGGTTGTGGGTTTCCCCCGGGCCCGATTTCCACCCATCATAATGCTGGCCGACGTCGTATAAGTGAAATACTCTTGAGTACGGCGTAAAAGACCAATCAAATAAATAAATAATTTATTTGCAGAACACAAATCGTGAAATTCGAGTAGCTTAACATTTCCCCGCTGTAGCGACACGAGTTCGCCTAAACTCACGCACACAAATCGTACTCGTATCCCGTGGAGAAGTATCTTAACCTCTCTTTTAAGTATTATGTTGTGCTTACGATGGTGGTGTAAAATACAGCTGCAATGGTGACGAGTATCACAGAGTAGACGATCGGAAAACCCGTCACTGAAAACAAAACCGATCGCATGACTAAATGATAAACAGTGTTTGGGCCAAGAATTTTCTTTCTTGCCTTCTATTTTCGCTACATACATGAACTGTCACAAACTGGCCGAAAACCGCAATCGAAGCAGAGGGAGCTGCATTCGAATCGGCTGCATACAAAAAAATACCTTTTTGTTTAATCTAACACAACAAATGTTATTTTCATTCAATCAACACAGAAATGTGTTATCCTAACACAAACATGTGTTAAATAAATGTGGAGAACACATGTTTGGGTTACAAAATGATATAACACAAACTTGTGTTGAACCAAAACGAGGTAAGTTATGAAATGAAACAAAAACATGCAAGTAATGTTTGTACCATCCAACACATCTTGTCTTCAATTCTTTCTACACAAGACCTTTTCTTAATTCAGCGTAAGATAAAGTTGTTCAAATATGACACAAGTCTTTCGTTGGAAAGAACACAAGTTTGTGTTCATACAACACAAGTGTTTTTGTATATCGCTAACACCCTGGCATTCGAAAGCAATTCACCGCTATTGTGGTCCCAGCCAGTGTTGACCTCCATTACTTATTAAGTCTCGCTTCTTTTTGCATGCAATTTGAACTTTAACGTATCCAAGCCTATGTATGGGCCTACCCCCAGTTTCTGTTGTAAATAGTTATAAGAACGTCTGCTTTAATCTGTTTTTCTACGGAACCGACATTTTCCCGTCGAAAAAAAAAGAGAAGAAAGACCTAACCAACCAATCAAAATGCTAATATATGAAATAATAGTTTCCCATTGGCCACTAAGTTGGAGGAAAGTACTTTGAACGGAGTTAGCTGATTTAGTTTCTTTATTTTTCGATGACCAAAAAAAAAATAAATAAAAGATAATTTATTTACTTCATTTTTTTATCACAGGGGGGAGGACTTTCTGCGGTGTTTAATGATCCAATCGGAAGTGCCGTTATTTAGAATGCAGCGTGCTAATTGGTTCACTAAGTCGCGGTATTATCCACCCAATTAGCAGACTTATCCTCGAGTTAGCCTGCCAATCACAGGTGTTTTAAACAACAATTGTTACAACAGGCCGCTCTGAAGGTGTCTCTCACTCATTATAATTCCGCGGTTTTCGACCAGTATGGCCACAGTGTTTTTGTTCGCTTGCCCAAAGTCAACATACATATGAATTAGCTCATCTGTGTTAATACCCATCTTACAAAAATAACGTAAGGACAATGAAAGCTATTCTCGGTCCTAAAACAAGCGGTGATTGCAAGCCATTGGCTAGCTAACTCTGGGGAAAGTACTTTACCCCGACAGTGAATCAACCGGCATGCTGCATTCTAAATAACGGCACGTTTGACTGGATCACTAGCACCCCCCCCCCTCCCACCCTTGAAAAATATTAAGAAAATAAATCCTCTTTTTTCTGGCTGTCAGAAAAAAAGAGAATAAAGAAATTAAATCAGCTAACTCGGGACAAAGTATTTTCCCCGTGAAAAAAAATTAGTAAATAGATTCTGTTTTTTTATTGGCCGTCGGAAAAAAGAGAATAAAGAAATTAAATGAGTTAACTCGGGAGAAAGTAATTTTCAATGAGAAGATATTATTTCGAATATCAACATTTTGATATGTTGGTTAAGTCCGAGGAAAGTACTTTCCTTGTGTTAGCAGAACTGTTTTTTCCCTCTCGTTTTTCGACGGCGCAAAAATAAGAATTATAAAATTATGTCCCTTTCCTAGCCCTTCAGACAACGTTCTGTTATCAAAATCAATACTAAAACAAAACAAAGAAGGTGTAAAAGAGAAGAGCCATCCATACCTGCTTCCAATGCTGTAGCCGGACCAAACAAAACAATCCCCATATACCATGACTGTAACATAATATAACAGACTATAGTATAGAGAGTAAATATTCCGATCTCTCGTCTATTTCCTTCCGTTACGGTTTTATTCCAACTATTCGTGGTTGAATTTATTTATTTACTTGATTGGTGTTTTACGCCATACTCATGCGTATTTCACTTACACGACAGCGGCCAGCATTTTTTTTTTTTTTTTGATTGGTGTTTTACGCCGTACTTAAGAATATTTCACTTATACGACGGCGGCCAGCATTATGGTGGGTGGAAACCGGGCACAGCCCGGGGGAAACCCACGACCATCCGCAGGTTGCTGATCAGTCCTGCCTACGTACGGCCGGAGATTAAGACAGCATGAGCTGGATTTGAACTCACAGTGACCGCATTGGTGAGAGGCTCCTGGGTCATTACGCTTTGCTAGCGCGCTAATCAACTGAACCACGGAGGACCCCAACCGTAAGTAAGCCACCCCGCCCGAGCCATTATACTCATACTGGTCAACCAGTCGTTGCACTATCACCATAACTAAAGAATATTTCACATATACGGCGGCTGCCAGTTACAACCTTCTTTTTTAAGGTGTTTTTTTAAGGGCTCCTGGGTCATTACGCTTTGCTAGCGTGCTAACCAACTGAACCACGGAGGCCCCCGTGGTTAAATAAGAATAATTTATGTACCGGGCCGATAGAATCATGGCTTAAGCGGAATTACGTACAAAAACTAGAACAGTGATATTAATTGTAACTCATTAGACGTCTTTTAGTATAGCAGTTCTTCCATGTCTGATCCCAAACTGTCCATATCCGCAACTCTGAATGAATTTAGGTCACTATTACTTAAAGTATGGTAAAATTAGTGAGACACTTCATAAAAAGTCGTTTTCATAACTTCTTTAACCCTGTTGTAAAGCTTCATAACTGCCTTCGTTTCTCCTATTCTAGCAGAAGAACAGTTATCTTGTGTTTCCGACTTAGGTCAGAATATTGTCCAGTAAATAGCTACTTAACAAGATCGAACTACTTAACAAGATCGAACTACCTAACAAGATTGAACTTCGAGCGATTCAGATCTGTGTAATGTGTGTTAGGCCGAGGAGACCTTCCATCATGTTTTACTCATGTGTCCGCAGTACACCGCTCCGAGACTAACGTTTTTTCCTGATCATGCAGATTCTTGGGTTGTTTATTTTTTCAACCTGTGAGGAATTATTCATGTAGGGTCCACATATTTTAAGCCGAAGCATTATGCCAATAGTTCTCTATGAATTCATCCTTGTGGATTAGAAATACCTGAATATCTGAAACACATCTTGGTGCAAATCATTTCACGTAATGGAGTTACGATGTAAAAAAATCTATGTATGTATAAAGTACACCAATATGATGTTGTCATCACATTTGATAAACACTGAGATTAAAACAATGCAAAAGAACTAGCCTGGACGGTGCTTCGTCTATCAGCAGAACCTGATGTAATACATGTACATATAAAATTAGATAGGGGATTCCGTGGCCGAAGTTGTTAGCATGCCAGCGCCTCTCACCAATGCAGTCGCTGTGAGTTCAAGTCCAGCTGTCTTTTTCTCCGGCCGTACGTGGAAAGGTCTGCCAAGAACCCGCGGATGGTCGTAGGTTTACCCCGGTCTCTTCCCACCATAATGGTGGCCACCGTTGAATAAGAGAAATATTCTTGAGAAGGGCGTAAACCACCAATCAAATAAATAAATTAAAAAAATGACAGCAGCGACGACAGTGTGACAGGTGAGACGAGGGAAACTTGTTTTATGGTGATAATTTTAGGATGTGTACTGTGTTGGGGTTTCGGCAGGCCGCATTCACAATTCTTTCACTAACGAAATCTGAACCACCGTCAACTCTTGCGTTGAGGACGTGACATCTCATGTAGTAAAATAAATAAATAAACGCCTTTTGGGTTGACTGAATTTAGTTGTAGTGCTGTTAATATTTTTTAGCTTTACTGCATGTCGACAGTTACGAAAATCTTGTACCTCATACTGTGTCTTATATAAATATATTTTATTTCACTGATTTCTTTACTGCTGTATGCTCAATAATTTCTCATTTTTATGATGATAACCAATTCTATAAAAGAAGGACAACTGTGGCAAAAAGAAAAGCTCGGATATCTGACCAGACACGGACGAACATTTCCACTTGTTTCGACACTTACAGTCTCGTTGGCTATATTGGCTAAAGATAAGTAATATTCAACGGACGTACTCTCAAAAAAAATATTCTGTAAAGTGTAACAGAAAGTTTGTTGTCTGGGTAAAACTAGAATTTATTCTGTTATTGCAGCAGACTATTCTGTATAATATAACGCACATATTCTGTTAATTCAGCATAACCATTCTATTTGACTAACAGGATGCTATTTTGAATATGACACAGTATTGTGCGATAATAAGACAATACCTTCTAGCATCACTAAAACAACACACTTTATGTAAAAGTTCACAGAGTAATCTTTTGAGAATAAGATGTCATATTGTTCTATTCAATAAATAGTCCTTGTCCACATTTATGCATGCTAGCAACTCTTATATCAGGTTATAGTTTTGTATACAATATACAGTTAGTTGTCACGGAAACCAATATGGCAGCGTTGGGGTCATATGTTTTGATATAGTATGTCTACTTGGTTAAATCCAGCATCCAAATCAATCATCGAGTATCATTTGAATGTGACGTAAGACGGTGGCGCAAACGGTCTCACAATTAAAGTCCAATAATATTTAATAGGGGACAGTGAAAATACTGAGACTTCGAGTCCCGGTGTGAAGTTTACATAAGTCATCGTTAAATCAGCTGACATATTCGTCTTCATACACGACAGCCTGATTTTGCATAAATAACTCTTGTCAAACCGGACTGTCCATAAGAGCCAAATGTCGCCATTAGAACAGGCGTTACACTAAAAAAAGTAATCTTTTAAGTTCTACAGAAAGTCTGTTGTTTCAGTGATGCTGGAATGTACTCTGTTGTTCTAACCTAATATTCTGTCATATTCAACAATACCTCGTTAGTCCAATGGAATCTTTATGTTAAATGAAAAAAAAATTATGTGTGTTACATTTAACATATCATTGTGTTGTAATGGTAGAATACATTCTAGCATCACTCAGACAACAGACGTTCTATTATTATTAAGAGATTCATTTTTTGAGTGTAGGCCTACATATGTGTAAAGATAGTTTGTTACTTCTCGGCAGGCGGTTTTGCAGTTTTTTTTATGCCATGCGTTGGGCTAGTGCCTTTTTATAGCGCTTGCTATCAACATTATTAAATCATCGTCAGGAATACATTGCACTTTTTTCTCTCCCTGTACTTTTGAATTTCAATAAAACCAGGTTATCAGGAACTAGTTGTCTGTAATAGCGCATGCGCCTGGCAACGAAATATGATACACGAGTGAAAGATATCCCACTTTGCGAGATGCGTGGTAGAACCTGACTTTGGACAGCAATTTGTGCATTCTCCAGGCCTTGGCGGCAATAAGAGGTCTACGACAGCTTGTGCGGCCCGTTTGTGCGATGTAACGTTCGCTGAAGACTGCTTGACTTCCATCAACATAATCTGCAGATGTCTACGACACTCCCTATCGTATGTGTGAAGACTTCTTGAGTTTGGCGTAAAACAAGAATCCAGTAAAGAAAAAAATGAACAAAAGAACTTTTGTTATTTCAGATGAGGTGTGGAAATAGACAGTAAGCGGCTTAACATGACAACTCTTGTCTGTCAAATTTTATTGTGGAATTTTTACGAGGCTTTGCATCATAACGTATTATCGCTATGCAACCCCTCGTCCTTCGCACAACTTTTTTCTGGCTTTACCATCTTGTGTGTTCTTTAATGTTAGTATATGTAAAACAATGTAAAGTAAACAGTGAGTGTTTCATAATCTGAACATAATTATTAAAATACTCACATAATTTATAACACCTAGAACGGAGGCTACAAGTCTGACAGGACGGGAGTTGAACCTCATATCAAGATACTGAAATATAAAAAGACAGAAGCATAAGGAAGGTTTAGAGTTCTGTATTGTTTCTCGTTAAAGAAAATAGTATTACATCTGTATCTTGTGACTTGTCAAAAATGTTATACAACTTTTTTAACATTAATTTATTGAGCACCTGTTTACAAATAACAAACCCAGAAAGTCAATTAAATTGAGGATAATCCTAGAACAGAGAATAAAAGTCAGCCGACATGTAAAACAAAGAGTCTAAATTTCTTATTAGGCTATGTAATACGCTACGTTAGCAAAACACGATTTTGCGAGACTCGTATCCCACGCTGATATTGCTGAAAGACAAAACAGTTTCCAGATGACGTCAGCGGAAACAGGTGCCCGAGTTGCAGAAAGAGGACGCCCTTGATTGGATAAAATTGATAACATGGCGGCTCTTTTGATTTTCTCAGTGATCGTGATTTGCTTGCTTTGATCAGCGATATCTAGATTGTGTAAAATTACGTTATTTATTTATTTATTTGATTGGTGTTTTATGCGGTACTCAAGAATATTTCTTTTTTGCTATGGCGGGTCTACTAGAGCTGGGTGACAACAATGGCCTGATAGATGATGTCAACTAAAGGTTCAAAGTTCTGAGCTAGCGATTCCTCTATTGCAAGAGCAAGACAGAAAGGTCATTATTAACACTCCTAGGAACAGACAGCCCATCTGTCAGATATACGGTCGAAGCCAAATTCATTTCAAACATATCGTTTGTATACATCAGGCCAACCGATTGTGAAGAACTCACCTCATATGAACTGGTTAGTTTCAATGGATGAAGAAGGGGAACAAACGTCTGGGAGATGATGAGACAACAGAAGAAATACCCAATGAGACCCATCCAGTAGTGTGTGCCGTATGCGTACATTTCTGCTGGAAAGCCTAACATCATAATGGACGATTCGAAAGATACAATCAGTGACATGGCAACCGGGCCTACTTTCTGTTTCCGATTCCCGAGGAGGTATTCAGCGGTCGTTTTCTGTTTCCCGCCCGAGCAAGCGAAGAACACGCCGATAGCAGACGACATTACGATTGTTGCACCGAAGATGACATAATCGGCCCAGTGGAAGCCTCTTGGGACGTAGTCTGAGTCCGCCATCTTGGTTTCTGCTTCCACAGTAGCGAAAGGAAACAAACTGTAGGCTGAAAGCATTTCGGTTTTTCAAACGGTATCCACATTTGCCCAAAACACCGAAACTGTAACTAATAGCGTCTCCATTATAGGTTGATCTTATTTTAATTGAAAACTGAAGTAATGTGTTTAATATAGGCTTGTGCAGTAAAACTGTTTAAATCTTCCCACACATTTAGAAAAAAAATGATCAGAGAAGCATTATGACTGAGTGACTGAAAAACTATGACTGAAACAATAAACACGAAATGATGTTACGCCATTCTAGAGTGTTTCGGTGAAAACAGGGCAAATTAACTATATTTTGTCTACTTTCAAAAGTTTGCAACTATATATTTCGTAACTTTTTATTGGAAATTAAACACCTATTGACATTAAAATCTGTAAACAACGTTCTTTCTAACACAGTTTCTAGAGGATGGATTTAAGAAGTTCTATAGAAATGTGCGTTTATCACATCGTTGTATATATTCATGCAACTATATGCACACTGAAAATGCAGAGTATGTTTGTGTTAAAAAAACCCCATCAAATGTAGTGTATTTAGGTTATCTTAAAGCAGTTTCTAACTCTTATTTAGTTTTCCAGCAAAAAATATATTGTTAGGGTATCATTTTAAAGAAACCTTACCTGAACTAGAAAATGAATTTGAGTATTGCAGATTTAAGACTACGTCTTACCTGAGGTTGTTAGAAAGACAGCGCCCTCTATAATGACACAGATGAAAAATCGTCCAAGTACAGGCACCCCGAAATGACGCAGCATGTTCACATTACCATCTTAGCGTGACTAGGAATTTCGTTACAGATACAACTTCTTTTCGGAAGCCAGGTGGGCCAGATCATTTTGTTGTTTGTGAAAATATTATCCAGGTCGGAGTGCTTATATCTTTCACATCTTATACATCTGTTGCTAAAAGGACGATCATGAAAAGGCGTGAGGCGCATAAGACCCCAGAGCTTTCCAGTTCTGCCGCGACCTTTTTATGCCGCGATTTTTTTTATGCCGTAACTAGGAAACTAATATCTGCAATGTACTTATTTTGTACTCTCGGCCTAACATACCGAAGAAATGTGGAGCAGCAACTTTTATTCTTTTGACCATTTATATCGCGCCTTTAAAAGTCAAGTGCGGCTTTACGTCAGGACGATTATAAAGATTCCTGAAAAATCCCGCATACACCTGATCCCAGTTGTATGGGTTAATTTCTTTATTTATTTGATTGATGTTTTACGCCGTACTAAAGAATATTTCACTTATAAGACGGCGGCCAGCATTATGGTGAGGGGAAATCGGGCACAACGCGGGGAAAACGCACGACCATCCGCAGGTTGATGCAAGACCTCCCCATGTACGGCTGGACTTGAACTGACAACGACCGCATTGGTGAGAGACACCTGGGTAATTGCGGTGCGCCAGCGCGCTTACGAACTGGGTCACGGAGGCCCCAGTTATATGGGTTAAACATTCTTGAATACACCGTAAAAACACCCGTCAAATATTATAAGCAAACGAGTAACTTATCGATCACCTACATGGCCACACCAACACTTTGTTACGCCTTACCTTTACTTTTCGTCCGGTAGTACTGAATTTAAGGGGTTAGATCGTTGCCTTTTAGCAACAACCCCTGCCTCTACCAATTTTACCGCAAATATGTTTGGATCACAGGCGGTTCATTAGATAAGTTTGGATTCTATGCGTCCAAAGTGGCATTCGTATACCAGCTGCCCACCAATATGGACGTTCTAGCTGAATAATCGAAAAGGTCGATTGCTAAAACGACGTTTTACAACATCGTACGTAACAAGTTTTCAGCCATATGATGACGTCCTTAGAAGTGTAGGTATGTGTAATGTGCCTCCTTGCTACAGAGCGGGTTTTCACTGCTCTTTATTTAGTGCTGCTTCACTGAGACGACTTACATACTGCCATTATACTGATACGGGTGAGCCAGTCGTCAGAGTAACCCCTTGATGCTGCATACCGAGCAAGGAAGCTAAAACTTTCTCTTTTAAGGTCTTCGGGAAACAGTAGATCCAGGGCCAATAATGGGTAGAGTCACACCTAAGGCCTTAAAAGAGGAAGTTGTATCTTCCTTGTTTGGCTTTCAGCATGAAAGGGATAATGCAACGACTGCTTGACGCGTAGGTCACCTTCGACTCATAAAACTGATAGCTATCGCAAACACTCCAAAAATAAATCTGTTTATTTTAAAAGAAAGTCTGTTGTCTGAGTGATGCTCAGATGTATTCTGCTATTGCGACAGACTATTCTGTTAAATATAAAACACATATTCTATTAATTCAACACGAAGATTCTATCAAACTAACAGGATAATAACAGAATGCATTCTGACATAACTCAAACAACGCACTTAAAATTAACAGATTAATTCTTTGAGTGAAAAGAAAATAAGTGTGGAGACCCACGATGCAGATGATGTCAACATTTAATAACAGGCATTCATTTTTTGTTTCATGTTACCAATTTTATCTTCCGTATTAACGGTAATAAGAACTGTAATTCCCAAAATCTACTGTCTGTCTTCATTGATTCATTAAGGAATGAATTACATGTAGGCAACAAATAGGCAACAAATTATCGCATCAGGTACCCGTAACCTACACAGTGGGCCTAAGTTCCACATAATGCCCTTCTTTAAATTATCGGTGAATAAAGCTCAAACCAGAGGAATCAAAGAACAGTACTTCATTCAAAAGTTTAAATCTGAACTTAACAGAAAAAAACATCGGAAGATGATCTAATCCCCCTGGCAAGTTCGAACTTTATTATATTATATTGTTACGATACAAACTGTCTGTATTATAAAGAGATGGTTTGTTCGAAATACAAGACAGTTTAGCTGCACAAACAAGTAACCAAAACCTGCAGATTTTATTTTTCAACAATTTATTAGGTTTAACAAGAACAGATAACAAGACTTATTCAACTACTAAAGTACTTAAGTTTAACAAGAAAGGATAGCAGTATCTATACAAATACTAAAGTACTTACATGTACAACGGTGTCATGTCCAAACGAACGCATATACTCCACAATGCTTAAAAATGCACAGAGGCAATATTCACAAGAGGGAATGTCCACAGTATAACTGAGTGTATGACGAAATATACACAAAATTCCACAGACAGGGTCCGTGTACTAATAAGCACTGTGTACACAGGAGCACAAATTAAATATACAAGTTCAGACTAAAACAAGTGATCGGTGGAGATATGATATAACAAAGCCAGAGGCTATAAAGACACCAAAATTCAGCACAAAAGGCCTACTAAAGTAACACACAGCGAAAGCATCCAAAACTCTCAATAATTCTCCTTTCTCCCTTTTTCCCCTTTTGACCTGCTTTCATAGGTCTTATATAGACTGGTGGAATTTTCTAGAATAAGAAAATTCTTAAACACTTGTAAATAAACAGGCCCCGAACTGAGCGTATTCCGGAACATTCTAAGGCAGAGGCAGACAGTAGGCCCTGAACTCAGCATATGTAAACAGTGGCAAGCTATAATTTAGAAGCTGACGGCAGTTGTTCAAATAACACTAAATAATTCAGTTTCAATAGCATGCACCATGCCTAAAGCTATTGCATGAATACAATACTTTGATTTCAAGTTAAGAAATTAACAAAAAATATAAAGCTATTAACTGAATTCCGATGCAACCCAAGTGCCAGTGTGTTTATGATTGTTTATTATAATACTATGTAAATTATTTCCTGTATTAAAAGTCTACCTTATCACAAAGAGATGGCGTGTTCAAAGTATTCTAGTTAACACATTATTAGCTTTTTTGAAAAAATATCAAGAGAATCACCAACATCGAACTAATAATTATTTCGTTGCAGAAAGGCATTTAGCAAACAGCTAGGTGTACCGCATGAATCGTTCACAGCCTCGGATAAGTACAGTTTATCAGAGATCTAATTTGTTCAGTTTTAATTGAGTTGGGAATGATTTCCCGCATTGGAAGTATGGCACCCAGAGGTATTAGCCCTGTTGATTGTACAACTGGAAGCACTTCATTTTCAACAGTTATACCGTACCATATTTTGACGAATTTATGTTTGATATTTATGGTCTAATTCTTCGAATGAATAAATACATGTACCTTAAATGGCGTGAGCACGGTATACTGTGTACCCATCTAGCATAAGCTCTTCAATCTGAAGAGTCGTTGGTCTTTAGGTGAGTTTGACCAGCATACCGAAGTAAGAACTTTTGTCTGATATGAAAACTTTAAACAAATGAGTTGAAAAAAGTAAGTCTTTTCAGCCAGTATCAACGAACTACCGGCTGATTGCTGTTGCAGCAATGTTTTAAATAAATTAGAGTTAAAAATGGGTATTCTGTATAGTAAGTCTTGTTTTGTGTTGAGTTTTTAGAAATGAATCCTGCACGGAAGAAGCTCATCCTCATTACATTTTGATAATTATATACACCTGCCATGATTTATTAATCTGATTGTTGTTTAATTCCACACACAGAAATTTATCACTGTACAGGTATCATGTTATGAGTATTTAAATCCAATGTTGAATGATAGTTGTTGGTGATCGATGCGAGTTTATCGACGTCCATCTTTTCACTGTCTAAATGTGTAAAACTAAACGCTTCACACCATTTTGTCTATTTGCATTTTCATGAACATACTGAAAGAGACACATGTGATATATGATTGTACCACACGTTTACTCAGAAGTAATACTAGACCATAAACGGCGGCCAATACTGACCGCCGTCGTATAAGTGAAATATTCCTGAAGGTGGCGTAAAACACCAATTAAATAAATAAATATAGCAAACTCACAAGTATCATCCTACACCTTACTGGCATAACAGACATGATGCACGACAGTGCGCATGCCTTGGAGGCAAAATGCATTCATTTTATTTATTTGATTGATACTTTACGGCGTACTCCGTACATAATATTTCACTTATACGACGGCAGCCAGCATTATGGTGGGAGGAAACCGGGCGGATCCCGGGGCAAACCCACGACCATCCGCAGGTTGCAGGCAGATATTCCCACGTACGGCCGGAGAGGAAGCCAGCAAGCGCGCTAACGCCACGGAGGCCCCCGAGGCAAAATTTAACGCACTCCTGAAAGTACTAAGTAATGTTTAATGTCATTTATAATGCTCACCATCATCTGCTACTACACTTTTGTCAACGCTAGTATAAACATATGATTGTATGGTATTTAGGAGTAGCAGGTACTTGGGCACAGTGCTTTGTTGATTTTGTTAAATGTTTGTTCTCTGAACATGTCTGCCTTGTTCTCAGTGTTTCACAGTCTGGAAAGTCAAGGGCACAAGAACTCAAACATTTCCCTAAAAGAAACCCCGAAGCATGTTAACTAAAACCACAAACTGAAACATCAGTAATTATTACTACACGTACCTGATGTAAATTTGTTAACAGCATCGTAAATTTGTATTTTCAAATATGAGAGACCACAGCTTTGAGAGAAAATATTTTTCTCTCAGTGTGATATTTGTCGTAGACGGAAATTAATATCTTATAACAGCTATCATTAATTTTAGCCCTAGACATCCACAAAGGAGACGTACCTTAGTCATCTAACCTGAGGAATCATACATTTAGACGCTAAACGTTTTTTCGTCACATACACTGGATAACAGTAAAGAACAGCTCTTCTATAATGAAGCCAAGAGTAAACAAAAAAACAATGGCATTAAGTTCAGATGAAAGCTTGCGAAAAGTTAGTTGTTAATGTGGTCTTAAATATTTTTTTTCAATTTTTCTTTGAAGAGAAAAACAATTTAAATTTTTTTTCTGCATGGTGGGTATTTGTAACCAGCTCTTTGTGTTCATTGGTTTTGCGAAACAATGCTATAAATGAGGGCATAACATATGTATACTGGAGACAATTGCACTAGAATTTGGTCCTTTCAGCTAAGAAATGTGTTCAGAGTTTGATCATATTTATATTTTGAATATACTCATAAATATTATCATAACTTAAATTCATATGTTTGGATAGAAACAATAAACTTAGATTTAAATAAATTTATTAGACATGCATCACATCCTTATTTAGAACATTATTATGCAAAAACAAAATATAGGCCTACCAATAGGTGGCCGCCAAATACTCACAATTCAAAAATATTTCCAATAACCGTTTCTCTCCTGAAAGACAAAATCGAAAAAAACATATTTACAACTACGTTTTCACGCTCTTTTACCTGATGATGGCATCATTGTTATATTTTTTTGTCCTTTAACTCTTCTACTCTCTTCTATTGACAGGTTCACACAATGGCTTAAACAGATGTGGCTAACACGTCATATACTTTTGGTTCTTTTCTAACAACTCCAACAACAACGTCTCCTGTTGTAGTGACTTCTTTGGGCCAGCCTCACCGGGCTCAGCTGTCTTCGCGTTCCGTTTTAGCCTCGCTTCATCAATTATTTCTTCTGTTAACATTGCTATAGCATGTGCGTCCGTCTTCGCCAATTTTTTTCTATTGGGGGTGATAACAAGGGTTCGACAACTCTGAACTGAAAGCGAAACGGCTAATCATCACCCTGGCGATAGCAAATATGACCTTCCCACTCCCCGTGGCGTTAGATCCCTATTTCTTTACTGCAGTCATAAACATGAGTGTGGACATTATTTCGCCTGATGTATTTCTTCTTTGAGTTTATGCTACAATTGGTTTATTTTTCTTCTGTGCACAGGCTGCGTATACTGTTGGTCTGGCTGATTTATGCCGTGGCTCGACCACTGACCTGCAGCACTATAGGTTATTCTCAACCGATGAGGATATTCATTCTTTACCTGCCTTGAATCTGTGGGGTAACCGTCTGGGCTATCTTCATGTTTCTAACTTGGTCAAGCTTACCAATGTCTGAAATTACAGAATTTCCCATGTTTTGTCTGCACCTGCTATAGGCCTACGCTCATTTACTAGCGGAAGGTACTAAAACCTGTGATGGTTTATCAGCTTTCGCAAATGTATGTTCATTTATTGTTTACGTCTCCATTTTTGGTACACTTAAATACAAAGACCGCACTATTCAAAATCTGTCGATGACAACTGCTAACAAAACAACCCTTTCCTTGGACTGAACCTACTTTCTGATTAATGTTACAACACTGGCTCTACATCTCCCTGCGCCCCTTTTTTCGATAATTACTGAAAGTGCCACGGGGGAGGATCTGACCACAAGATCGGCTAATATTACGAGCTGCTTACTTATTTTGAACACAGGAAACACCTGTTTAGACCCTATAATTCTGATGAATCGAATTCCTTCTGTTCGAAAACAATTACCGATCAGGCTCAAACTTGGCAGAGGGCAGCATGGAGGAAAGCGGACTGGCGGTGTTTTGTCGGCGACATTCACACAGTCAACAGTTGAAAACTAACCCTAGCTTAATCCTATTCTAAGTGCTAGAATCAACCTAGCATCATTAAATCAAAACAAATTATGGTTTCATTTTGTTAAGAATCTCTTTGCCATTTATATCATGAACGTGACGATAGAACTAAAGTTGACAGCTTTAAAAGACAGAGTGTACAGATGGAGGCTTTAGTAACATGCTGAATGGCTATGTCATTAACCCGGTTTCCACCCACCATAATCATGGCTGCCGCCGTATATGTTAAACATTCTTGAGTAAGGCGTAAACACAAATCAAATATAAAAATAAATAAATATATCATTGAGAAATAAATTGTTAACGTGAGCAATCATTAAAAACGGGATAAATATGCAGAAATTGATAAACTGTCCCTGGAGTGAGTGAGGGCTTAACAATTCTTCAGTTATATGACGATGAAGGCGTCTATAGAGTGCATGCAATGTGCCTACTTGTTGCAGGACGGAATTCCACCGCTCTTTTATCCAGTGCTGCTTCACTGAGACGACTTACCGAAGGCAAGTAAGCCGGCCCGTCCGAGCTATTATACTGATACAGGTTCAATCAGTCGTTGCACTATCGCCATACTCAAGAACATTTCACATATATGACGGCTGCCAGTTACAACCTCCATTTTCAAGGTCTTATCCAGACTTGACCCTGGATCTACCGCTGCCGATGCAGACGCTCTACCAACTGTGCTATCGGGGCCAGTAAATGCTCCACGAAATTCTCAAGAGGCAAATGTATGCTAAAGGTTTCAACAGTACCTTTGGTAATGTGGACTTCTTGGAGAGTTGGTATAGGTAAAATTATACCAGCGTGCTGAGTGGGTATGCGGTGATGATATTTCGTCCAGAAGATAACTATTTTCAGGCGGCCAAATATCAACCGTATACCCATGCAATACGCTGATATAATAACGAATTTATCACAATGACAAGTGTTACAGACAATTATTTAAAACAAGTTTTTCCTTACAAATTATACCCTAAACACATGACAGTGTCTTGAACAGACATTTATTATGAAGCTAAACTCTTCAACAGGTGCCCCCATTCTCAATGTAATTTTATGCGTGCTTGGGGTTTATCGGCGTGCTTGACAATTTTTCGAAGTAATTTTTTGATATGCTGTCAGCTGAAGTAAATAGCGTTGAGCTTTTATTGGAAGAATACTGTACATAAGCTGCATAGATTTACAATAATATAATTAAACTTACCGTATTTAATGTATAACTTGACGTTATACGAAGAAATATATATAAAAAAATGAACTCCTAGTGTGGTTCAAATTCATCTCCCCTGACTGTTATCTCACTTTGTTAAGCACTAATGTATATCATTATTATATATATGTAAAAATGTATGTAAATATTACATATATGTAAAAATGTATGTAAATATTACATATATGTAAAAATGTATTCAAATATTACATATATGTAAAAATGTATGTAAATATTACATATATGTAAAAATGTATGTAAATATTACATATATGTAAAAATGTATGTAAATATTAGATACATGTAAGAGTGTACATGTTCACTTCATTACAGCTTATTACTCTCTAACTAAACTGTATGTAAATATTACATATATGTAAAAATGTATGTAAATATTAGATACATGTAAGAGTGTACATGTTCACTTCATTACAGCTTATTACTCTCTAACTAAACTGTATGTAAATATTACATATATGTAAAAATGTATGTAAATATTAGATACATGTAAGAGTGTACATGTTCACTTCATTACAGCTTATTACTCTCTAACTAAAATGTATGTAAATATTACATATATGTAAAAATGTATGTAAATATTACATACATGTAAGAATGTACATGTTCACGTCGTTACAGCTTATTACTCTCTAACTAGACACCAAATATGTGGAAATAATTTTGGTTCACGTATTCATATTTTTATTATAAATGGAATTCCCTCAGGAAAACGCCTCAAAATAGCAAAATCTGCTTTTGACTCTACTTTGCCTTCGGATAAAACTAAAGGTATGAATCGCATCACTCCAATTTTTCACTCGTATGTTCTGCAGTAATTGTTCTTCGTGTCCAGGTAAGTTTAACTTGTTTCTGCATGAAAAAAAAGTACACCGCTGCACCGAATTGGGGCGGTTTCCTATCCATTTGCAATGAGTCCTTTTCACTATTCCACTCCTTGCATAAATAAACCGTAATTTGGATCGGTCACCTGAACTTTCATTGACAAGCTTATCCAATGAAAAAGTACTACTGCATACCGAGCTATTTCTATTGTTTGTTGCCTTGAGAGGAAAAAGTCAGGCTAGCGATCACTTACTACACCGTGGCATCCTTTTTTTGATACCAAACGGTTAAGATTTTGGACGCTGAATAGGCATAAAATTTACCTTTATGAAATGTGCAAAATAGAAAAGGTTGGTGAAAGAACATGAAGCGTTTGACGCTGTACGCCTAAAACATGGTACTCAATTAAAACGCAGGTTCAACCCTCAACGACAACAGCATGTATCGGTATCAGATTTTCCAGAAATTAAACACCCCCAAAGTTACCTTACTACTTTGTAGAGCGCCAAGGTGCCTCGTGTGTATGAACTTGTCTACAACTAATGTACCTCAAGGTTATTCTTAGATCTAGTCCATTCTATGTGCCACATCCAACACGATAATTGGTCCCACTGTAACCCTTTCATTCAACGTCACGTATATCGTCACACGGAAAATCCAAAACAGAACTAAAATCAAAGCCCTTGAAACATTGTAGGCACTGTTTTGTTGCATTCTCCAAGTTTTATGAGGGTAGGTAAGACCAGCAAATAAGTTTTGAGATGAATTGTTCGCGTTCAAAGCCTAAATTTGAATAGACCTATTTCGTTCTGTATGATTTACGAAATCACCACTCCTCGCATCACGCAGGTCACCGAGTGACATCAGTTGTTATAATGTAACGTACCATGGTCCCGACTTTGGAGGCAAATGTTTCGATAAATGAGCAGTTATGAATGCTAATATTTTGGAAAAAATTAAAGTTCGTCATCTTATCGCACACTAATGGACTGTGTTATGTTTTCTGCTCATAGAAATCACAGATTTCCTCAATGTTTTCCAAAGAACTATATTTACTGAAATGTGTTTCGGTTCAACGCATTTCACGTATGTTGATATCAGTAGGCACTGCATTAACGTTGTCTTCTCTATCAACCACCTAAAAATGACGGGATAAATAGGATATGCAATTCTGTTATGAGAAATAACTTTATGATAATAAATAACTGACAATATTTTGAAGGGTTGTCATAATTTTGGAATGTTGAAGGTTACATTTCGTGAGTCGCATATAATTAATGCTCTTATTTGCTGTCACGCTTCCCACGATCATCTCAGTATGAATGTATACGTGATGCCACATGTATCAGGCCTCACAGGGGCGGTCATTTTGACATTGTGTGTACATATATGACAAATGCTTACATTTAATTTGAGAAGGAGGACATTTGCTTACATTCAAGTCTTGCATTGTGAATATGGTACACAAGTATGACTTCTCAGTTAATTTGACTTTTTTGTGTCACGGGCTCCGGTTTCGTCTTTAATAGCATTCATACTCAAGAACTTATACGTTAGTGTTGGTGGTCAGTTGTACTAACGAAAGGAAAGAACTGCACGGGATAAACCTCTTACGTTTGGCTAGATACTGCCGAACTTTCCAACGACTGGCATTGCATATTGACAGAAGGCAACGACTGCGGTCGGTGCGGTCCTAGAATCGAACCCGGGGCCTCAGTGGTCACGGGTAAGTCGTCTTTACCTAAACGATATGGTCATTAGTGTAGTTTTACGGTAAGCCTACATGTATACATTAGTGATAAAGTCTTAACTGCTCGTAGCCAATGATCAGCACTCTCTTAGGTCACGTGAGGACACAAATGGCGGTGTGAATAAAGAATTTAACCTGGCCGATATAGGCTTTGAATAAAATTTTACCATGGAAATGAAAATTTAAAGCTTTAATTTAGGTCAGACAATTTCTTTCTGGATAGTATCCAGAGTATGACTGGCCCTCAAATATGACAGCTACAATGCTGGCGGCCGTCGCATAAGTGAAATATTTTTTGAGAATGGCGTAAAGTACCAATCAAATAAATAAATATGCTAATTTGTAAACCATCTTATTTCACATCTGCTTCTTGGGAAAAACTCAGATTCTGGAAAGCCTGATACTGAGTACTTTCTCGTGGTTTAAACATATTCTGTGCAATATTTCCTAAGCCATATTCATTCAGAAGTATGAATATTCATTTATTTATTTGATTGGTGTTTTACGCCGTACTCAAGAACATTTCACTTATTCAATGGTGGCCAGCATGAAGTTATGATTGAAGGAAACCATGCCAAGGAAACAATGACGGTGGCCACCAGGATGGCGGGAGGAAACCCACGACCATCCGCACGCTGCTGTCAGACCTTCCCAAGGTACGGCCGGAGAAGATGAAGTATGGACAGATAAAGGTATTCCTACAGTAGGAGTTTATTTGACACTTGATCTAAATGGGTCGTATACTAGTATGTATATATACATGCACGAGGCTCTTTCATCGTTATGAAGGCATACATGTTCGCGGAGAATTACACAAATAATTTGACGAGTAGTCATCGTGTAAATATGCACTAAACGTGAGGTTGCGGTGAATGACCCCGCTTGACTGAGCCACCGCTAAGCCTGTGCTTTGTGCGCATAAAAAGCATTCCTCTAGCTAGTATTCAGCGCGTCGTGTACGCCCTTGATATGATGGATCGTGACTTCTTTCGTAAAAGATTGTGTCGCGAGCTCCGGTTTTGTCTTGGAAACAATTGGAAGACATTTTGAAAAAAAGTGTGTTTTCAGAGCAGACAAACCGGAACGTTTGATGTTTAATGTTTCTGCTATACAGATATAGTGACATACCTATTATACGTATTGATTATTAACCCAGAATTCTCCTGTTCTGCCTCAATATGCCTTTGAGTTTTATAGCTGACAGATTCACAAATACGTAAAAATGGCGTACAATTACACGCGAGTCTATACCGATAAATACGATTGTCCTTCGCTGGATAGATTGTAGATTAGATGCAACGTTTGTTGAAACCAAGGCGTAACAGAGCATCACAGTGTGTGTGTCGATCTAACATGTAGAATGGCATGACACATGTATATATATATATATATATATATATATATATATATATATATATATATATATATATATATATATATATATATATATATATATAATCACAGTGAGTGTTCAGAATGGACCTGTTGTCCCTCGTTATGTATGCATATGAGCATATGAGCATATGACCTCTGCTCAGTCTGGTCGCGGGTTCGAATCCTGCTTCAGATGGTTTGTGAAGTACACTTGGCGAGGTGCAGGTTATTCCCCGTAGTACCCTGCTCCACTTTTGCTTTTCTCAGGAGTACAAACTAATAATCTCCACCGACTAAGTCAAAATTCATGTTTATTTATTTATTTATTTATTTATTTGATTGTTGTTTAACGCGGCTCTTAAGGAATTTTTCACTTTTACGATGGCGGTCATTAGTATTGATCCAGCGTTCCAAGAGTAAACCACCGACGTTTGATTGATGAACTTTCCCACATTCCACATACACGCTACGTACACGCTATATTGGTGAGTTTCAAAGGACGTTGCACTTCGCGAACAACAACACGTGAGCCGGCGAGACTTTATTGCCACTATCAGGACCCACAAAGAGTGAGTGCAGGAAAATCTACAAATGCCCATTTCTCGGGTTTGATTCCCCACCTTGTACATGCATGTGTCCTATCGACTGAATACATTTATTTATTTATTTGATTTATGTTTTACATTGTACTCAGGAATATTTCATTTCCAATCGACAGAAAGTCAACCAGCTTTAGCCGCTAAATCGCCCGCTCCCTGAAAATGCTTGAGCGATTGCATATCTTCATACAGGCCGGTACTTGGGATTCAGATGGTAAAGTTAGCGGTGGGTCATTGTAACAATATATACAACGCCCTTGACCAATTACATCATATATTACGTACGTGGGGCGGTCTGCCAGCAACTTATGGATGGTCTTATGTTTCTTGACTACTTCATAAAACACCAGTCGAATAAATCCATACATATCGTTTGCCCGAATTCAACTCGCCCGGTTTCGCTTGCCGCTAAAAGCCAAGAGGTTCCCATCACTGCGGTTCCGGTGAGTTCGAGTCCAGTTCATGCCGGTTTCCTCTCCCACCATACATGAGAAGGTTTTCAGCAGCCTGCGGATGGTCGTGGGTTTCTCCCTGACTCTGTTTTGTTTCCTTCCACCATATTGCTGGCCGCGAACTACTCTTGAGTACAGCGTAAAAAACCAATCAAATAAATAAATAAATAAGTAAAGAAGGCTGGAGGTTTGTCAGGTATATGATCGGTGCATGATTTACTCCGGGCCCTCCAGTTTTCTCCACCCGTAAACCGGATCGCTGTCATGTGATTGACAAAATCTAGAGTCGTTCGTTAAACACCTGTCAGGTGTATTATGTGGGTTAAATATCGCTTCGTATAAGTAGGGGCATACTGGTTTTCTTTGTTGTTGTTGTTGTAGTTTTCTGCTGCTTATCTGTTCATTCATTCTTAAAATCAATCTCAGATAACAACATCGAAAACTTATCATAAAAGCAAATCAACCGTCTGATCAATCTGCCAATTACACATAAAGTAAAAAAAAAAAAAAAATATATAACCCTAAATAATATTGAAGTCACGCAATCATACAATCAATCCACAGTATGATAATTTAATACAGAATTAATACAAAATCTATCATCCCTCAGTCATAAAATCATCAGATTCATCGTAAACTCATAAACAACAATTAATTACCATAATCGACCTCAACATATCCATCTTAGCAGTACATCTTTTGTCGCATCCGTTAGCATCCAATGTTACATGTGTACTCTGCTACGATAAATGGAGGCAGTTAACAAAATATGCCCTGTTGTGTAGTCCCATATGACAGGTGTACTACACATCACCAATCAACACTGCGTACGACAAATTACACTTTTCGTATTTCAACAAACGTATGTATAGCTCAAGCACAGCGTAGTAACATGACCACGTCATAAGCATGTAATGCCAGTAGGTGTTTTGTACTCTTTTCATTAATCTTATCCACCCACCATAATGCTGGCCGCCGTCGTATAAGTGAAATATTCTTGAGTACGGCGTAAAACATCGATCAAATAAATAAATAAATAAATTAATCTTATCTTTACGATTACACTTATGAGGTTCCACAAGGGAAGGTGTATACACCGGAAGGTGGTTCCCTCATGATCACGAAGAAAGAGCCAGCTTTGAAAGGAATTCTTCGTTAAGTTTACACTGTTTTGTGAAAGTAAAAAAACAGCGATCCTTTGTAGTAATTTGATACTGAATTGTCCATGACAAACGTAAAGTAAACTCGACGCTTCCGCCTCCCCTTCGAGATCACCGTGGTGTACCTGGTTCCCAATGATGTCCGAGCTTCACCCCGAACAAGAAAACACCAACAACGTAGGCGAGAACGCAACTCTGCGTGACCCATTTTTGTAGCGCCATGGGCGAATCCAGGACTCAGGTAAACGCCAGGACTCGGTTCTAAGTAGGTCACGACAGGTGAGTTGAATAAATTATCTCCCCTGTCAACCTTCATTCGGCGTACCTTGTACGGGTACGGAACAGGAGGCCTGAGAGAGAGAAGTATTCAAAATGACGCCGAAATGTTTGGTTTTAGCGGCAATCGTCGTGGCCAGTATACCTCAGATGGTGTTTGGACAGGTTTCCGGTCTATCTTTGTTCCAGGAGATCGCCAAACGACCAGAGCTTTCACAGGTAAGTCGCTATCGATGGATCGAGGAATCGTTTTAGAGTTCGTTGACTTTAACTGCGACGGCGGAAATGTTTGACCTAAAACTGTCTTTACAACAACAGCACGTATTTTGCTAGTGACTCAGTACCGTAAACTGTTCAGTTAACAATTAAAGTACCATCCATGTTTATTGCTCAAAACGAAACCATTTTATACTGTACTATAAAATGCGTTTTATGGTTAAAATTTATATTTCATTATATGGATTCAAAATTTTGAAAGTTATGAGGTACGGTTTTGTAAGCCATGGCGGATAGTTTGATTCGATAATTTCACAATTCATGCCATTTGCAGGCCTTAAAATTATACCTCGTTATGAATTGTTATTTTAACCTATGTGTTCTCAACATACATTTTAATATATCTCTGAATACTCCTTGTGACACAAAAGTGTACATATATATGTTCACACCTGGTGAGTGAATATATGTATATTGTGCATGTACATATTGTAGGCCTTGGATTTGAGTTTATTTATAGGTCTAAAACATGTAGGCTTGTGTACAGATATGTAGGCCTACTACAGTGTACATGCTACTGACTAGCACAGTAGCAGTGTTAGGTCAACATGGTCAGTGTAAAACTGAAGTACATTAAAGGTTTTTTAACTTGCCATGTCACTGACAAACTCATGTCACTGACTCCTCAGTAGTAGCAGCCGAAAGACTCCAACTCCTTTTCTTATATTGGCGTAGCATCTCTGGAGTCTTGACGCAAACAGCGTTAATTTCGTACTCAGTGAAGGTCCAGGCTGGCTCTCTTTGCTATAGAACAAGTCTCGTGCAAATAAAAGACACCAACCTAAAGATCTGCTTTCTGAACCCAACACACGGCCACCGTATATCCCTACTCGCTCTAGAATAGATTTATTTTAGGCTTCCACAGTAAGTCTGTACGTGGGAAGGTCTGACAGCAACCTGCGGATGGTCGTTGGTTTCCCCCGGGCTATGCCCGGTTTCCACCCACCATAATGCCGTCGTATAAGTGAAACATTCTTGAGTACGGTGTAAAACACCAATCGAATAAATAAATAAATCCTCAGTAAGTGGTCCTCAGTCATGGCCGCCATGTTGAACAGCAACATGTAGGCCTCATCGCATGTCCTGCTTCGTACTAGGTGGAGTTGTATGAAGGTGGCTCGCACATTGGAAGGTCTTTAGGTTGGTTTCTTTTATTTGAACGAGACTCGTTGGATAACAAAGAAAATTGGCCTGGACCTTGGTTGCTTATGAAATTAATTCTGTTGGCGCCGAGACTCCAATGACGCTAGGCCAGTGTAAGAAAAAGAGTTGGAGCCTTTTGGGGCTATGTCTGCGGCTGACACGTCATTAGCTTTCTGATGTTGAGTCTACAGTTAACCACTTTGCAACACTTTCGATTAGGGTGATTTGGGCTCACACTGCACAGAATAAATTTTGGTCTTAATTTCAGAGTGTGTCCAGAATTTAAAGGCATATCCATAGATTAACTTGATCAGTCTAAATTCATGTTGTCATATCTCATCAGCTTTAGTTAGAGAAATTAATATGTCATGTTAATTTCAAATGAATATTAGGATTAACTTTAGATATTCCATCCTAATTTAATCGCTTTAATGTTATGGGAACACCCTTTGCTCTCTTGGAATTGTCTAGTCTAGTCTAAAGCCTTGACCTTGATTATAATGCTATTAATTGGTCTACTCTCCGTGAATAAATGTGTTTCGTGCCCAGCCCATGGCCATGACAAATACCGTCGATTTTCTTCAGCCTTTTCGACCTCTATCTTTTGCAGTGGAATTTATGCATATAATTAGTATGAAAATGACACAAAAATTATTTATTTGTGTGAGTAAACTGACAAGCTTCCTAAAACTGTGCATATTATTTCTGTACACCTATTAGTTGTCTCAGATTTTTTTTTTAAATATTGGTCATGGAGGAAGTTGAAAAGGTAGAAGAATGTGGACTTTTAAACATGTGCATTGATTGATCAAGGCCATTAAATAATGTGTGGTTTATAAAATCAGGGAAATAATACTGTCATATATTTTGTCTTTAATCAGGATAATTTCCCACATATTCTGAGGTCATATTTACATTAATCGTGTTTAATAAGCCTGTCTGTCAATATGACACAGTGTGGGAGGGAGTGTGTGTGGGGGGGGGGGGGGGAGGGAGGGGAGCAAATGTGAATGCTGTGAATTCAAGTCCAGCTCATACTCATTGGGTTTCCTCTCCAGTTGATTGTAAGAAGGTCTTCCAGCTACCAACGGATGGCCTTGGGTTTCACCTGGGCTCTGCCTACTTTCCCCCTCACGATGATCTGATGATGCTAACCACTGTTGTTTAAGTGAAATATTCTTGAGTATGGCATAAAACACCAATTAGGTACAGGTAAATAAACATTATAAATATGATAACACTATTAAGTTTTTCTCACTGATGAACCTACAGGTTAACAAACTGTTACAAGTTAAAAAAAAATAATTATGTGGACAAAAACTTCTTTTCCCATGTCTTCAAAACCTGTTTGTGATTTTAGTGAAAGACAATGGTGCTGTTTTTTGTGTATTTACATTGGTGTTTATAAGCAGGTTTACATTTCTATATTTACACTTTTTATAAACATATTTTAATTACAAAATAACACTGCTTAGTCACATAGAGACATTACATAGACTTATTGACAGAAAGCATACTACAAATACATCTGAAAGCATGATGGACTAATTATTTATAAATTATTTATAAATTAAAATTTATCTGAATGACACACACATTGTTGATATTTGTGATTTTAAGAGATCACATAGGTAATGGAATAAAAAAGAAAAATGTGTTAATGTTATTTTTAAGTTGAGAGTGATGGGTCTAGACAGACTCCTTTTATCATGATACTCTGGAATGGGTAGTGTGTACTTGGTGGATAAGGAACAGTAAGAAATGTTAAGGAAATGAATGTTAAGGAAATGAAAAGCAGAATGAAAGCCAGAATTGATGCCTAGGGACCAACCATATGTTGGTCCCAATACCTGGAGCCAATACAGATTATATTGTTATAATATTCATTCCTGACTTCCGCTCCGGCTGTACGTGGGAAGGTCTGCCAGCAACCTGTGGATGGTCGTGAGTTTCCCCTGTGCTCTGACCGGTTTCCTCCCACCTTGATGCTGGCCACCGTCGTATAAGTCAGATTTTCTTGAGTACGATCAAACGCCAATCAAAATAGATAAATAAATGAATAAATAAATAAATAAATATAATATTCATTCCAGACATACTCTACATAACATAAAATGTCACCCATAAAAGTGCATTTTTAGAGGCAAATAAATGTCACAAAATATTATTTTGGATGCTGAAGGTTACAATTTTCTATTGGAACATCATCCCATGTTTCAAGCATACCTCAAAACACCGTCCTAAAATCAATGGAACTCTCAAAATCAGGAAAAATGGGCAAGTTAGTCATGGACGAAATTTAGGGTCATTCAGGGTATAGTGTCTATATAGGGATATGAAGTAAGATTAACTTGTCTCCATCAATTACTGTAATGTATGCACTGACATAGCTTGTAAGAACAGGTGGTGCCCAGTAAACAGAATTCCATGCAGTATTAATGTGATCCATGTAGACACAGTAATACTTGTGCACTGTCACTGTATTAATTATGGTCCACAATTTTTTCACATTACGTTTTTAGACATCTGCACGCTGTACACAGACACACACCTGTATACATTTACCTGTGTAAAATAACAGAGGCTTTGTTGTGCTGATGACTTATAGCAGATAGAGATGGCATAAATATAGGTGTAGTTCTTTATAACTGATGTCGGCTGGCCTGAGACATATGCAGGCCGAATAATCCTGAGGCCATAAATATATATGTACACAAAGAGATGCAAGGTCAGAAGGAGAATTAGCTAGTTGTTGTATTTGTATGCGTTTTTTGTTTATTTGCTTCCACTGGATTTGAACCTGATTGTCCTAGCATATATGGCTATAGGGGCCTCTGTGGCTCAGATAGTTAGCGCACTAGCACAGTGTAATGACCCAGAAACCTCTCACCAATGCGGTCGCTGTGAGTTCAAGTCCAGCTCATGCTGGCTTCCTCTCCGGCTGTAAGTGGGAAGGTCGGCCAGCAACCTGCGCGGGTTTCCCCTGGGCTCTACCCAATTTCCGTCCAGCATAACACTTTCCGCCGTCATATAAGTGAATTATTTTTGAGTACGGCGTAAAACGCCAATCAAACAAATAAATAAATGTTTGGCTATAAATTTACTGTAAATACATAGATATACATGTACCAATGCTTTTGCCAAATGAGTCGTTTTATGTAGACAGTTATGGAGAGAAGTATATACTGTAAATCTTCAACCCTTTCAACCACTGATGCACTTTGTTCATTGGAATTTAAGCATACAATTATTATGGAAATGACGCTGAAATGATTCATATACATCGGTAAACAGGCACGAAGCTGCATAAAATCTGAGATATATCCCTGTTAAAACTAATTATATCTCTACACCCCATAGTTCTCTCAGACTGTTTCAAAATATTTGTCACAGAGGTGGTTTGGAAAAGGTTGAAACATTAGGGCATGTAAGTATTTTAATTGAAAAAATACCCTTTGATCAAGGTCATTCAATGATATGTGTTAAAATTAGAGAAATTGATCATTGAAAAATGATTTTTTTTCACATCCACTGATCAATGTCCACCTTATAGATCATGTTGATTATGTGAGTGTTATTCTCACTGGAAGGCAAACACCTAATTACCACTTTACCATGGTCAGCTCCTTTCCATTTTCGAGGTCAATTGCAGGGCAGCAGTGTAGGCTAAATTACAGGGCAGCAGTACAGACTAAAACCCCAAAACGCAAGAACGCATGTAAAATCTAACCTTGAGCATGTAAAAATCCAACCTTGGGCATATAAAAACCCAACTTTGGGTGTGTTAAAACCCAACCTTGGGCTGGTTATAATGCAATCTTGGGCTGGTTAAAACCCAACCTTGGGCAGGTTAATAGCTCCTTTCCACTTGACAGGACAATTACAGGGCAGCAGTACAGACTAAAACCCAACATTGTGCATGTAAAAACCGAACCTTGTGCATGTGAAAACCCAACGTTGTGCATGTAAAAACCCAACCTTGTGCATGTAAAAACCCAGCCTAGGGTATGTAAAAACCGAACCTTGTGCATGTGAAAACCCAACGTTGTGCATGTAAAAACCCAACCTTGTGCATCTAAAAACCCAGCCTTGTGCATGTAAAACCACAATCTTGTGCATGTAAAAACCCAGCCTTTGGTATGTAAAAACCCAACCTTGTGCATGTGAAAATCCAGCCTTGGCCAAATTAAAACCCAACCTTGTGCATGTAAAAACCGAACCTTGTGCATGTGAAAACCCAGCCTTGGCCAGGTTAAAACCCAACCTTGTGCATGTAAAAACTCAACCTTGTGCATGTAAAAACCCAACCTTGTACATGTAAAAACTCAACCTTGTGCATGTAAAAACTCAACCTTGTGCATGTTAAAACTCAACCTTGTGCATGTGAAAATCCAACCTTGTGCATGTAAAAACTCAACCTTGTGCATGTAAAAACCTAACCTTGTGCATGTGAAAACCCTACCTTGTGAATGTGAAAACCCAGCGTTGTGCATGTAAAAACCCAGCCTTGGCCAGGTTAAAACTCAACCTTGTGCATGTAAAAACGCAACCTTGTGCATGTAAAAACCCAACCTTGTGCATGTGAAAACCCAACCTTGTGCATGTAAAAACCCAGCCTTGTGCATGTAAAAACCCAGCCTTGTGCATGTGAAAACCCAACCTTGTGCATGTAAAAACCCAGCCTTGGCCAGGTTAAAACCCAACCTTGTGCATGTAAAAACCCAACTTTGTGCATGTGAAAACCCAGCCTTGTGCATGTAAAAACCCAACCTTGTGCATGTGAAAACCCAGCCTTGGCCAGGTTAAAACCCAACCTTGTGCATGTAAAAACCCAACCTTGGCCAGGTTAAAACCCAACCTTGTGCATGTAAAAACTCAACCTTGTGCATGTAAAAACCCAACCTTGGCCAGGTTAAAACCCAACCTTGTGCATGTAAAAACCCAACCTTGTGCATGTAAAAACCCAGCCTTGGCCAGGTTAAAACCCAACCTTGTGCATGTAAAAACCCAACCTTGTGCATGTAAAAACCCAACCTTGTGCATGTGAAAACCCAACCTTGTGCATGTGAAAACCCAGCCTTGGCCAGGTTAAAACCCAACCTTGTGCATGTAAAAACCCAACCTTGTGCATGTGAAAGCCCAGCCTTGGGTATGTAAAAACCCAACCTTGTGCATGTGAAAACCCAACCTTGTGCATGTAAAAACCCAGCCTTGGCCAGGTTAAAACCCAACCGTGGGTATGTAAAACCCAGCCCTGTACATGTAAAAACCCAACCTTGGGTATGTAAAACCCAGCCCTGTACATGTAAAAACCCAATCTTGGGTATGTAAAACCCAGCCCTGTACATGTAAAAACCCAACCGTGGGTATGTAAAACCCAGCCCTGTACATGTAAAAACCCAATCTTGGGTATGTAAAACCCAGCCCTGTACATGTAAAAACCCAACCGTGGGTATGTAAAACCCAGCCCTGTACATGTAAAAACCCAACCTTGGGTATGTAAAACCCAGCCCTGTACATGTAAAAACCCAATCTTGGGTATGTAAAACCCAGCCCTGTACATGTAAAAACCCAACCGTGGGTATGTAAAACCCAGCCCTGTACATGTAAAAACCCAACCTTGGGTATGTAAAACCCAGCCCTGTACATGTAAAAACCCAATCTTGGGTATGTAAAACCCAGCCCTGTACATGTAAAAACCCAACCTTGGGTATGTAAAACCCAGCCCTGTACATGTAAAAACCCAATCTTGGGTATGTAAAACCCAGCCCTGTACATGTAAAAACCCAACCGTGGGTATGTAAAACCCAGCCCTGTACATGTAAAAACCCAACCTTGGGGAGGTGTCCTTGTTTTAACTGTTTGTCATGTCAGCAGGTTCCTTGGTGAATAGTAATTCTTATGGTTAAATAAATAGATTGCTTTTTGTACCAATATCGTAATGTTTGGCCAAAGTCCTTGTGCAATGTATCAATAGGCAATTAATTCATTACTGAGAACCTTGCAGTTTATACAGCTTGGTTGTCCCTGATACTACTGACTAAACAAAAAAACTGAAAAAAGAAATAATAACTGTATTGAGTGAGAACACCAATAACTTTTAAACTATGCATATTTTTATTCTGGTGCACCATATGTTTTTCATAAAGACAGTCAACGCCATACCTAGAGTCACTTCAGTTCTGGAAAATGCTTGGGCTCCCAAACTGCTGTCTGCCCAAACTAAACAAACTGTAGTAATACTAACAACTAGATTAAACAGGAATGTGATGATTTACCAGTAAAATGTTTTCATTCAAATTTCCTTCATTTATCGACTAAACCTTTTAGAAAGTATCATTTTGAGTTGCATTATTGGAATATTTTTTGCACAGTCATGATCTCACAATTTAAGTTTGAGGTCAGAACTTTTAATGTTTTTCTAGGTATGGCCCTCAGACAGTATATCCCCATGATTATGAACTGTAGGTATTGCCCTCAGACAGTATATCCCCATGATTATGAACTGTAGGTATGGCCCTCAGACAATAAATCCCCATGATTATGAACTGTAGGTATGGCCCTCAGACAGTACATCCCCATGATTATGAACTGTAGGTATTGCCCTCAGACAGTATATCCCCATGATTATGAACTGTAGGTATGGCCCTCAGACAGTATATCCCCATGTTTATGAACTGTAGGTATGGTCCTCAGGCAGTATATCCCCATGGTTATGAACTGTAGGTATGGTCCTCAGACCGTATATCCCCATGATTATGAACTGTAGGTATGGCCCTCAGACAGTATATCCCCATGATTATGAACTGTAGGTATGGCCCTCAGACAGTATATCCCCTTGATTATGAACTGTAGGTATGGCCCTCAGACAGTATATCCCTATGATTATGAACTGTAATGCATTGATGGCTAGCTGAATCACCATACACATACATCTAATGACACAATGATTTACATTTGCCACATTCTGCATCATATTACCACATGCATTAAAAATGTTGCCGCCCCGGTTTAGTTTACACACCAATGAACAGCAACAATGTGGCTGTTGATATCAGTTTGTGATATCCTGTTATGACAGACAAGTTTCTAACAATTGGCATTATGGTGGATGATCATGTATACATACAGGTGTATTGGGTTACATTTCTCTATCTGTATAGGTTGTACGGTTGCATGCTGATCTTTATAGTGCAATGAATGACATATTAGGGCATCCATGGCTTAGTGGTTAGCATGCTAGCACAGTGATCAGTGAGCCAGGAGCCTCTCACCAATGTGATATTTGGGAGTTCAAATCCAATTCAAACTGGCTTTGTCTCCGGTTGTATGAGTGAATTTCTTTAGCAACCTGAGAAAGGCTGTGGGTTTTGGACCCAGTTTCCTTCCAGCATAATGCTGGCTGCCTTCGTATAAATGAAGTATTCTTGAGTACAGTATAAAACACTTATCAAAAATAAAAAATAGAAGACGCACCCGTATGGAGGTACAGTGTTCTGGATATGGTGTTCTTGGGTCATTCATAACAGAAGCACTTTTTTGCTTAAAGAGAAAGACAGCACCTGACTAATGTTTATGTCCTCTGAAAGATTACCATTCAAAGTATCTTAAATAGGCATTAAATATTCTTAAAACATTTTTTTGAACCCAGTAAAAGTTTAGTGTGAAACTTTGTCCTGACAGCTTCAGCACGTCTCCATTATCGGGAGCAAGGTGACGTCACAATTACTTTAGCTCTTTAAGGTTGAAGATATTTCTCATATAATGGTCTAAACAGAAGCCTATGACAGATTAAAGTGGTAAAGTTGGACGATGAAGGACCAAGTGATAAATAGCTTTCTCGGAAATTGGACATACTGGAAGGATATTTCTTCCGTTGCTTGAGCTGTTCATACAGTAGGTCTACTATATCTTTTATACATCTTATGAGTAGCCTGCAGATTCACGGCCAGGGTATTCCTGGGTAAGGTCATTGCCTCTAGAGGGGTTGGTCTGGCACCGGTACTTCTGACCCCCTATAAAATGTTTACAAAATTACAATAGGATTGTTATACAACTAGATTCATGCTCAGTTCTGGTAAAAATGGAAATAAATTCAAGCACCACTGAGGCTGATCAAGGCATTTGTCTGTTGCTGGATTTTATGCTTCAGGTTTGTAATGGTGGTTTCAATTTGTCTGTTGCTGGATTTTATGCTTCAGGTTTGTAATGGTGGTTTCAATTTGTCTGTTGCTGGATTTTATGCTTCAGGTTTGTAATGGTGGCTTCAAAGATGAGAGCAGTGCTGACCTGCATGTATATGTAGTACTAGCGGTTGTCAGAGAAAGCATCCCAGCTTAAACACGGGATTTCAATATTAAAATTTTAGTGTACTCTATAAAAGAAAACAGAAAAAACCATCCCTTGTATGCGAAAAAGAAAAAGGACAAAATTTAAATTCTTCCGTTCTAATAAATTCAGAGAAAAAAAACAAATGTTATCATAAGATTTAATTAATTTGATCATTGTTTGATGAGGTGCCATTTTGTCATTCCCATAAATCTTCGGCATCCCTAATGAATTTCTCACTGACTCTGGTATTTGTTATTTAGTAACTGCATGCTGACTAAACACTAACATGAATGACAAAAAAATGTATCTGTATAATTTGAACAGCGTGTCTAAGTAGGCCAAAGGTTTACTGTGGAGATGAATGCAGCTTGGGCCGTGACGCTATGCTACTGTCTGACATAATTTGTGACACAGTTGTTGAATACTGCATGGTTTATATTAAAATCAACTGGGTTTACGCCTGTGGTTGTCTGTAAATGATACAGACCTGTCCCACAACACTGTGTGAAATGGCCCTTAGGTGACACATAAATAAATTGTTGTAAACAATCTCAAAATGATGTCATGCATTTTTTTTCAAGTTATCATATGTCACTTCATGGGGCAGTATTGTCATTTTGTTCACATGATATTCAATGACATCTCATTTCAATAGTAAAATATGATACTTTTTAGAAAGCTTGACTATCCTGCTTTCGACTGAAATATGTTTTAGCCAGATGCTTGTCTTGTCCTTTAAAGAACCTAAAATTTCAGATGAAATTCAAACTTTAATTGCAATAGGTTTTTATTTTTTTTTTTTATTTTTGGTATTGATTTCGTAGTATTAAGTTATAGGGCACCGTGAACTTTGAAGACCAGGAGTATTTTCATTGCCATTTTCACCTGTCGTATTAAAATTATGGTATTTCAACTGTCATGCAAAATTTGGTTTACTGTTTAAACTTTGACACTATTTTTGTTGCATCGAAAAAAATTCAAGGAATGCTTTTTTTGTAGCTGTAGGCTTCAGCAGATGCAATGAAATTTGATTTTGTGGGTGCATTAGCATACAGATACAGCTGCATTTTATTTATTTTTTTAATTGGTGTTTTACGCTGTAAACTCAAGAATATTTCTCTTATTCAATGGCGGCCAGCATTAAGTTATGGCGAAAGAAAACCATGCCAAGCCAGGGAAAACCCACAACCATCCGGGGGTTGCCACTGGACTTTCCTTGGCATGAGAGGAAGTGAGCATGAGTTGGACTTGAACTCACAGTGATCACATTGGTGAAGGGGCTTCAGAGTTATTGCGCTAACCACTGGGCCATGTAGATCCTCAAGATATCTATGACCAGTGTTAATAGGGAATAACTCATTGTTTTGTGGGTTACTATAGGTATGCATAATCAATTATTGAAATGTCTGTTTCTATTAAAGATAATGACGGGATTGTCTGATAAAGCACCAGTCATAATCACGTAGCCACACACTGCTACCTTGTGTTCATTTTTGGCATGCCTCGTGAATCTGTATCATATCATTTAATCTTCACTTCCTTATTAATCATTCAATTACTCACATTATATTTTTTCTAAAAATTACTCATTTGCTATGTATGTATTTTTACTTTTTTTTTTTGCATAACACAAAAAGAAAACTGCATGTGTCAATTCAGGGATTGTAAGTTTTCACAGGTGTTTTTAGTTTCAAGATGGCTGTGAATTTGTGATATTGATAGTTGATGCTTCATAACAAACTGAGACTTTATTTAGAAAGGGAATGAAGTATTAATTCAACAAGGAAACAGATGTCTTTATTGATGTACCTCATTAAACATGAATCAGATAAAAAAGATAAGATTATAATTTAGGTTATATATAAATGTGCAAACAACCGTCATGTGTGTCACACAGATATACCTTAACTGACCTAAAATTTGGCACACATAAGTGCATTTTTAAAGGCACGAAAATGTTAAAAAATACTGTTTTCGGTGCCGAAGAAGACAAATTTTCAATAGAATATCATCCCATGTCCCAAGCAAACCTCAAAAAGCCTTTCTAAAATTAAGAGAAGTCTCAGAATTCAGAAAAATGGTCAAGTTAGTCATGGAGGATATTTTATGTCATTTAGGGCACCTGCTTAGTGAGTTATTTACAACACTGAATGCACATACATTTGTATTGCACAAAGAAAAATCACAGAAAAATCTGTCTTTATATAATGCGCTGAATTTGTAAAATGATGGGTAAGTGGGTTGGCTAATGTTATGCTTTATTTTGTTTTCTGAACAATGCCTTCTGGTTTTTATGTGGGAAAGTCTGCCAGTAACCTGCAGTTTGTTGTGGATTTGATTAGCTTGGTTTTCTCACACAATAATGCTGTCAGCTGTTTTATAGGTAAAAAATTCTTAGGTGGGTTGGCTAATGTTACGCCTTATTTTGTTTTCTCAACAATGCGTTCTAGACATGTTGTCTCAGGTGTGAAAGCCTGGCAGCAACCTGCAGTTTGTTGTGGATTTGATTACCTCGGGTTACTCACACAATAATGCTGGCAGCTGTCTTTATAGGTAAAAAATTCTTAGGTGGGTTGGCTAATGTTACGCCTTATTTTGTTTTCTCAACAATGCGTTCTAGACATGTTGTCTCAGGTGTGAAAGCCTGGCAGCAACCTGCAGTTTGTTGTGGATTTGATTACCTCGGGTTACTCACACAATAATGCTGGCAGCTGTCTTTATAGGTAAAAAATTCTTAGGTGGGCTGGCTAATGTTACGCCTTATTTTGTTTTCTCAACAATGCGTTCTAGACATGCTATCTTAGGTGAGAAGGTCTGTCAGCAACCTGCAGTTGGTCATGGGTTTGATTAGCTTGGTTTTGTCACACAATAATGCTGGCAGCTGTCTTATAGGTAAAAAATTCATAGGTGGGCTGGCTCATTTTATGTCTTATTTTGTTTCCTGAACAATGCGCTCTAGACATGCTGTCTTATATGGGAAAGTCTGCCAGTAACCTGCAGTTGGTCGTGGGTTTGATTAGTTTGGTTCAGTTTCCCTCCACAATACAGCTGGCCGCTGTTTTATAAGTGAAATATTCTTGAGTTAAATTTTCAGTAGATACTCCAATCAAATAGATAAATGAATGCAGACATGACTGGGGACTGTCAAATGGAAAAGTTATTCCTATGCTTCTTGTTCAGAGGATTTTTTGTAATCCTTCAGATTAACTTTCCAGTAAATTAATAAAATAATTCAGATTTACATTCCCCATGGGGCCTGCGTGGCTCAGTCGGTTAGCGCGCTAGCGCAGCGTAATGACCCAGGAGCCTCTCACCAATGCGGTCGCTGTGAGTTCAAGACCAGCTCATGCTGGCTTCCTCTCCGGCCGTACGTGGGAAGGTTTGTCAGCAACCTGCGGATTGTCGTGGGTTTCCCCCGGGCTAAGCCCGGTTTCCACCCACCATAGTGCTGGCTGCCGTCGTATCAGTGAAATATTCTTGAGTACGGCGTAAAACACCAATCAAATAAATAAATACATTACCGTACCCATTTGTTGAATTCCATTTGTGGCAGATGTTATTGAAATGAAATACAAATGTATGAGGAAAGAAAATGAAAATCGGATGAGTACTACCCTGGACAAACAACTTCATGCCTTATGTGGAGACTGACCTGGTCTAAAATTCTTAACATTCTCTTGTGCTATACCTGTCCACTGCATGTAACTGTGGCTTGATTTTACTTTCTGTGACTGTCAGACTGATAGCTGATGTGCAAGGTACCTCCAGTCACTGACCATACTGTTGGCTGATTTAGGAGTCTCTTATATGGCACTTGAAGCTCAATGCTAGAGCTTTCCCAGCCATGTGGTGTTAGATAGTGTACACTTGTTTATGTCCTCTTACATGTACATGAATACAACTTGTTCTCTTATACACATGAATACATTTTGGTCTGCTTGTAGTGATCTTGCATATGGTTGTAGGTTTTTCTGGGTTTATGTAAATTGTACAAACGAAATAATCTTGAGTTCAACGTAAAAAAAGGAGTCACGCAAATAAAAAAAAGTCATGTCTCACACCTCAGACCAAGTCAGTCTTGCCCTATAGCGCTGCAGTCAGAGTCTATACTTTTTTCAGTTATCAATGATTATTGATTAAGTTGACTCAAACTGTAGTGAGATTTCCACCAGCATAGCAAATTAAACACAGGGACAAGGTTCATCGCCTAATTATACTTCAATGGTTGTGTATATTCTAGGGCAGGTTTCTTCACTTGTATTACATATAGATCCACCACCTTGTTACCTGGTCATTGACCATTAAATTTTGGGATATGGCATTATACTTTCCTAATTAAAGTGATTAGCAAGAAAATCCAAAACATTTTCCCGAAGTAAGCGTGAAAATCGGAGGAATTTGCACTTCAGAATAATTATTTTTTTGATTTCTTTGATTGCTATTTACACAATTTGCAATAATATATATTTTTTTTCATATACTGTGGCAGGTTTACTCGTGGTAGATACTTATCACAAGCCTTGACACCTAAGTCATAGCAGTATCACCACATTTACATCTGATTCAAACTTGTGGTTTTGGCTCAATTGGTTAGCTCGCTAGCACAGCGTAATCGCCCAGAAGCCTCTCACCAATGCAGTAGCTGTGATTTCAAGTCTAGCTTATCCAGGCTTCCTATCTGGCTGTAAGTGGGAAGGTCTGCCTGCAACCTGTAGATGGTCGTGGGTTTCCCCCGGGCTCTGTCCGTTTTCCTCCTACCATAGTGCTGGGCGGCACTGTAAAAGTGAAATATTCTTGAGTACAGCATGAAACACCAATCAAGTAAATAAAGTCATCAAGTCATCCATTGGAATTTCAAAGTTTTATTTTTTCTGTTTTCATTCAGGACTGTTTGTGACTTTCCTTTTTCAAATTCTGTTGACAATTTATGGCAGAATAACTTGTGAATAAAATTCGTTTTTTATTTTCAATTTCTTTTCACAGTACATGAAAGAACAATTTGTGAATTTTCATTTTCAATTCACATTAGTGTCAGGATTATTTCTGAATGTTTGTGTTTCATTTTCTGTTCACAGTACAGATCATGGCTGACACGTGCCCAGCTGGAGCCTAACTTCCAGGGTAACAATCGTTACACTGTTTTTGCACCAAACAACACAGCGTTCCAGCAGATGAGCGCCGAGAAACGATTGCGATTTGAACGTATGCTCCGAACAGAAATTGCCAACTACGTGTGGTCTCTAGCAAGTAAGACCGCATACATGATTTAATTTTAATTTTAATGATTTACATGATTTAATGGGAATCCAGGTATCTGATTCTTGTTCTTTCCCGTAAGAACAAATTTATGGGAATCCCCAAAGCTGTTTAGTTTTACATATGCTTACCACGTATTAAACCCCTTCACTTGAAATAACTGCATACTTTGAGGTACTAGAGTTTACCTAGATCTTGATGGGTTCCTGCAGAGCAAACTTATGGGAACTTTCATTTTGATTCTGTCAAAGGATTATGACAATAAAACCTTGTATATACATATAAGACATCACAGTGAACCTGTGTCTTATATAGACGTATTTGTAGTAAAAGTGAAATCATGGGTTAAATGGTCATGTACTGCACATAAAATTAATCTACACTTATCACATTTGGTGTACATTTGTGAACGAGGTATTTGTATCATCACAGTGAACACCCTAGGACCCAGCAATCATAAGGAGATATTTGTACACCAGAATGGATGTTCCCAGTCACTGACAGGAAGATTTCTAATTTCCAAAACAAAATTCAACACCGACATCCAAAAACTTAAGAAATGATGTACAGTTATAAATGAAGACAGATTGATGCAAATGGATGGTGTCAGTTTGGATGGAATGAAGCAAGGAATGTTCCATTCAAATTTATTAGAGTCCAAATCATGTAACATATTACATGTAGTTTATAAGTTGTTGTTCATCAAATTGGTTAATCAGTTGTGCTTTGATTGCAACTTTTATTGGAAGCTGATGGTGGTATACAAGGTGATCATGAAAGACCTTTACAGTTGTCCAGTTGATTATGAATTTCCCAGCACCTGGCAGTTGTCCAGAATTGTCTACAATGATCACAAAAACTCTCAGATATTGACTTAAGTCTTCATGAAACAGCCTAATGGCATAGAAAGTGATTAATAAGGCCTTCGATTGTTGTCTAATGACATAATCACATAAATGACTGTTCTCCAAAGTGACAAGAAGACATTTGACAGTGTCCAAAATGATCACAGAAGCTCTTGATCTAGTTTGGTGTCTAACATTGACAATGGGTCGTCTTGACATTTGACCAAAGAGATCAGAAAAGCTCCACTTACTTGTCCAAACTGATCATCAAACCTTTTTACAGTTGTCCACACTAATCATGAAACCTTTTGACAATTGTCCACACTGATCATCAAACCTTTTGATAATTGTCCACACTGATCATCAAACCTTTTGACAGTTGTCCACACTGATCATCAAACCTTTTGACAATTGTCCTCACTGATTCATCAAACATTTTGACAGTTGACCAGACTGATTTGTCAAACCTTTTGACAGCTGTCCACAGTGGTCCAGGTAAAGTGCTTACCAGCTGTCCAAAGTAATTAGGAAAGATCTACACAGTTGTCCAAAGTAAACAAACCTTTTGACAGTTGTCCAAAGTGATTGGGATAAGGCGTGTAACAGCTGCTTACAGTGATCAGGAAAGGTCTACACAGTTGCAGTATGCCCAAGGTGATCAGGAAAGCACTTTGCAGCTTGCTGTCCAAAGTGATCATAAAATCACCTGGCAGTGTCCAAGTGATCATGGTCAAAGTGAACATGAAAATCATGGTGAACGTGAAATCTCTGGTCGATCATCCAATATGAACAAGCTAGAGAATGGATATAATTGGATAAATCTATTCTTGGAGCATTAATTGAAACCAGAATAAAAAACAGCAATGTGAACTATGAACAAAAAACATTAAATTAATGTAGACTGTGAACAAAAACAGTAAACTAGTGTGGATTGTGGAGAAAACAGTAAATTAGTGTGGACTGTGAACAAAAAAACAGCAAATGAATGCGGACTGTGAACAAAAACAGTCAACTAAAGTGGATTGTGAACAAAACTGTAAATTAATGTGGACTGTGAACAAAAAACAATAAATTTGTGCGGACTGTGAACAAAAGGGTAAATTAATGTCATTTGTTTTGCCCAGTTTTTGGCACAACGCTCCAGACAAACAGCATGCAGGATGACTCTGTACAGAGAAGCCATGGTGGCAACCAGGAGAAGCTGTTCATAGCTGTCAAGCCATCTGTAGGGGTAAGTCCATCAGCATGTTTGAATCGTCAACCTTTTCAATCGGTTCTGCAACCAATATTTTAAAGCATTCTGGGAGAAATAAGGGGTGTAGAGAAATACACTGCACAAAATTTATTTGTTTCATTGGTGTTTTACACCATAGTCAAGAATATTTCACTTATACGACAGCACCCAGCATAAAATTGTGAGGAAATTTGGCTGAGCCCGGGAAAACCCACGACCATCCACAGGTTGCTGGCAGACCTCTGTACAAAAAGAAACATTTCTTTTACAACGGTATACATATGATGTAGGCCTATATGTGCATACAAGAGATGAAAAAGGTTAACAAGATGAGAGGGTACAGAGAGAAACAAAAAATATGCCATGTCAATTCTGCTCTCATTGACGTTTTTCTTCGCAGTTGTTTAGCATTATCTAAGTATTTTAAAGCCTGAGGACATAGTGTATTTCACCTAAAGTTGAGTCTGGGTTGAGTCACACCTAAGACTTTAAAAGAGGAAGCTGTATTTTCCTTGCTTGGCGTTCAGCATGAAGGGGATAGTGCAACGACTGGTTGACCCAGTACTGTACTGATCAGTACAATGGCTCAGGCTGGGCAACTTACTTACCTTCGGTAAGTCGTCTCAGTGAAGCAGCACTAGATAAAAGAGCACTGAAAATCCGTCCTGCAACAAGGAGGCGCATTACACGCACTCTAAGGATTCCTTCGTCGTCATATGACTAAAAAAATTGTTAAGGATGATTTTAAACCCCAGGCACTGTCTCACTCAATGGTATCATTTCAAGGCCTTTATATGGTCCTGAAAGCACATTTTTACATCTACTTTTTGGGTGAAATACATGACAGTATCGTAGAAAATTTCCTAAATATAATGAAAACAATGACCATTGTCATAAATCTGTGTAAATTTCATCTTGACTCGTACTCTTTTTGAAATGTTATATACATTGGTGGGGTCTCCGTGGTCCAGTTGGTTAGGGCTCTAGCACAACGTAATGACCCAGGCGTCTCTTACCAATGCGGTCACTGTGAGTTCAAGTCCAGCTCATGCTGGCTCCCTCTCCGGCCATACATGGGAAGGTCTGTCAGCAACCTGCAGATGGCCATGGGTTTCCCCCAGGTTCTTCCCGGTTACCACCCACCATAATTCTGACCGCCATCGTATAAGTGAAATATTCTTGAGTACGGCGTAAAACACCAATCAAATAAATAAATATATACATAGGCATCTTTGTCTTCTAAGTTGTTCATCTCTCCCTTATGAACATCCATCAAAGTATTGTTCAGTAAGTACCTCATGAAAATAATTTGCATGCAAACAAGACAAGTGCCTTCATGGCAGTTTTGTTTGGGACCCACTTGTACATGTATTTATGTTTTTATTTCAACTGCACTCTAAAAAAAATCATCCAGCCAAAATGTGTATCATTTATGACTTTTGGTCTAGGTGTAGTACCAAGTCTGCATTAAGCAGCACACATGACCTTCATGACAATTTTGTTCATGACCTACATGTAGTTGTCTTTTGATCAGATCATTGCATTAATTTCTTTTCAACTGCACTCTACAAATTATTCAGCTAAAATTTGTACCAAGACTGTTGGTCAGGCTAAATGAAGCTAGTATTAGACCAGCTCAACAGTATTCTAGTAAGTGTGTGTTTGGTGATATTAGATCTTATCTTGCTGTTTATATATTTTCAGGGCCAGGCTGGAGTATATCAGTATTATGTTAACGGGGCCCGAATTGTTAATGGTGATATTCACTGCTCCAACGGGATCTTGCATATAATCAATTACATTCCGGAACCAGTCAGCAACAAGTTCATGTACAGTTATCTTCAAAACCCTGATCTGCCCTCACTCAGAATCACGTAAGATGCTCTACAGTTTACTTCGTAAAAATTAAAGACATACATCATGGAGAGTAAAGCCAGAGTAGTGGCGACAGTGTGGTAGCCATACAGCATAGAGAGTAAAACCAGAGTAGTGGCGACGGTGTGATAGTCATACAGCATAGAGAGTAAATCCAGAGTAGTGGCGACAGTGTGACAGGCGTACAGCATAGAGAGTAAAACCAGAGTAGTGGCGACAGTGTGATAGTCATACAGCATAGAGAGTAAATCCAGAGTAGTGGCGACAGTGTGATAGTCATACAGCATAGAGAGTAAAACCAGAGTAGTGGCGACGGTGTGATAGTCATACAGCATAGAGAGTAAATCCAGAGTAGTGGTGACATTGTGATAGTCATACAGCATAGAGAGTAAAACCAGAGTAGTGGCGACATTGTGATAGTCATACAGCATAGAGAGTAAAACCAGAGTAGTGGTGACATTGTGATAGTCATACAGCATAGAGAGTAAAACCAGAGTAGTGGCGACATTGTGATAGTCATACAGCGTGGAGAGTAAAACCAGAGTAGTGGCGACAGTGTGATAGTCATACATCATGGAGAGTAAAACCAGAGTAGTGGCGACAGTGTGACAGACATACATCATGGAGAGTAAAACCAGAGTAGTGGCGACATTGTGATAGTCATACAGCATAGAGAGTAAAGCCAGAGTAGTGGCGACATTGTGATAGTCGTACAGCATAGAGAGTAAAGCCAGAGTAGTGGCGACAGTGTGATAGTCATACAGCATCGAGAGTAAAGCCAGAGTAGTGGCGACAGTGTGACAGGCATACAGCACAGATAGTAAAACCAGAGCAGTGATGTCAGTGTGATAGATGTACAGCATAGAGAGTAAATCCAGAGCAGCGACGGCATTGTGATAGTCGTACAGCATAGAGAGTAAAGCCAGAGCAGCGACGACATTGTGATAGATGGCAAATGGTCACACGTAACCAATGAAATCCGATCTCTTGTCAGTTTACCTCAGTCAGGTTTTTTTCTAACTGTTCATGCCACTGCATAAATAGTAACAAATTACACCCCCCCAGAACCTCGACAGAACCTCGACAGAACCTCAGATTTTAAAGACAGCAGTGGTGCTCTCACTCCCTACACAATGTCTTTTACGACCACAATGATTTACAACTCCACAAAAATATGATATTTATTTTATTTATTTAATTGGTGTTTTACGCCATGCTCAAGAATATTTCACTTATACGACAGTGGCCAGCATTATGGTGGGTGGAAACAGGGCAGAGCCCCGAGGGAAACCCATGACCATCTGCAGGTTGCTTGAGGACCCATGACATATGAAGTCACTGCTCTGCAATCCTTACACATACGATAAACAGTGATAGTTGTGACAGTATGATCAGTTTGACCTTTCTCGTTGATTTAATGGAAAGATCTTAGCTCTGTATAATTAGACATTAATATCTCTGTATGACAGTGACAATCATTCTGCTTTCATTTGGTTTAGAGGTCAGAGTTTGAATGTATCACATGACTTGAACATTATACAGTTTTACAACCTGCGCAGTCAGGTGAGCTACGGGTTTTCTCTGAATGCCTTCCTAAGGATTTGCTTATCAGCTCTGAGATGTACATTTTTTTCTGGTGATTGAAGTTTTGACATGATCTTTAACACCACTTGATAAACCTACTGACCAGTTGTGCCCATTAAATGTGTACAGCTCATGTGAAATTTCTCCTGACATTATCATGTACATTGATTAAAACCATTCTTTAATATCATGTGATAATAACTTTGCTATAAGTACACATTTGGAAACCACTTGGGTTTACGTCCCAGGCAACTTTCATTAGGACCAAGACCAACACATTTCGACTGGGTTTCAGTTTTTTTCTAGATGCTTTTTCATGAACGTAAGACTCGCGCTCATGTAAATCAGTTTTTGATATATGGGATTAATTAATTAACTCTAAAACGGAAGTGACGCATGTGGTGCATATACGCAGTGCAGCAACAATGTAAATAATAGCTCACCATTATTCGGCACACACACGTAGGCAATAAGGTCGAGCTGTGATGCAGCTATTTGCTTAATTATGTATGCGTCCCTTATATCAAACATTTACTTATATATTTACAAGTACATCCATTGTGGGATGTCATGCTGGCTTCCTCTCCTTCCATAATTAAGTGAGAGGGTCTGCTAGCAACCTGCAGATGGTTGTGGGTTTCCGCCGGGCTGTACCCAGGGTTTCCTCCCACCATAATGCTGGCCGCCTTCGTATAAGTGAAATATTCTTGAGTACGACGTAAAACTCCAATCAAATAAATAAATCAATAAATTGTTGGGTGTCTACTTAAAATAGTAGATTAATTGTTATTTATATCAACCTGCATAAATTCACATCTCATGACCTTGCTCATTACGTGTAACCAATCTGTGCATACAGCTACAGTCGTGTACATTGTAGTGTTTTATGATAGCTGATTATTTTTGCTAGCGGAAACTCTATATGGTTTACATTGCTCAATATACGGGCTACTATTTCTCAATCACTGTGAGACAGGGTTATAGTCACTTTACTGCGATGTTTTGTTTTTAAATTACGATTTTCCCCACGATTTGTTTTAAGGATATAGGGTACATGTAACTCATGATCAGATGAACAAATATGAAATGATAGAGCGAAGCGGAAGTGAAATGTCCAAAAGATGGGGGATAATATATATAAAAACCGTTATATTACATAACATTTCCTTTTATACGTTCGAGTACCAAAAAATCAAACTCTAAAAACCACGCTTACCACCCCACCACTAATAAATCACAAATTTCAAACCCTCTGGAAATGGGTTTGTCACTTCAGTTCGTAAGATGTCCACCAAGTGCACTTGCTAGTGGGAAGACCTGAGACCAAAGTCTACAACTAGGTTTGAGCTACAAGCTAGGTTTGATGTGCACCAATGAAATACAGCCCAGCATAAAGTACCGTGCCATACACCAAACGATTTATAATGTGGATGTAAACAGCCAGGAAGTGAAATGCTGTCTGTCCCAGTGTTTGGACCCCATGTATGTCAATAAGCCTAAATGCTTATAGAGGAGTCCATCCAGGGCAAGATGTTGACTTATGCAGGTTAACATGTTAACAACACTACCCCCACCTAGAATACAGCCGATGAATGATGTAAGTGTTGGGAACAAGTCTTTTATGTGACCGATACATGTATGTTTTGGCAAATAGCTACAACACAGAGCAGCATTATATAAGAAGAAAGTGCCTCCATGCTGACAGAATAGTGATGTTGTTGTTGTCGATATGCACCACATGCGTCGCTTTCGTTTTAGGAATAATTAAAATAATCGGCTATATTAAAACTGATTTAAGTAATGTTCATGAAAAAGCCATCGAGAAACAACTGAAACCCAGTCTAAATTCATTAGCCCTGTCCTTTACTTGAAATAGCCTACTGATTCGTGAAGAGATAGGCCCTACATGTAGCTATTGGTGTACAGTTTTGCCATTTCCTGGGACGAAATAGAAAGCAAAAATGGGGGGGGGGGTGGGGGGGAACAGCAGGAATTCTTCCTGTCATTATGCGATTTTGGCCCAGTCTGTGTTTATGGTGAAATAATAGGCCTATGCAGTTTCGGTAGCAGACCTGGCAGAAGATAAGTCTATGCAGAAATAATGAATGATTATTATGGCTTAACTCTTCTTGAGCAAAATTGCAACTGTATTATGATGATGTGAAGAATATATGTAGGTGAAAAAACATGTCACGTGCTTGTACTTGATTAACCCCTTAACGCTTTCGTTTTAACACTTTCGTTTTCAGGCGGTTTTTCAATGACCTGTTGTTTTACCTCCCCGAAACCGACTACGACACCATTCCAGTTTTCAAGACCGCTGAGAAAATGACGCTCTTTGTTCCATCGGACGAAGCCATGGCAAAAGTTCCAGCGAGTAAACTTTCAGAACTGAGGGCAGATGCTGTGAAATTAAATCAGGTTGGAGACATAAACAAGTTTTTTTTTTCTCCAGATTTAATGAAATAATGATTAAGATTGTACTTTGCTGTAGTGCTTTTAAAAATGGAAAATTATAGTAAGTGTCAATCTACTGCTCCTGAAGAACTTAACTCTGTAAGCTCTATTCTGTATTTTGAGGAAAGCATAGGTTGCTTCCCTTGGCAGGTATTTAGCTCCCTTGACGAACAACACGTATCTATCCTTCATTCCGCCTTACCCTACCAAGTAATTCTCTTAATTTTTCGGACGCATATTATTAGTGCTCAAAGCAAATATTTGCATTTTTCTCCCAGTTTTTTTTTCTTGGAAGAATAAAGATATGAATATGTCGTTAATTAGATTTACTCACCATGTGCAAAACGAACTGAATATTCCTGATATTCAAATACATTTATATTACCAAAATAGAGCAGGCCAGATATCCAATCAGTTAGAAGAATTAGAGTGATTCATATACGAGTCAGTGGAAAATGTTGCCATTTACTTTGTCCGTTTTTCAGTGCTCAAAAACAAATTTCAATGATTAAAAAGTTACAAGTAATCACTCTTGTTGCTTAAATACCTTCACATTGTTACTTGTAAATGCTAACAGCATTGGGTAATTGAACTGATATCTGCCATCAAGGAAGGTAAATTCTTGCCAAGGGAGATACATCCATATCTTTCACAAATACAGAATTTGGAGAGTTGGATGTGTAAAAATAAACTGAAATTTTTTTCGTGGACAAGGGGACAGTCTCAATGATATTTCTTGCCTCCGACATAATTACTTGATTCAAAAGCTTTGGAAAATAGTCAGGTATTAAAGAGAACATCAGGATTAGACAAAATGAAAACTTTGGGTGGATTTTTTTTCTGTTTTAATTTTAATCCATTTCCTGGATTAGTGTTATAAATTATTTCGCCTTGCAGTTAAAATGAGAGGATATTATAATTTTTTACTTTTGTTCCATTTAAGGTCATCAAGCGTCACTACATCCTCAAACAGGCGATTCACACATCCTGGGTGGTGCACAGACAAGAGTTCCAGACTGAGCTGCCTAACGAGAAAATTACCTTCAGGAAAATTAAGACAGATAACTTCCCAGAAAGAGGTGGGTTCCCATAGATTTCAGTTTCAACTAGTATGGCAAAATCTCCATATGTTGTAAAAATCTAGTGACCAAGTGATAGACTGGGAGCGGAGCCATTGTCAACAATTTGTCAAAGATTGTCAAATGTAGACATTTAGAAATCTATCACTATGTGAATTTGTCAACTGTTTTTAATGGACTTCTTGAGATATGACTTGCATATTTGCCACATTCCTCTCATTACAGACATGGACATGATGTATTTCGTGGTGACTTTGGTTTTCTTTATTATTATGTCCCAGCGTTTATAGGCCTTGGTGTTATGTTCCATTGTCTTTTCAGTCCTTGATATGCCCCAGTGTCTTTACAGTCTTTATTATTATGTCTGTATTTCTTAATAGTCCTTATTGTTATGTCACCATGTCTTTACAGTCCTCATTATTATGTCTGTATTTCTTTATAATCCTTGATATTATGACCCTATGCCTTTAATCATTATTATTATGCCTCTATGTCTTTACAGTCTTCACTATTATGTCTATATTTCTTCATTTCTTTATAATCCTTGATATTATGACCCTATGTCTTTATTATTATGTCTCCATTTCTTAACAGTCATTATTATGTCCCTTTGTCTTAACACTCTTCATTATTATGTCTCTGTTTCTTCAGTTCTTCATAATCCTTGATATTATGACCCTCTGTCTTTATTATTATGTCTCTATGTCTTAACAGTCCTTATTATTATGCCCCTTTGTCTTTACACTCTTCATTATTATGTCTCTATTTCTTTACAATCCTTGATATTATGTTGAAATGTCTTTGCAGTCCTTGTTTTGTCCCAATGTCGTTAGAGTTCTTATTATTTTGTCCCACTGTCTTTTCCACCAATTTTATGTCCCTACATTTTCATGCATGTCTTCACAGTCCTCATTATTAGGCCTGTATACCTTTATAGTCCTTGGTATGATGTCCCAATGTATTTATAGTCCTTGTTATTTTGTTCCAATGTCGTCATATTCTTTATTAATTACGGTACGTTAACTGACCATGTTGCGATGTCTTTACAGTCTATGTGATGTCTTTATAGTCCATGTGATTTCTTTACAGTCTTCACACAATGTGATGTCAGAGGGTATGAACGCTATGTTAACCATCCATGTTATGATGTCTTCCCCTCTGTGATGTCTTTGTAGTCTGTGTGATGTCTATACAGTCTGTGATGTCTTAAAGTCTGTGATGTCTTTATAGTCTGTGTGATGTCTGTACAGTCTTTGTAATGTCAGAGGGTGTGAACACCGTGTTAACCATCCATGTTATGAGTTCTTTACAGTCTGGGTAATGTCTTTACAGTCTATGTGATGTCAGATTGCGTGAACGCTATGTTAACCGTCCATGTAATAATGTCTTTACAATCTATGTGATCTCTTTACAGTCTATGTGATCTCTTTACAGTCTGTGTGATGTCAGAGGGTGTGAATGCTATGGTAATTGTCCATGTTATGATATCTTTACATGTCTGTGATGTTTTTATAGTCTGTGTGATATCTTTACAGTCTATATGATGTCTTTATAGTCTATGCGATGTCTTTACGATCTATGTGATGTCTTTACAGTCTATGTGATGTCAGAGGGTGTGAATGCAGAGATCACGTTTGGGAACATCACAGTGGCCAATGGGGTTCTGCATGTTGTGGACAGCATCCTGGGGTACAGGTACAACTCGGCCCTACAGCAGGTGGAATCAGACAGTACTGTGAGGTGGGCCATCAGTTTTTATTCTACTTGCTTGAAATTCAACATTGCGTACATTTTCGAAGACCTGCTGTGCCCTGGGGTATACTTCTTCCTGAATAATTTGCCATACATGTATATGTAGTAGAAAAACTATGATAAGTTGTGCCCCAACACTTGCAGTGAATCATTTTTGTGCCTAGTTTGCTTAAAATTCAATGTTGTGTCAGCTCAGGTCAAAACCTACAATGCTCTGGGGTTTACCAATACAATGGTATCCTCTTCTTAATGTACCAGCCATACCTGGGAAGGTCTGCCAGCGATGGTCGTGGGTTTGTTTTAGGCTTGCTGGGTGTCCTCCTACCATAATGCTGGCTGCCAGTAAATTATGGGATAAATTACGTTATTACATTATAGTAACAGAAACTATATTGTGTAATTAAATTGTACTAACTGAATGTACATTGCATTATAACATTACAGTAATACAGTAATGTCATTAAATTGTACTCTATTACATTATGCTAACAGATTTTAACTTGGCTTCTCCTTGGCTGAGGGGGATAGCACACCAACATGGCACATTGACCCAGGTGCCTTTCACTAATGCAGTCGCTGTGAGTTCAAGTCCAGCTCATACTGGCTTCCTCTCCGGCCAGCATGGTGGAAAGATCTGCCATCAAGCTGCAGATGGTTGTGAATTTCCCTGGGCTCTGCCGGGTTTCCTCCCACCATAGTGCCGGCGGCTGTTTTATAAGTGAAATATAGTTGAGTGTGGTGGTGAAACACCAATCGAATAAATAAATAAAGCATTTAAGGGGAGGTAAATCCTTGTGTTGTTAAGCAGACTCAAAATAGTTTTGTTGTTCAATATTGAAGCATGTAAGGGGAGGTAAATATTGCTGTTATTATTATCATTCGGCCAGTAATAGTTTTGCTACAGTATTCAATAAGGCATGTACACTAAGGGGATGTACATAAATATATTGTTGTTGGCACTGGTCTTCCGGCCCATAATTATTTTTTAAACATGAGAACGAAAAAAATTAATCCAAAAAAAAAATAAATAGTCAGGTCAGTATATGTATTATTGCTTTAATTGCTCACAAAGATTGGGCTCCCACGCTGTTATATTTGTTTTAACAAGGAAGCAATTGGTTTTCATGCAGATTTCTTTCATTCGCAGAGTTTAAATGATACCATACATGAAAAGTTACTATGGAGCCTCTCACCAATGCGGTCCCAGTGAGTTCAAGCCCAGCTCATGCTGGCTTCCTTTCCGGCCGTACGTGGGAAGGTCCTGCAGCAACTTGTAGATGGTCGTGGGTTTCCCCCGGGCTCTGCCCGGTTTCCACCCTCCACAATGCTGGCCATTGTCGTATAAGTGAAATATTCTTGAGTACGGCGTAAAACACAATTCAAATCAATAAATAAATAAAGTAAATATATGAAAAAATGGGAGAAAAGTGAAGAAAAAAAAGAAAAGTTCAAGTATCCTTTTGAGTCACCTCTCAGTGTAATAATCAAGGCCTTTGGCTTTGCTGCTGATTGCAGTTCCTTTGCCGCCGTACTTCGTCAAGCCTCTGCAGAGATTCAGAACACCCTTAGGGACCAGATGGGCAGTCAGCAGGTCACCCTCTTTGTACCCACCAACGAAGCCATGGCCAATATAAACAGTCTCCCTGGGGTCGACTTTGTGGGCAACAGGACTCTCACAGACATGGTACGTGTTATATAGCGATCCTGTAACAACCCAGTCCAACTTTTAATGCTATTTTTTTACTATACTGAAGAATCGGTGGGTTTCACGTTTGAACTCTTTTGTCGTTGAAGATAAAAACAATCTTCCTGTATTATGTGACACATGTGACAATGTTAGGCAACCTTTGATGGCATCAATTTCCCGCTGACTTGTCTCACCTTGATCCAGAGTCACATATGACACCTCTTTGCTTTATAAAGTTCACAAATGATCTGGCCCCGGGATCACTAAGCAATCTTAGACTTAAGTCAAAATCTCAAAATTTAAAAAAATTTAAAAACTTATTTCTGATCTGTTAAGAAGGTCAAGGTATTGCTTGATAATGTGAATTGTGGGTAAGTTATTGTACAACAGATTTCAGCTAAAATAAGGGACAGGAACGTAACAAAATTTGACTTATGTGCAAGATCACTTCATGGTCCTGGGGATTGGTCCTCCATTTTTTCCCATTATTTGGCTGCTGTAAAAAAATTTGTGCAAAACTTTTATCAGATTCCCATGTTATAGTAAATGTGAACCCACAAATAACAGTTTTGATTTATTTGTTTTTTTATTTGTTTATTTATTTATTTGATTGGTGTTTTATGCTGTACTCAAGAATATTCCACTTATGTGATGGGGGCCAGCATTATAGTGGGAGGAAACCATGCAGAGCCCGGGGGAAACCCACTACCATCCGCAGGTTGCTGCCACACCTTCCCACTTATGGCCAGAGAGGATATAAGTTTTGACAGATGACATGATACAGTAGAACTTGTTTTTACCTTTGGTGATAAAAGAATTCAAACTCGAAACTCGCCTGTTGATGAAGAGAACTTCTACAACAGTGAAATAAACCACTCAGTGAATCAATGAATCAATGAATGGTTGAATATGGCTGAATTAATGCCACATCTGCAGTATCTGAGAGACATCGTGACGAGCACAAACCACTGAACCTTTTGATAAGTTACTGAAAATTTTCCATTTTATATCTGGGTGGAATGTTATGTCTAGTGTCTTTGGCATGATGGTATTGTAAGCCAACACTATAAACATGATCAAATGAGCCTACATGAAATTACTGAGCATTCTGTCCAGCTTATTGGTGATAGTTAGTGTGACACCATCAACAAAATATTTTTGAGTGCATGGTATTAAATCTGAATCAAAAATGATATCACTGGAAGAAGTTCGGCAAAATGTGATCTGAATTTGTTCCAAAAGTGCATTTATATAGGCAAGTAAATGTCTTGAAAGATTAGGTTTGGTGTATGGTTGTCCAAACAAATCCTCAAATCACCTTAAGAACCGTCCCCAATAGCTCATTTTGTAGAGTGTCCACTTCAGGGGTGAGAGACCCAGGCTCAATCCTGGCCAGGTAACACTTAAGGCCTTTTAAAGAGGAAGTTGTAACTTCCTCGTTTGGCGTTCAGCTTAAGGAAGATAGTGCAGTGACTGGTTGACTCGTTTCAGTATAATGGCTCAGGTGAGGCGGCTTACTTGCCTTCGGTAAGTCGTTTCAGTGAAGCAGCACTAGATAAAAGAGTGCTGGAAATCTGTCCTGCATCAAGGAGGCACATTACATGCACTCCCTCGCCATCAAATGACTTAAAAATTGTTAAGTATGACGTCAAACCCCAAGCACTCACTCACTCCCTCAAATCACCCAAGACAACCCAGGATTTTGAGTAAATCTAGAGCAGTAATGTCGAACAAGTTGCCATTACCCTCATTGCATGTTTGTTTGTTTGTTTGTGTGTGTGTGTTTTTTTTTTCTTCTTTTTTTGTCTAATTCTTCTTACGAGCCATTCTCGCTAGAGAACAAGTAATTTGCTACTTTTTATGCATATACATGAACAGTTAGAATAAAACTTAAGTAAATCGACATGAGACTATATTTCCGCGGTCACATGTAACCATTTGCCGGCTATCACACATGCTGTACATGTATTTCTCCATATATTAATTTCCATAAAGATCAGTGAAAGGTTCAAACTAAGGCAGACTGTGTCTGTTCAGGTGGGAAATTTCAGGATGATACAAGTATTAAAGTCAGGAATTCTTGAGGCTTAAATAACAATCAAAATAAATCAATAAAATTATTCATTGTTTAACAAACTAAGTGACTGACTCTTTGTTATGACAGGTTATTCGATTAACTATCTGATTAAGTATGTGTTGTTTTAGCTTATATGATTAAGATACCGAAATGTGTGTTGTTTCGGGTTATAATCAGGTTATCTGATTAAGTAACTGATTAAATTTGAGTTCTTTCAAGTTGTTTGATTAAGTAACTGATTAAATGCAAGTTGTTTCAGGTTGTCTGATTAAGTAACTGATTAAATGCAAGTTGTTTCAGGTTGTCTAATTAAGTAACTGATTAAAGGCAAGTTGTTTCAAGTTGTCTGATTAAGTAACTGATTAAAGGCAAGTTGTTTCAGGTTGTCTGATTAAGTAACTGATTAAAGGCAAGTTGTTTCAGGTTGTTTGATTAAGTAACTGGTTAAATGCAAGTTGTTTCAGGTTGTCTGATTAAGTAACTGATTAAAGACAAGCTGTTTCAGGTTGTCTGATTAAGTAACTGATTAAAGGCAAGTTGTTTCAGGTTGTCTGATTAAGTAACTGATTAAAGGCAAGTTGTTTCAGGTTGTCTGATTAAGTAACTGATTAAATGCAAGTTGTTTCAGGTTGTCTGAATAAGTAACTGATTAAATGCAAGTTGTTTCAGGTTATCTGATTAAGTAACTGAATAAATGCAAGTTGTTTCAGGTTGTCTGATTGGGTAACTGATTAGGTATGTGTTGTTTCAGGTTATCTGATTAAGAAACTGAAAACTGTGTTGTTACCGGTTATAATCAGGTTACCTGATTAAGTAACTGATTAAATATGTGATACCTGACTGTTTGTTTTATGTGTTGGGTTGTTTCAGGTTATCCGTTACCACATTCTAGAGGTCGGGAACGCCCTGGTTGTGATGGATGTGAACAAGCAGTACGAGGGACGCGAGACGAGAAGGACCATGTATCAGGGACAGAGTGTGTCTATCTATCAGAGATTTAATGGTATGGAAATATTGCCTTCAAAACTGAATTCTGAAGCCAAAGTAGGAGAATGGCTGTCATAAAAATGAGTGTGATAAACATACAGACTCGAAAGGTTTTAAAAGTATGTAATGGAACAACTGATTCACTTGGAAAAGATTGGGACTATGACTGTGTTGTGCTCAATTTTTTGTTATAATCAAAGCAACCCTGACCAGCTCTGTTTCAGTCATGGGGCTGAACAGTTAGCTGTCAAGGGTTGGTATAGTTTACCCAGGCTCTCAGGTTTCCTTCTCCCTTAATCCTTACTGCTGTCATGTAAGAAGTGGAGAATTCTTGAGTTAAATTTATTTATTTATTTGATTAGTGTTTTATGCCGTACTCAAGAATATTTCACTTATACGACGGCACCCAGCATTATGGTGGGAGGAAACCGAGCAGAGCCCAGGGGAAACCCACAGCCATGCCCATGTTGCTGGAAGAACTTCCCAAGCACGGCCGGAGAGGAAGCCAACATTAGTTGGATTTGAACGCACAGCGAGAGCATTGGTGATTCTTGAGTTAAATGACAGTGAAATAAATAAATTGTAGTTGAGGCATGTTATAATGGGGAAGGATGTACACTGTCTGAAATCTTGTGTAAGCTACACATGTGTAGCAGTACTTTAATGTCACTAGGGAGATTGGTGTGTTTAAATATTTGTTTCATGAGGTGAACTGTCGTGATGTGGTACTAAGTCAGGGCTGTCATGCAAATTGTTCTGAAATACCTGTACTTGTGGGAAAGTATGGGCTCAAAAATGTACCTGATACGATAATGGCTTTTCTTGTAAAGAAAAACCAATATAAAATAAATAACTTAAAGGGATACAGAATCAATCCTGATTGGCTGTTGTCAAGGTAAGGTAAATGTATGGTATGTGCAAATTTATTCAAGCGTGACCAATGCTGCCAACCGGCCCCGATAGCACAGTTGGTCGAATGTCCGCATTGGGAGCGGTAGATCCAGCGTCAGTCCTGGGTCTAGTCACACCTAAGACTTTAAAAGAGGAAGTTGTAACTTCCTTGCTTGGCGTTCAGCATGAAAGAGCTAGTGCAACAACTGATTGACCCGTATCAGTATGATGGCTCGGGCGGGGTGGCTTACCTGCCTTTGGTAAGTCATCTCAGTGAAGCAGCACTAGATAAAAGAGCGCTGGAAATCCATCCTGCAATAAGGAGGCACATTACATGCACTAAGGATTCCTTCGTTGTCATATGACTGAAAAATTGTTAAGTACCCCAAGCGCTCACTCACTCACTCACTCACCCATTGCTGCCAGGCAAGCCTTTCTCAGCTGTCCACCAGCCAGCATCTATTATCTTTTCTTTTTTTAAGTAGTTCTGCCCACAGTTAAAATTTCCTTTTGCTTTTCATTTTGAAGCTCACATTATTTTTGGACTTTATGTTTTTTCAGACACTTACGTGGAGGCAGGGTACGTGCGAGCCAGAGTTGTACGCCCAGATGTTGGAGTAACCAATGGTTATGTACAGTACATCGATCGTGTGTTTGGCATTCCTCCCAAGGACATTCCAACAACAATCTGTGAAGACGCCTGGCTGTAGTAAGTGCATATTTGCATACTGGAATCGTTCGATCTTTTCGCTTTTTGCGAGGGGTTTATTTAAGCATATTCTGAAGCCCTCAACTGAATCTGGCCAATCCAACCAATTTAGTATTGTCTCCAAAATCAAATTTCTAAGTGTGCATAAATTGTTCTTTAATTTGCTCCAAAGATTGCAGTGGAAACATGGTATTTTAGGTAGAAATTGGAATTAGAAGTGTACGTGTCACATTCTTTCGATTTGCACCTTTATGTTCCATAGTTAAATTCATTTATTTATTTAACTGCTGTTCTTCCCAAGTAATTCAAAACCTGGAGAGATTATCTGTGTGGATTAAAAGTTGTGGACTGTATTTTAGTGTGTTTTCTGTAGAACTTTCTTAGTGATGACTGGGCAGACTAGAAAAATAACTGAGAGATTGTGGACTGACAGTGAAACTTACCTGTTGATGACTGGGTGGACTTTAGAAGAGTAACTGAGAGATTGTGGCCTGACAGTGAAACTTACCTGTTGATGACTGGGCAGACTTTGGAAAAGTAACTGAGAGATTGTGGACTGACAGTGAAACTTACCTGTTGATGACTAGGCAGACTTTAGAAAAGTAACTGAGAGATTGTGGACTGACAGTGAAACTTACCTGTTGATGGCTGGGCAGACTTTAGAAAAGTAACTGAGAGATTATGGACTGACAGTGAAACTTACCTGTTGATGACTGGGTGGACTTTACAAGAGTAACTGAGAGATTGTGACCTGACAGTGAAACTTACCTGTTGATGACTGGGCAGACTTTGGAAAAGTAACTGAGAGATTGTGGACTGACAGTGAAACTTACCTGTTGATGACTGGACAGACTTTAGAAAAGTAACTGAGAGATTATGGACTGGCAGTGAAACTTACCTGTTGATGACTGGGCAGACTTTAGAAAAGTAACTGAGAGATTGTGGCCTGGCAGTGAAACTTACCTGTTGATGACTGGGCAGACTTTAGAAAAGTAACTGAGAGATTATGGACTGACAGTGAAACTTACCTGTTGATGACTGGGCAGACTTTGGAAAAGTAATTGAGAGATTATGGACTGGCAGTGAAACTTACCTGTTGATGACTGGGCAAACTTTAGAAAAGTAACTGAGAGATTGTGGACTGACCATGAAACTTACCTGTTGATGACTGGGTGGACTTTTTTCCTGACTTCATGAGATTATCTGAAAATCTCAGATAGAGTGGATTGACTCTTTATTTTCAGTAAAACTTACCTGGTGATGAATGGACTGACTTTAGGATAGTAGGCCTACCTGTGAAATGTGGACTGCCTGTTTTGTATAATCTGTTTTTAGTAAAACTTACCGGCTCACTTTAAGGGAGTAGGCCTACCTGAGAGATTGTGGACTGACTGTTTTTTGTTATTTGTTTTCAGTAAAACTTACCTGGTGATGAATGGACTGACTTTAGGAGAGTATCTTAGAGATCGTGGACTGACACAAGGTTCACCTGGACGTACCTGTGTTGTGCCAAGTAGTTACTACAATAACCGATACAACCAGAACAACTACAACCAGAACAACTACAACCAAAACAACTACAGGACCTCAACCAGCCGCTACAACCAAAACACCTACAACCAAAACCAAAACAACTACAACCAAAACCAGAACAATTACAACCAAAACCAGAACAATTACAACCAAAACCAGAACAACAACAATCAAAACCAGAACAACTACGGTCAAAACAACCGCTATGGGAACTCATACGTGGACTATCAGGATGTCCCTCAGGAGTTCACTGTGTTTGTTGTCAATGGAAGTGCAATGGAGTACTTTGAGGAGACCAACCTTGGCCGGACGATCATGCAGGATCCAATTAGATACAGATGGGTGCGTTCTGAAAATGAGTTATCTACCTTTATACCTCGAAATCCAGATTCCACCGGCATAGCTTTGAGAAGTTGGCAACTGCAAGGAAACAAGAGTTGAGGGTCAATTAAATTTATTTATTTATTTGATTGGTATTTTACGCCGTACTCAAGAATATTTCACTTATTATGGTGGGAGGAAACCGGGCAAAGCCTGGGCAAACCCACGACCATCCGCAGGTGCCTGACAGACCTTCCACGTACAGCCGGAGAGAAACTTAACACATTGGTGAGAGAGGCTTATAGGTCATTACGCTGTGCTAGCGTGCTAACCAACTGAGCCACGGAGGCCTCTATAACAATTAAATGTTACGTATGCTTCAAGCTTTTGTGTGGTTCCGAAAGTAGATTTTTACCCACCAAACAATACTTTGTTTTGTTTTTTGGGGGTTTTTTTGTCATGATCTGGGCCTGTGTGACCAAGTAATTAGTCTGTCAGCGTGGCGCATTGAGTTTAAGTTCAAGTTCAGCTCATGCTGGCTGGCTTACTCACCAGATCTACGTGAGAAGGCCTGACAGCAAACTGTGGATCCTCGTGGCTTACCATGGGCTGTGCCTGGTTTTCCTCCATCATAATGCTGACTGTATAAGTGAAATGTGTTTTGAGTAGGGCTTAAAACAACAATCAGGTAATGAAATAAATAAACCTTTTCATGATTTGTCCTTCTCTCTTACAGATCATGCGGCGTCATGTCATACCTTACCGCACAATCCACATGGACAAACTTCCTGAAGGTAACCACATATTTAGAACAGATAACGGCGAGGAAATTGTCCTGAAGAAGAATGGATACGGTATCCGTGCATGTAAGTTCAGTACAATGTGAACGGTAAATGATTAGACAAAGTTGGTGCTATTCATAGTGCTGGATACACTTGCCCTCAAAACTATGTCATTTTTTTCTGTTACATAATTATTACTGTACAAGTCATTGAAATTTGGACAAAATACATGTACAGTGGCCTTTTCGGACAATATTTAAGGCATGTGGGGATCACATCAGGTTCTTGAGAAAATGTTTGCCCTATTTGTCGAACAAACATTTTTGAAAATAGTTTTTTTTTATTTCTGTGAAATCATATCTGATGAATTACAGTAGGACTGGTCTTTTAAAGTTTTTTTTATGCTTAAATAATGTAAAAAACGGAAATACGTGTGTGATCTCAAAACCTCATCTAAGAAAGCAGTTGCACGTGTAGAATTTTTGGAAGTAAAGAAATGTAAATTAACTCTGTTCAAAGTATTAATTACCGGATAGAAGGAAGAAATCATACAAGGCCATGCTGCGAACGTTCGGTATCGTTTTACTCTTGTCACCAAACAAAGGTTGCAAATGCCAGCAGCTCATTGCTGAAATTCTGTTAAATTCATAGATTTTTCTTCTTTTGGTTATGTTTACAGATGTGGAGATTGTATTTGGTAGAAAGCGCACACAAGTCATTCACATGGATTTGGGAGCGACCAATGGCGTAGTCCACATCGTCCGTGATATCCTAGCAGTGGAGGAAGACAGGACAAGGGCGGTGTCTTACGGTAGCAGACCTAGTGCAGTTTCTGTAGTTGTTCTCTTCCTAGTAACAGCTGTTGTCAAACTCTTATGATCTCTCCATTGATACAGATTGCTGCTTTTTTCATTGGGACTTTATCTAGAGAGTGAACTCTGAGCGATGAAATGGTGTAAATATCTCCTTTGTATTTTTATTTTTGATACATCTTGGTAACTATCTTAAATTTTATCCAATTTTAAATCAGTTTTGTAGATTACTTTGATTCATATTAATCAAGAATTGTTGTTCTGTGAACATAATTTCGTCATCTCTGCTCTTCAGTTTTTAACTCTTACTGCTCTATTCATGATATGCTAGGGAGAAATGTTCTTCCCATTTTTCATGATAGCCCCATTAAAGACTTTATTACATGTAAACATCACTGTATGCATTAACATACATAGAACGTGCCTCTACAGCCGTATGTGCGAAGGTCGCCATCAGTGTGCAAATGGTCATGCGTTTCCTGTGAGCTCTGCACAGTGAAATGTTCTTGAGTACGGCATAGAACATCAGTTGAGTAAAAATAAATAAATATGTCGTCGTACATGAAGTTTATAGTTCACCTACCTTTCACCAATATGGTATTCAGTTAAAATCCATTTAAAACGTGGTAAAACTCGGTCATACTTTGGGGAATTTGACATTCCCTGTACGCGACTCAACCTTGTATATGTATACATATCACAAATACACATATAAGTGCTATTACATGCAGTAAATATTTTTATTGATTTGTGCATATCAAGTTTGATTTTTTCTCTCCACAAATACATTTTTGGTGAATTTTTTTTAAACATGCTGAATTGTAGTTGATTCCCAACATATTCAGAATCATGCATAGCGTTGATCAGTTCCTGATGTACTTAGGCACGGTATGTATTCATCCCTGATGTACTGAAAGAAGTAGGGCGTGATCCCGGGCATAGTTTGAAATGCCTACTTTAGTGTAGATAGCTATGGCGGTAAAGGTGTGTGGGTTCAAACCCAGCCAAGGAGAGGGACTTTGCGGTTTCCGCCACTCTGAACGTTTGTAAGACCTTGGTGAGAAAGAGTTGGCTACGCTTGTGTCGCCATTGTGTGTCTAACGTTTGCTTAAAGCATCATGTCGTCCATAACAAGGCGAACAAATGTGTACGGCACAAGTGGGGAAGCGCATCAGTAACCTACCGAATGTCAGTGGATTTCCCTGTTCGCTCTGTTTTCATCCACCCATAAAATTCGTAGCCATTATTTAAGTGAAAAGTTTTAAAGTATGGCTTCAAACAACAATCAAGGGATCACTCAATCATTATAAACAAGCCACCTTAGCCCTGAAAAACTCCTTTTCATAACTCAGGTCAACAGAATTAAGATTTGGATGTAAAAGTTTGATTTTATAGGATATAACCTGCTTTTAAAAGTCATTTGACAACTTGTTATGAATTTTATATTCTACATTATTGTATGTTAATAGGCAAACTACCTTTATTATTTATTTAAGGTACCGTTAGTAAAACTATGTTATATACTTAAGCTAATATTATACGCGTGTATCTCGAATTTAGCTTAGCATTGATCTGTACAATACTGTTCATACGTACATTTTGTGTGTATTTTACCATTGCACTTGTACGCTTTTAAATCGCTTCAGCTGACGTTACATAGCTTTTATTCCAGTTCAGATGCAACTGAAATAGTGGTACACACATAATTATATATGCACCATTGAACATTGTATATTTCGTTTGCATCTTTATAAACATTATACGCACGTGTCAGCTGAATAAATATTAGTGTAGATCTTTATGTCTTGTACCATTGTGTCAAAGATCAGCTCATATTGGCTGCTCGGAGTTTTGAAAATTGATATTTCATTATTGGATGGAAATTGTCCTATGGTGGGTTTACTCTTATTGGTGCAGACTTGTTTTTGTGAACAGAAGCAGTTGGAATTTAACAGTCGTTTTCATCATTCGCTGTTTAAATTCCCTCTTTGTTTGTGAAATGCATGTGGATTTATAGTCTTAAAAGTATGCAACACCAAATGCTTGTAGCATTGGTGTCTCACCAGTGAATTGGCAGCTCGATTACAGCCTTCATTGTCATTTTGCTGTTTAAATTCCATCTTTCTATAGGCACATATACTGTGATTGTGAAGCTAACATTCCTCTTCCACCGATCAGTTTGTCACTTTGACATCAGACGCACCCCCAATGCGGCTTGCCGGAAGAGGATTCAGGAAAATATATTTCGTATCACTTGTACTCTTGTTTTCTTGAATTGTGCAAATGAAAAGATCAACCTGCATGTGAAACGGCTTTACAGGAGGTTTGTCAGGCGTCCGACACCTGCTTTACCTCTACGAACTCTTTGCTGAACATCATTTTAACAAATTTTTGGCCAAAAAACAAATGGAATTTGTTTCACCTCAAACGTCCCTCACAATTATTATTATTATTATTATTATTATTATTATTACAATAATAATCTTCGCCGTGTATTTCTTTCACATAGTGTAAATGTGTATGTGAGGTAAACTAAAACAGTGACGTTTTAATATATAACTGTCACAAGTTCATGTACAAACTCTGAAAACAGTTAAATACTGTATTGTGTCCGAAAATATTTTGGTTTGGTGTTAATCACCAAAATATAAGATAGTGACGAATTCCACAGTTGTGTTAAGGTTGCACTAAATACATTCCTGACCTAAAGTTATACCTCTTGGTTTGTGTCATGTTAGGCAGCACAGATTGTACAGTGAAGGTGCGTTTTGATAGTGTTTTGGTATATTTGTTACGGTATATGTTAAAGAACTGTCTTGTGTGGTTAAGGAATTGTTGATAGTAGACACGAATCAGTAGGTCTTGTTACATATGTACAGAGTTAATGGACGATGCTAGCTATGAACTATACATATAGAACTATCTTATGAGTTGGCCATCTTCTCGCCAGATTGTAGTCTGTGGTTTAGTTTTGGTACAGTACTTGGCCTCACAAACTGGAGCTCTGCAACATATTTATATGTCATGGACATCGTCGAATAAAATCGAGTCTTTTTCGTAAATCACTGTTTTTTTTGTCTGTTAACAACAATTATCACCGATTAGGCCAACTAACTTGTCGCTTAGTGCAAGCCAGTAGTAAAACCAATGTAAATGATGTTCAGTTCAGCCTTGTAGCCGGTCCTTATTCCACACGTATAAGGACATATACACTCTGTGAATACGTCAACCGTAACACCTATTTCCAGGTCGTCCGCAGTTCGTTATGACGAACTCTTATATTGTAATTTAAGGACGTGAATTCAATTATTCTCTGCAATACCCATTGTTTTAAAACATCGAATTTTTTTTCTGTAATAAAGGCTATCCTTTAAATTACTAAGACCTGGGATTAAGATAGACTGACAATCTTGTTCTTGGCTCACACTCAATAAGCCATGAGCCGGTATGCGAAGCAGCACCAAAAACTGATCTTTGTAAAATATGAGTATATTATCGGTGTGTTTTGTTAAAAGAGGGATCTCTTATGTCTATAATGTGACTTCATAAAACCGAGGTTCTATAGAGATTGAATTCAAGATATTGAGTTGAGCCGATTCAATGCTGTGTTACATTTAAGTGTCCGTTCTTATTTGTACGTCAGTGTCCACAAAGCATTAATTCCCGATAGTTTCAATTCGCTTCGCCGTTTTCGATGACTAAAATTAAAACGGACAATCTCGGAAAACGCATGATCTGTATGTACAGGAGCCTGCAAGTATCTACAGTGTGTCAGGTGCAATTGCTTAGGAATTTTGTTGTCACGTTTTGTTGTCAAGGAATTTACAGCACTTGCAAGTCTGCTTGAATACTTGTGTTGGAGAGTGACTTGGCTCGGTGAGAGAAACGAGGGATCAATCCCGGCCGTGAGAGAAAATTTTGTAGATACTATAACCCCTTCCGCCCCCCCCTCCCCCCACAACAACAAAAAAATCGTTGGTCATGGAAATCTACGGTTCTTGTAGGATGGTTTTTTTTAGTGTCTACAATGCAATATAATGGAACACGGGCATAAGAAAATCTATACAGACCTTCCATAGGTCTTAACCTCATGTCAAGGTCATAATAAGATTCACATGGTATCTATGCACGTGCTTTAGTCACGTGGCAGGGAGGTGTGTCTAAATATTATATTACTCTTATTATCATACACATATACATGTACGTCGGGACACGTTTATACACGTAGCTAGGTTCAGCTCAGCCACAGGTAAGTTTCTCGCCTATCCCTTTATAGGCTACAGATTTCGCCATGATATGGTTGAAACATTGCCGATGTGTCGTTAAGCCATAATCACTTATTTATTAATTCCTAAGCATAAGCAGCAAATATGACAATGACGCATTAGACAATAGTGAGCGGGACGTGATTCATAGAGTGATGGGTGTGCGAGGCCCAACCACGGTGCACTCAAGGAATGCAGGTTCAATTCTAGTCTTGGACCATGTATTTTTGTATTTCCGGACCCGCTCTCAACGTTCCCTCAGCACTTAGAGGCTAGAGCAAGGAAACAAGACTGGTTGGCCCGGTGTCGGTATTAAGTGGCTAAGTAGGATGTCATGTCTGGTGTCTCCAGCATAATACTTCAGTGACAGCAGCAATTTAGCGCATGAACTTGCACTCCCACTAGAAGACATAATGTGCTGACTGAAAATTTGTTAAGCATGAAGTAAAACCTCAAGCATACTTGCATACATACCTACATACATACATACATACACGGATAACCAAAACCTACAGCTAATGGTACTTGTCGCTGTCTCGGCTGGCGCTCAGTACCGAGAGGCTAGAGCAAAGAAACACCACTGCATGGCTGGTATGGTGTGGCAGCATAGACTCGCCTTGCCACAAAAGACAGTATAGATGTGCATACAAATTGGGCCTTTTTGTCGTCATATGACTCAAACATTAAGCATATGACGTATACAAGGAAAAGTTCGTAAGTACCTTGCCAAATTTGCGTGACAGATTCTAGATTTCAGCAATGTGCTGCGGCTTTACATAAAGAGGGTCCAGACGTATGTGTTCAGATCTACTCGGTTTCCTCCCACGATAATGCTGGCTGTTGTCGTATAAGTAAAATATTTTTGAGTGCTGCGTGAAACACCAAATTAATAAGTAAATCTGGATGCTCCGGCCCTCAGTGTTAAGATCCTCCAGCAACCTGCGGATGATCGTGGGTTTCCCCCGGACTCTTTTTCCTCCCAAAATAATGCATATAAGAGAAGCATTCTGAGTAAGGCGTAAAACACCAAATAAAAAAATAAATAAATAAATCTGGATGTTTGTTTAGCAGGTACACGTAGTTGTGAAACGTGACTGTTTCAGTGGATTTCCTGTGTTTGCGTATACTGAAAATGAACACTATGGATTTCATTTCGCGTGATCAAATCCAGCTCTAGCTGTTTCAGCTGCGGGTTTAAGTCAGAAGGTTTATCAGGTACCCGGTCAAGGTCGGTGGTTTTGTTCGGGCACTCGGGTTTCCTCCATCCCCAGCCTTGACCAATGTTATATAAATGGAAAAAAAAATTAAAACATGAATCAAATAGACGATTAAGTATTGATATAATCAAAATAAAACTGTGTGGACAGCTTTCTTGTAGAAGAGACCGTTATATGTTGACAAGAGCATATACCGTTGTAATCGACATTGACCCTAAACTGTGCTATCGAGTGTTTCCTTTTTTAGATGACTTGCTCATGTTACCTCTCTGTGACGGGTTTATTCTACTAAACTTCAACAACACGTATGTCTGCTTCTGCCTACCAGTTTGTTGCCTGCCAACAACAAAAATCTTGATTGTGACTGAAGTTAGTATTCCACATGCGCTCTTGGAAAAAATAATATGGTTCTGTAGTTTATGTATATATATATATATATATATATATATATATATATATATATATATATATATATATATGTATTCAACCAACAGCTCAAAAAGATGAAGGTGCTCGTTGCGTTGTGTGGGGCCCTAGTATTGGCCGAATCCTTCGGTCACGTGATAAGTACATCACCAGTGGACGAATGGAAGACGTTCAAAACAAACTACGGAAAGGTGTACGAAGGATCAGAGGACGACAAAAGGTAATTTCAAAAGTGTGAAAAAAAATAGGAGAGTTGATTTGTGAAATTTAGGTACGACTTGATGTTTTAGTCGGTGACAGTTTTGATAACTATATATAGAATCGAAACTTGAAAAATAACATCACAGGACAATATTCCAAAAACACATCTAAAAATATGTATCTTGTACGTGCCACTTACCTATGCATGGGGGCAGAGAAACTGTTGCGACCATGCTTCAACAGTAAAGAATTTTGCCCTTGTGCAAGATAGTATTGATTTATTATTTTAATCAAACACCTCGTAATATACCTCCTACGATTTTTGTTCCATCTGAAGTAAAATATGAGACCTCAAGTTGCATACATTGCAAGGTAACGCAAAATACCGTTGTGACGCGTACATGTACATGCATGTCAATGTACCGGTTTAGAGAAATAAAATTGCTCCATCTTTTGAGACACTTGTGAATGTTTTTGGCTGTTGGCATTAAACTCTTTTGTCATGTTTCGCTATGATGTTTAAAAGGAAAAGAACATTAAACCTGAAGTTAGCATCAGTACAGTTAAAATATTTTCAACTGCTTCTTTTTTTCACTGAATGACAATGGAAGTCAAATGGTTGATTTGTAAGGTGGACTTTATACACTTTGTAATACATGTCGTCAATGACGTCACACCGACTCTTCTATATCCCTAAAACACGAATTCAGAGTTGGAAGCTTTTTTATTTTCGTGCAGAGGCACACAGTAACTTAACGCATTTTTTTTTGATTAGTGTTTCACGCTGTACTCAAGAATATTTTACTTATACGACGGAGACTAGTTCGAATTATGATAGCAGGAAACCTGCGGAAACCCGCAACTTTTTGCAGGCTGCTGACAAACTTTCCCACAAACACTTCAGAAGAATGTCATTCAAACCGGAAGACAAATGTGTGGAACAGAATTGTGTGATCTCATTATCATTGTGGTCTGAAAAGCCTATCTCACAGTCAGAAATCTTGAACTCCATTCCATTCAGTGTATAAAATACGTAAATGTATTTTATACCAAAAAATATTATGGTCTTTGGTGATGCTTACTTCACATTCCATACTCCTTTTCCTTTAAAGATTTGCAGTCTACTATTTTTTCTTACAATATGTATTTACTTTGGATGGTAAATGTCATCTTCCTTGAAAACTATGGTTTGCTTTCCATTTGTAAAAATATGACCTTTGCCACAAGCACATGCGCATTCTTTACTCTCAATGAAAACATTTCCGGTTGCATCACATTTTAGTTAAACGGGGTGATTGACACACCGTGCAGTGATAACCACGCCCACCAAACCTGCCCCTGGTTGGAGTAATATGTCGGTCGTCAACAAATTTTGTTTCGTAAATGATCGAAGTAGTATTTCGACTGGCACTTATATTCGGTTGGTTTATTTGGATTTACAGCGGCGATTGGCCGATTTAACTAAGGTCTTACCTGGGTGTGGCTTTTTGTTCTGATTTTTACCCCTATAACTAGACATGCTAGATCCGGTGAAACACCTCATCTTAATTGGCTGGAGATGAGGTGAAATGTTAGCACCAAACGGAATTGTCGTTAAGCAATACACAAAGGGGCCAATCAGGTAGCTGTTCTCACTTCCCATATTTCTGAAAAAGATGTATTTAGTTATTTCATTGGTGTTTTACGCCGTACTCAAGAATATTTCACTTATACCACGGCGGCCAGCATTATGGTGGGAGGAAACCAGGCACAGCCCGGGGGGAAACCCACGACTGTCCGCAGGTTGCTGACAGACCTGTCCACGTAGGCTACAGCCGGCGAAGAAGCCAGCATGAGCTGGATTTGACCTGACAACGACAGCATTGGTGCCGGGCACGGAGGTCCCCTGAAAAGAATTTGATTGGGCTAAATACATGTGGAGATGAAGACATACATGTAGGTGTCACACCTTACGTCAACAAGATCTGTCCTCTTGTACGGCGAATAAGTCACATGCGTAGGTTTAATTGCTAACCATGAGTTATGGAAGATGTAAATGTAAACCTGTCAATGTCATCAAGATGTTTTCCAGCTTACAGATCAGGGCAAAAAAAGGTGAATAAGAGTACAGAAAAATCTTATACTTGTGTTGTTGTTGTTGTTGTTACATTAAATGGCCGAGAGCAACCCAGCAAACTGTAAGCAGAAAAATGCGACTGACCTAAATGTATCAAACTTAGGACAGAATAACACATACATGTGGAAATTTGTAACCTGTGGAAATTTGTAACCTGTGGAAATTTGTAACCTGTGGAAATTTGTAACACCTGCTATGAATGTGACCTCAATTCAGTGAATAACCAGCTTTTCACAATGAGCTTCTTAGGGGATCCCTCCTTACAGCACAGTTGGTAGAGCGTCCACTTCGCGAGCGGTAGATCCAGGGTAAGTCCTGGGTCAAGTCACACCTAAAACTTTGAAAGAAGAAATTGTAACTTCCTCGCTTGGCGTCCAGCATGAAGGGGATAGTGCAACGACTGCTTGACACGTATCGGTATAATGGCTCGGGCGGAGCGACTTATTTGCCTTCGGTAAGTCGTCTCACTGAAGCAGCACTAGATAAAAGAACGGTGAAAATCTGTCCAGTTACAAGGGGCACATTGTAGGCACCCTAAGGATTCCTTGGTCGTCATATGACTGAAAAATTGTTGAGTACGACGTTAAAACTCCAAGCACTCCGGGAAGGGGCCCACTGACGAACAAAAGGACAAACCCAATCTTTTCAACTGGCATACAGGTACAAGTTTTGTGATAGCCCTATGGTTTATATTAGGTGTTTGTTATATTATGTGACTCGTATCCTGTAAGTACGACTGTTTTGATTTTTTAAAATATTTTTCTCACAGGTATCAAATCTGGAAGCAAAATGTAGCGTTTATTAACCAACACAACAGTGAAGCCGATAAGGGACGTCACTCGTACAGACTGGGGGTCAACGCTTTCGCTGATATGGTAATTGACTTACACGATGGAAACTGAACAGGTTAAAAAACTTGATCGCTATTTAATGTCAGATTTGCTTATTTGTGTATATTACATGAGCAAAGTTCACCTGGCTTTTACACGGATCAATAAGGTGTAGATTGTGAAAATAGTTCACCTTGTAATGCAGTGATAAAGAAATATATATTGTATATATATATATTGCAAAAAAAGGTATTTAAACATTTTTTCACTGATTTATTCAATTATTCATTCACGCCCTACATCCAGACGCGGAAGGAGCACAAACGTCTTTTACGATATGGAGATCTATCGAACGCGCAGCATTTCTGTAAAGGGAAGCCTGATTACCGTCATGGCAAACTTCCCGAGAGCATGGACTGGCGCAGTTTGGGCTTCATTACACCAGTGAAAAACCAGGTAAAGACCTTCTCTGGCTGAGGTGGTGACGTCGCTGGCACGATGAAAATAGATCAGGCCCTTGGCCGATGAGGTCGTGTGCTCGAATCCATCTCTCAGTGCTTCGGCTTCAGGTTTGAGTGTTGAAGATTGCCAGGTATCTTACAAAGGGCGGCTGTTTACTCAGGGATCACCGGTTTCCTCGTCTCAAGAATTTAGAAACAATTCTATGTGCAAAATATATCTTCCCATGTGAATAAAAAAATCTGTTGAATAACTTTGTCGACGAATTATTTAATAAGCATAGACATTATAAGGTATAACTAATAAATTTGTAAACAATTTTGTTTGTAAAATATGTTTTCCTTTGTAAACAAAACAAATCTATTGAATGACTTTTTCGACGAATTTTTTAATAAGCATAGATACTATTAGGTATAACTCATAAATCTGTGAGCAATTCTGTTTGTAAAATATATTCTCCTTTGTGAGCAAAAAAATTTAAAATAAAAAAATCTATTGACGAACTATTGACGAACATGGATACAATGAGGTATATAGAAAACATGAAAAATCAAATCGCAGGTGAATAATAACCCACTGTAACTTAGGTCCACATTTCTTCACTATATAAAGACTAGTGTTGCATCCTTTGGGTCTTGACTGTCACCAACAGTCAAGAGACAACATTTCCACTGCGCTGGATATATTTAAACAATGTTATAATTGTTCTCGTTAAAATAAGATTTGTCATGCGAAAAAAAAAACGCTCCGTTTGAATAAAAAAAGTAATTGTATTGGGCAAAAATATTTTCTATGAAGAACAGATTGACTAAATTTGGCTAAAAATTGTTTCATATGCTGCTGTATTAGCAGGGTTACATGTATATAGAATACATAAACAATTTCATTGAAACTATTTCTTTAACATACACAGGGCCAGTGTGGCTCCCCTTGGGCATTTGCGGTAACCGGGTCAGTCGAGGCTAGACACGCCATGTACTGCTCCCCACATCAACTCGTGTCTCTTTCAGAGCAAAACCTGATGGACTGTTCCGACAAGTATGGTGAGTCTTTTGTTTACTTGAAGCTAGTTCGAAATGAAGGCAAATTATCTCCGACAAATAGCCGTGGAAGTTGTTCTGTCTGTGTGTATGGCCATTTTTTAATATGAGTAGTTGGCTTGACTATGAGTCTAAGTACAAGACAGCAATGGCCTTTTGAACTTGTTAATACATTATACTAGAATTTGCTTAAAGGGATACGGAGTGGACGCTAACTGGCTGATCTGAGAGACAGGAAAGTCTATACGGTAGCTATTCCTAGGCTGAGCTTTAGGTATGGCACATTTACAGTATTCAAGCCTTTTTGTAGGTTTTAACCCAAGAAATCCTATCTCATCTGTAAGCGAATAAATGGCGATTCGGTTTCTTTTTAATTCAAAGTTTATTTGTGTCATTGCACGTCACGATAACTACACGTAAAATGTTACCGTCTGTCCCAGATAAACAATGACCGAAGTCATCGTCTGTCCCCGCAGTCACAATTAAAAAAAAAAAACAACAAATATGTTGACAGGTAATTACGGTTGTAATGGTGGGTATATGGACACCTCATTTGAATACATCAGGGAAAACGGTGGTATAGATACGGAGGCGTCGTATCCTTACGAAGCAAAGGTTAGTATCTTGGATTTTGAAAATAGATGAGTTTCAAGTTTGAACTTTTTGTCCCCAGAAGAAAGAACTGTTCTTCTGTATTATGTGGATGGTTAAAATATTACGACAGCCCTTGTTGACATTGGTTTACAGACCACGTCTCTCGCTGTGTGCCCCAGGCAGAAATGACACCTCGTTCCTTCAGCAACTGTCTAAGTTCACTAAATTACAGCTCCTTGATTTTCGTTATCATAGGTATACACTAATTACATTTTATATAGTAAATGTGGTCAAATATAGGAGCCTGATAAGTTTGGAAAATCACATTCAAAACACCCCTATATAATACAATTCTGAAGACACGAGGCTGCAATATTTGTAACGTAATGCAGATAGATATTTCCCCCCCTAATTTAACACTGACTGATTAGTATATACATTGAAATTGACATTTAACTGTAAAAGCTGTTAAAGATTGTATTCATACACACAAAATTCATACAAAATGGGCGATGAAAATTCCGAACGGAAAACACCGATGTCGAAATCATGCATGCTTTGACATGAGAACAAGAAATAGAAAAGAAAGAAAAAGAAACATTCCCAGCGATAGTGCTTAGCATTTACACAGTTTTCCAATAAGTCCAGCTTCTTATTTGTTGATATGTTTTAATTTTTTATATTTAACTGAATTTAAGCGTACCCAAGACTTCTTCACTTATACGACGGCGGCCATCTTTATGGTGTGAAGAAACCGGGCTAAATCCACGCCCATCCGCGGGTTGCTGACAGACTTTCCCTCGTACTACCGGAGAGGAAGCCAGCATGAGCTATAGATTTGAACTTACATCGACCGCAGTCAGCCTTCTCAGTGCTGCTAATGATCATCCTAAAATACCGTTAACTATGGAAGCCGATAGAGGACATCTCGCTACCTGGCCACCTGGACCTTTCTAGTAGAGGGCGAGGGCAGCGAGGTAACGAGGTAACGAAGTGGCAAGGTAGCGATGCGAGGTAGTCAGGTAGCGAGGGGATTTTTTGTTTGGGTGGGGGGGGGGAATATATACGGATCCATTTTCCTTCCATCATTGTCCGTCCTATTAATCTTGACAACGCCATATTTCAGTTGGTTGGTGGTTTGAATCTGAAATTTGATTTCCAAAATAAAGGATCTCGGATGGTAAGACGGGCAACTGGTCTGAGTGCACCTGAAGAAGCAAAAATGACTATAGATGTGAGTGACAACTGCAGAGTGACATTTGGCGTTTTTGATCGAGAGAGCGTGGTTTAGCCGGGTTGTTACTACGCATCCATATCTTTTATGGTCATATAATACGTAAGGATGATTCAACCAGGTTGTATACTTCCGATTGGAACGCCGTACTCAAGAATTTTTCACCTATACGACGGTAGCCAACATTATGGTGGGAGGAAACCAAGCAGAGCCCGATGAAAACCTACGACCACCCGTAAGTTGCTGAAAGAATTTTCTGTGTACAACCAGAGTGGAGGCAGGTCAGAGTTAGTCTTAAACTCACAGTGACCGCATTGGAGAAATGAGTCATTACGCCACACTAGCGCGCCAACCTTCTCGATCGCTGAAATTTGAGTGACGTAATGTTGAGTGATGTAAAACTTAATAAGGCACCAAGGTGCAAGAATCCAACTGTGTGGTGTATGACTCAGCCTGACACTAAGGTGATTATAATAACCTCGTTACCCTCTGTCTTGCTACCTCGCGAAGCAGCGAGGTAGCGAGGTAGCGATGCGAAGGAACCCTATATTAGAAAGGTCGTGGTAGCATGGTAACGACATGTCCTCTATCGGCTTCCATAGTTAAACCTTCTACAGACGATAAAGTGTTGTTCTCGACATCTTTATTAGGATGGCAAATGTCGATTCAACCCTAATACTATCGGGGCTAAAATTCGCGGATGTGTGGACTTGCCCAAGGGCAACGAGACCGCTCTACAGATCATTGTCTACACGAACGGCCCAGTGACCATCGGTATGAACGCTGGCGCTCCTTCGATGGAGTTCTACAAGTCGGGTAAGTCGTCCGTATAAAATGAACAACATGTCCACTTGTTAGATCATGCATAACTTTTACTCGAACCCTTTTTGAAAAATGAATATTTTATGAAAAATCTGAAAACCACATATATGCAGAATCTATCAGTCTTTCTTCATTTATTTAATTTTTTTTTAATTGTTGTTTAAGCATTAGTTCCAGACTTTTTCACTTTTACTACCGGCGGAAATTTTATTGGTGGAGAAGGCAATGTATTCCGGGAATAAACCACTGACTTTCGGCATGTTAGTGACAAAATTGACTCCGTGTAACGTAGGCCTGCATGTATAGATATGCAGACGTGATTGGTGGAAGATAAGTGGTCTTCAATGAGCGGTGCCACAAAGACCTCGCGAACAATGACAAGTGAAGGGTATGGGACACAAGCTCCCCGTTCAACGCCGGGTTTGAACTGGCACCGCGCAATTCTGGTATTTACTAAGCAAACCAGTATTTAATATAATCAAGACGTACAGCACAGAGAGTAAAACCAGAGCAGCATGGACGGCTCTGATTGATGGCAAATGGTCACACGTTAGCGGTGAAATACGTTTTCTTTGTCAACTTACCTCAGTTAGAGTTTTAGTCTAACCATTAATATTATTCATTAATTGCTTTTAAACTCAACCACTCAGAAAACAACTTAAATTGTGAATGGTACGTTCGTTTTGTTTGTACATCATCCGTGTGCAATTTTATACACATCCCAAAGGAAATTATTTTAATTGCAGCTGTGTTTAAATTTCTGACTTAAGTGTTAAGTCGTTTGTTAAATAAATGGGCCCCGACAGTTGGAAGGTAAGCACCTTCAATGCTGTAAATGCCGCCTGCATTTCCAGGTATATACGACGATCCACAGTGTACCTCGACGGACATCAATCATGCGGCCTTGGTCGTTGGCTACGGAGTAATGGACGGCAAGAAATACTGGATTGTCAAAAATAGGTATTTGTTTCTTTCTTTGCGTGTATTTCCTTCCCTAGCTGTGACAATCAGATCTGTAAGTTTCTTCGTCTGTCTGTCGGTCGGTAGGTTTGACCGTCGGTCACAGTTTTATGTCGTGTTTAAAGATGATCATTCGCTTAACGACAGGTCTTAGTGCAAGGCGACATTGAATTTTTGGTGGATGATGGAGCTATTTGCAAGTTGCTCTTGTTTAACTTCTTAATTCATATAATTCATATGAATAATGAATTAATAATTCATCTCCACGATAACAGCACTAGTGAAATGCACCTCACGTCTGTCAGCTGTGAAGTCTTACTCTTACACAGTGGGCTCTACTTCATATTATTCAATAATAAAAAATAACAAACATCCATCTAAATTAATTTGCTGTATCCTTAACACTAATTTTCTTGTCTTTTAGCTGGGGTACTGGCTGGGGCATGAAGGGGTACATCCTCATAGCGCGTGACCACGGTAACCTATGTGGAGTGGCAAGCCTCGCGAGTTATCCCGAGATGTTGTGCGATTTCTAAAATGGTGGTTGCTCTGTAAAATAGTGAACTGTTTTAAATTATGTATTTATGAATGGCATTCTCCCTTGTACAGGTATATTGAAAAATAAAATAACTCATGTATGTACTGGAAGGCTTTGGTTTTATGACGAGTTAAAAAAAATGCCCATAATTTGGTATGACTTCCTGTGACTCAAGAATGTTTCACTTGGATAATGGCTGTCAGGTTTATCGGTTAATAAACCTTCGACCTCTGATATCTCTTTGAAAGATTATCGTTCTTTGCAGGAGCGGTAGATCCAGGATCAATCCTGGGTCGAGTCACACCTAAGACTTTAAAAAAGAGAGTTGTAACTTCCTCGCTTGGCGTTGAGAATGAAAGGGATAGTGCAACAGTTGGTTGACACGTACCAGTGTAATGACTTGTGCGGGGCGGCTTACTTGCCTTCGGTAAGTCGTCTCAGTGAAGCAGCACTAGATAAAAGAGCGGTGGAAATCCACCCTGCAACAAGAAGGCATATCACATACACCCTAAGGATTCCTTCGTTGTTACGTGACTGAAAAATTGTTGAGTACGACGTTAAACCCCAAGCACTTACTCACTCACTCACTATCGTTCTTGAGTTTTAAGTTATGTAAGCCGGATGAGGTCACAGGTGTCCTGGAACCGCGTATTTCAATACGCGTGGGTGAGAATTCGAGAGGGGAGATAAACAAAACCCGCCTAGGTGCTTATCGTGCCAGCACGACGCAGTGACACAGGAGACTCTCAACAATGCGGCGACGTTAAATCCCAAGCCTGCATAGATACTAATGCGATCCAGCTCATGCCGGCTTACTTTCCGGCCGTATATGTAAAGCTCTTGGGGCAATATGCGGATGGCCGTGGGTTTTCACCGGGCTCTGCCCGATTCCACCCATCATAATGCTGTCGTATAAGCGAAAAATTCTTGAGTACGGCGTAAAACACCAATAAAGTAATTAAACAAATGAACGAAAAGGGCGCTGTTGTTTTCGTAAAAAAATCGCGCAGCTTTTGTTCGTCCTAACAGCAGCTTTAATGACAGGAGTCGAGGACTATAGAATGCGAGAAACCGGGCAATATTATAAAGCACTACTTTGACGAGTTCTTTTCTCTCGAAAGCACTTTGGCATAATGTAGATGCATGTGCGTCAAAACGTAGCCCGGAAAGCTTGGCTCCAATTCCGCCGTATTCGTAGCGTAGTTGCACTAAAATATACTGCCGTTCACACAAACCTTAGGTATTTGCTCAACACGTTAGCTTTTGCTTTTAGTATAACCTATTTCTGCAAAATAGGTCAGACCCACAACCCGACATACCCCCAGACGTTTTAGTCGAAATTGAAACAGCGAGAATTGGATTCAAACAAAGCCATTGCACTGGTCAAGGGCCGCTCCCCGATGCTTAAGGTGTCTGAGCCAGCGAGGCCCCCTTTTACAACGAGCACTTGATATATAGGAAAACACGTCATATTTGAGGGAAACCGATGGTGATCAACGAACGCGGGGCTGCACAAATGTCCACACAGGCGTCGTCAGCCGTTTCAGGAAGTAAAAAGAGCATATATCTATCCATATACTCTCTATTGAAATGTTAAATCAATGGGTTTAAACATCTATCATGTGTATCTCTGAAGAAATGGTGGCGTCATTTAAACGCCATAAGCGAGAAAGCCATTGCTCATATATCAAACCGCTCTACACCCGCAGACAGAGAATACCCTGGCCTGCAGTTTAGTACAAACTAATTTCGACCAATAGCGAGCTCCAAAACTTTCTAACGAAGTCAATGGTATTAACACACTGGTTGAAACTAGGGTTGGCCTACATGCATTTTAAGTCTTGCAACTATTCGTTTGTTCGTTTTATAGAAAAAGACGGAAAAGTTTCTTCCTTAAAATTTAATATAACCGCCAAACCACTTGACTTTAATAAATCTGAACTGCTCCTCGCTCGTTCAAGACCACGGGAACATTGCTGCAGAATGTTACGTCAATCCCTTAAATGGTCGGGCTGTAGCTGGCTCACAACATTTATAAAAAAAAATAATCCGAACGACAAAAATAGTTGACCCCTAATACTGCACACTTTATAAAATTATTGCTCCAAGTTTCGCCCCTTAACGAAGGGTTTTAACCGGCACTATGATTATTAAAAAGCGTGCTGTTTTGCCTACCCCAGACAGGCACGACGATTTCTTAGAGCCATAAATCTCACCATATTCATATCATTGAAAATGTTATGAATACGCTGATAAACTCCAAACATATATTAAACTAAACCTTATAAACAATACTTTGCATCGTCCTGTTATAGGTCATAAGTATCAGGACCACGTGGTTTGAGTCATGTGATAGTGGGCGTGTCCGAATAGGTGCTTACGTTATCACTCAGGGCTATACACTTGCTACCACTAAGTTCACACCTATAAACCGATAACATACAGGTAAGATATGTAAGTTGATACACAGAATAAGCGCCATAACATATATATATATATATGAAACTGTAACAAAGCACAGCTAGGTCTATTTTTTTATTTATGGATTTCTTTATTTATTTATTTGAATGCTGTTTAACACCAAAGTAAACGACTTTTGAATCATTCATACTATAGCAGGTAGTTTTATTGGTACTGGAGAGTCAGGTTTAAACCAACTACCTCTGGCAAGTTGTTAGCGGACATTCTAACATTTTACGTGCAGTTGTGCACACCATATTGGTGGAAAACAATTGGTGTTCAGTGAATCTTAGATCGCGCAAACAGCCACACGTGCGCTGTAGACCGCTTTTTGTGGCAAAGGACGCATGAACCGACTTATAGACTTACTTACTTTGTTCGTTATATGGGTTGAAGTTGCATTGCGCAGTATTTGAACATAGTACGTGGGTGTGTCGAAGGTGCAGAAATACAACTGGTGACGTCACACTAGTATGCTAAAGACACCAGTTACCATGTATGACTGATCACAGTGTCATCTTGCACTGACCCTAGGTTCAACACTACTTGTTGGGCGCCAAGTAAAAAAAAACTACCAATTTATTTGATTGCCAATTTTAAAATCTTATTTTTGACACTTGTCAAAATTGAACCTAGATCTTAACATTCTGATAAGATCACTCACCGGTATCTACCCACCCACTTGCTTTGACATTATAAATCTCACACCAATAAATATACTGTAAGAACAATTTAAGTCTATGTCAGATCAAGTTGCAGAGCATCCCTGGTACCACACAGTTTACAAGAGTTTGATAGAGCGTCTGGAGAACTCCCTGGCGGAGGGGCCGTTCCTTGGCTGCTTTTTTTTTCATTTGACACTTGTTTAAGCATACAATATCCAATACATTTTCAGTTCTACAATGACTGTCTACAATGAGAACAAGTAGTGTTGAACCTAGGGTCAGTGCAAGATGACACTGTGATCAGTCATACGTAGTAACTGGTGTCTTTAGCATTGCATGCTAGTGTGACGTCACCAGTTGTATTTCTGCACCTTTGACACACCCACGTACTATGTTCAAAATACTGTGCAATGCAACTTCAACCCATATAACGAACAAAGTAAGTAAGTATATAAGTCGGTTCATGCGTCCTTTGCCACAAAAAGCGGTCTACAGCGCACGTGTGGCTGTTTGCGCGATCTAAGATTCACTGAACATCAATTGTTTTCCACCAATATGGTGTGCACAACTGCACGTAAAATGTTAGAATGTCCGCTAGCTACTTGCCAGAGGTGGTTGGTTTAAACCTGGCTCTCCAGTACCAATAAAACTACCTACTGTAGTATGAATGATTCAAAAATCGTTTATTTTGGTGTTAAACAGCATTCAAAAAAGTAAATAAAGAAATCCATGAATAAAAAATAGATCTACCTGTGCATTGAGTCTTCGGTATGATATTTCAGTGGCCGCAGCATTTTGCGTTAGGGTGTTAAAACGATGATGTTAGTGAAGTCTAATTTGCTACCTGATTTCCTCTCGTGAATTTATATATATACTGTTCGCTAAGAACAACAGTTCGCCTGAGCGCCTGTCATACAGCAGAGAACCAACTGGACAGGAGATGCAGAATTGATTTATCAATTATTTTCACTATTCAGCCCGCCATGTGCTGCGAAACATTTTGCGGGACTAAGTTCTGTTACAGACAGATTCATGATTTAGTTTGTCTTGCTACCAGTCAGTAACCAGTTTTACATGTCTCGTGATTAAGAAAACCTGAAATACCCCTGGTGATGAAGGAACTTGTGGCTTTCTGTGGGGCCTTGCTATTGGTTCAGTGTCTTGGTCACGTGGTCGGAGATTCACAAGAAGAAGAATGGGAGAAGTTCAAAGCAAACTACGGAAAAGTGTACATAGGAACCGAAGACGATAAAAGGTAACTGTGTATTGGTTGAAAACTCTGTGGTTGGCTGTATTGGGAAATATTAAAAAAAAAAACAATTCCGACAAGGTTCTGAGCTATACCTTCTCTTGATACAAACATTTTAATGTTTATTAGCATGTGAAAAGTTGTCTCAATAATAGCTTAAGGTATTAAATTATTACACTAACCAAGCCGTTTTTCCATGTTTCTTGATATATTTATCTATTTGACTGGTGTTTACATAGAACCCAAGAGTATTTCACTTATATGACGGCAGTCAGCACTATGGTGGAAGGAAATCGAGCCCAGCCTGGGGAAAACCCTCGACTGTTGCTGTAGCCCTTCCCACGTACAACGGAAGAGGAAGTCATCATGAGCTGGACTAATCCGCATTCAAGAAGTATTTCTATTGTAGTAGAAAAGCTCTAGATCTTTTCAAAAGAAGAATAGATTGTTGGCCCACCTTTGACAGGTCAGTCCTACATGGAACATTTTGTAAACAGCACTCACACAATAATTTTTATTTTTATTTTCAATCATAGATTTTTCTGTTCGCGGTTATCTCTTATACATTTCGTAAATACTTTGTCATTACGTTTTTCCCAAAGGCACCAGATTTGGAAGACGAATCTGGCGTATATCAACCGTCACAACAAAGAGGCAGACAAGGGGCGTCACTCATACCGCCTGGGAGTGAACACATATGCTGACATGGTATGAAACGACGCTATATATGTACTCAAAAAGTATTTTACGGAAGGGATGTTTCATTACCTGTAAGAAAAGTCCAAAGCTGGGAAACAAAGTGCACAGCACCCACCACAATGGACCAACGAGGGTACATTGTAAAAAGATTGGATACAATTACATGGATTGGAACTGTTGTTGAATATCGCGCATATTTTGATTAAGTGATAGATTTTATTTGTTACCCGTTTGATGCAGGTGATGGAGGATTTTTGTGGCTTGTGTAGTTGTAGCTGGAACTTAACTTTTTGTAACACATCGGTGTGATGGATTTGGTACTGAAGAGGTTATAATTATTCTCAATCTGATACCTGTTAGTAGGTCTACCTGTTCCAGAAGATACTGAAATGTCAAAACAATTCATTCTGCCTTAAACTTACCTCATCAGCATTCTTAACGTCTGTGTGTGTGGACGGCGGGTGTGTGTGTGGAGAGGGGCGGAGGGGGGATTTTTTTTCTTACCTGGGGGATAGTCTTGCTGTTCTTTCGGGGTAATTTTTGTAACACCTGACTGCATATTAACCACATTATTTACTTGCTAAATTTATGGAATAAATCACTTTTTTCTTTTACTAGACCAGGAAAGAGCGTGACATTCTCTTAAGAAATGGAGAACTATCTGAGGCTGCGGATTACTGTAAAGGAAAACCTGATTACCGTCATGGTAAACTTCCGGAGAGCATGGATTGGAGGAGCTTCGGATTTGTCACACCAGTAAAAAGTCAGGTAAGAATCTTTACCATGATTGATTACACATGATGGTGGGAGCATAAGGGAATTTGGCATGTTGTGTTATGCTCCTCTACAAATAGAAACGTTGTCAAGAAGGACCCAGGTTGTAGACAAAGGCTCATTCTCATCTGGGTTGGCCAAAGCACCTTCAACGTATACTCAAGAGAGATTAAATAATGAATACATATAATATGCTTTGGTTTTTTATACTCTTCTTCAATATAGTAGGATGGAGATGAGGGCCTACGTGTACAAGAGGGTTAGCACGCCAGCGCGGGGCAATGCCGGAGGAGCCTCTCACCAGTGAGGCCACTCTGAGGTCAAGTCCACCTCATGTTGGCTTCCTCTCCGGCCGTACGTCAGGAGGTCTTCCAACAACCTGCATATGGTCGTGGGTTTCCACCGGGCTATGCCCGGTTTCTTTCACCATAATGATTTCCGCGTAAAACCCCAATGAGATAAATTAATAAGTAAATAAATAAGTAAATAAATGAATAAATACTCACAATAGTTGTGGATTTTGCAGCTCGTGTTTCTTAAATGTTTCTCAGTACGTCTGAATAAATGTAAATGAATAAGGACAGTTTATGCTGTGCCATGGTAAGTATTAAAACACACCAAATCCCATGCAGGGGTTTTACAAGACGGTTAAGTCGACCTGGTTAGGAACCTGTGCCTCAAAACAGACATTCGTGTTCCAGGGGTCAACCAATATGGACTTCCCAGGTCAATAATGACAAGGTTAATTCCCATAAGGACAGAATCCACCACTGAAATAACCAAGGAAGTACATAAAGTACGAAATTAGGACAGCATAATGCATAGCCATTTCGAAACTTTGCATTGAAATGTACACTTTCCAGACAACTGGCTGATCAAATCATGAACAGAACTCGCCTATAAGTATGCCCTTCTCTTCATGAGGTATGAAGCAGTGTTTTTTTTATATACGTTATTTATCAAAAAGAATATAAATTATTTACACAGCGAGTAAAACCAGAGCGCCGAGGACAGTGCGATAGTTAGGCTGCGTCTAAGTTAAGTATTTATTTTATCTGTTCATGTAACGCCTTAAGTAGTGTGAAATTACACGCCCACCAGCACCAAGCTATTGGATATTAATTCATCTAGCTCATTTATATGAAATACACACAAAAAAGTAATGTGTTAATTTTAACGGAAAATCTGTTGCCTGAGTGATAATCGCATACTATTATGTTATTGTAGAAGATCGAACTGTTAAATAAAAGTTTATATATTTATTCATTTGATCGGTGTTTTACTCCATACGCAAGAATATTTCACTTATACGACAGCGGCTAGCATTATGGTGGTGTAAAACGGGCAGAGCCCTGGGGAAACCCACGTCCATCCGCAGGTTGCTGTCAGACCTTCACAAGTACGCCCGGAGAGGAAGCCAGCATGAGCTGGACTTGAACTTACAGCGTCCGCATTGGTGAGCGGCTTCTGGGTCATTACGCCGCGCTGGCGCGCTAAACAAGTGAGCCACCGAGGCCCCCTGTTAAATATAACACACATGTTCTATTACTTCAATATTCTATGAGACTAACCGTATATTATGTTGAATATGGCACAATATAGTGTTGTAATAACACAATACATTCTAGCACTACTCAGACATCATATTTTCTGTTAAAATAGCAGATTAATTCTTTGAGTGTAACTAATCCATATATCAAATAACAGTTTGTTACTTGTTGCTTTGCTTGCAACATGTTTCAGAGAAATTTCATAATGAAACCAAAAGCAGCTAACTGAAGAATAGGCACTCTGAAGCTGTTCGAATGTGTCTGCTTTACTCTTGCAGTTGAGTCAAGATCAAAATAAATACTTGGAAAGTAAAACATATTTGTCTTCGCCCATTTTAGGGTATGTGCGGCTCCCCTTGGGCGTTTGCCGCCATAGGAGCAATCGAGTCCCGGAATGCTATATACTGTTCTCCTCATCAACTTGTTTCACTCTCAGAACAAAACCTGGTAGACTGTTCTGGCAAATATGGTAAGTTAGATCGACATATGTTTTGTTGGTTATGATGGTCAACAGAATTATCTGAGCTAATCCACTGTATTATGACGGATGCCTTACAAACCATAGCAGAAATACGAATTCTAAACTTGCAAACATATGACAAATCTGATCACATAGAAATTCACACATGACACTTCCAATAAAAATATTTTTCTGGTTAATGTTGATTTTCAAACTGAAAACACAGTGCTTGATTTAAACGAAAAAATGAGGTTTCCTTTTTTTTTTTAAATCGAGAGTGGGTTATTACTAAACAACCATCTGTTCTATGGGTATAGACTTTGTTCTCGCCACAATATGGCTGAAATATTGCCGATGTGGCGTTAAGACATAATCATTCATTCATTCATTCATTCGTTCATTTTATGGCTGTATAACTTTTATGGGTGTTTCGACCAAAGTTTATACTTATGATTAGGGAATTTGCAGGATTGTGCTGGGGTTTTGAGATTTGTGCCTTCTTATTATACCTCCCTGGGGTCGATTCTTCGCCTTACCCTACCGGCTTCTTTGGTGCACAGCGTCGATCAAGCCTGGCGTCGTTTTAAAAGAAGCTCCAAGGAAAGCACATGCCGTCCGAATTACCGTTTGACGTTATTCTGCGGGTTAAAATCTGAGTGAATCGTGGAATTTCTGTGGCGTCTTGAGAATGACATGAGGCACCATTTAACCGAAAAAATAAATGGATATATATTTTTTACTATCACTATTTAAGATTCCAAATTTCTGACCTATCAGTCAAATGTTAACATCTACAAGTTTGTCTGATATGTTGCCATGGTAATTAGAATTGGTTCTTTGTTTTGTTCTTAGGTAATTACGGCTGTAATGGCGGTCTTATGGATTCGTCCTATGGTTACATCATGGACAACGGTGGAGTTGACACCGGGGCGTCCTATCCATATGAGGGAAAGGTAAGTAACTCTGTCTTTGAAGCTTCGGTGACGTTAGTGTAAGCTTGTTTCCGTCACCATGTGCAGTTGTCTCCCCATAGTTTGAAACTACACAAAAAAGAGCGGATTTCTTGGTGATGGTTTCACGAAGAAATTTTCGGCCATACTGTAGGAAAAGCTTCTGTTGGTTCTGGGCTTGCCTGGGTGTGTCATTATCAGAAATTTTTCCAGATTTACTGTTAGAGTTTTTGGTTCGTTTCAGAGCACAGAAAAAGTGAAAATGCATAGTTCCTCCTAGAGGTCCGTTTTTTTTGTAACCATTTGATGTAAACCAGTCCGTGCTAGTTAAAACTTACCTTTGCAAACATTTCTATTGGCGACATCAACATGGTTCATAAACTCCACTTTACAATTGGACACCTTACATTACAATTTACCACATTACGATTGGACACCTTATATCACAATTTAACACATTACGATTGGACACCTTACATTACAATTGAACACCTTACAATTGGACATCCTCTCCGGCCGTATGTGGGAAGGACTGACAGCAACCTACGGATGGTCGCGGGTTTCCCCCGGGCTCTGCCCGGTTACCTTCCACCATGATGTTGGCCGCTGTCGTATAAGTGAAATATTTTTGAGTACGGCGTAAAACATCAATCAATCAATCAAATAGATAAATAAATAAATAAATAGATAAATAAATAAATAAATAAATAAATAAATAAATAAATAAATAAATAAATAAATAAATAAATAAATAAATACAATTGGAAGCCTTGCTATTGGACACCTTACATTACAGTCGGACTCCTTACAATTGGACATTTTACAATTCGACACCTTACATTACAATTCGACACCTTACGTTACAATTCGATATCTTACATTACAATTCGACAGCTTGCAATCGGACATCTCATTTAATCCAGTGAAAATATCTACGAAGAATAGGTAAAAGTATTTTTAAATACAGAATTCAGTGGTATCTCTCCTGCAGTTTTTGCGTGTAGATATCAGGTGTGTGACAAGCTTGGGGGTTGTTTAAGCATTGCCTTTTTCAGTCGAAGGACATCACTTGTAGATATAACCCTGCCCGAAGTCGTTTAAGTGAAACATCCTTGAGTACGGCATAAAGCATCAATTAGATAGATAAATAAATAAATGACGTGTAGTCGTAACCGAAAATTGAAAGAGTCGTTCTAACCGTGGATGTGGATTTATCTGTTATGTAGGATGACAAATGCCGCTTCAACCCAAACACAATTGGAGCTGATATTCGGGGGTGTGTGGATCTCCCCAAGGGTAACGAGACCGCCTTACAGATAATCCTCTTCACGGGCGGACCAGTGGCAGTGGGTATTCACAGCGCTGTGCCCTCTTTCGAGTTTTACAAATCTGGTAAGTTGTACAAAGTTAAAGGGCAATGAAGAGAAGCAGAGTTATCCACCCAATGAGCAGAAAAAGCTACATTTAGTCACAAACAGGGAATAGAAGAGAGAATTTGGCAAGTAGTGTGTTGTGAGGCGTGAGTGGAAGGGAGACATGAGAAGTAGCCGGAAATAAGTAATAAAGAGAAGCAGAGTTAACCACCAAGTGAACAGAAGGTGAGAGGAAAAAGCTACATTTAGTCACAAACGGGGAAGAGAGAGAGATAGATTGGCAAGTAGTGTGTTGTGAGGCGTGAGTGGAAGGGAGACATGAAAAGTAGCCGGAAATGCTTAATGTAGAGAAATGAGGGGACATTAGAAGCATGAGTTGAAGAGAGAACAGAGAAGTAGCCAGAAATAAGTAATAGAGAGAAATAAGGAACAGAAGCAAATAAGGAGTTGTAGGGCCTGAGTGGGATAAATGAGAAGTAGCCGGAAATGAGCAATAGAGAGAAATGAGGATAAGAGAAAAGGAAGGTGTCACAAATTGATCGTGTGGTAGAATCACAGCTGTCCACGCATGTGCCGTGGATACACTGTAACAAGTAATCGCGCGATGAATCGCGAGAGGTTGGCTGTGAGCGAAGAATGGTGAACAGTGAATTGAGGTGTGGAGTGAATGTACAGAGGTAAGGAATAGACAGGAGTAGGCAGTAATATAATTAGTAATTAGGTGTTGGAATCAAAATGAGCAGACACGAAATTTGTGGAGTAGGCAGAAACACGGCGTCGAAATAAATGCCAACAAGTCTAGCGTGTAGAGAAAGTAACATGAGTTAAAGAGAAAGATACAAATACAAATAATCTCGCCATTATCTGGCATCATTACATTTCTTTTAGATGCGTTCTTGAATTGAATGAAATGCATTTAAGATTTGGACTCTAAAATGGGTTTTTAGGCCACGTTAATTGTGTATTGAGCCCAGACGACATCACATCCTTCTCCTTTTCGCTTTAAATTATGTACCAAAATTAATATTTATGTGTATTTCTGTACACGGAAAAATCTGTTTCAGACAAGTATTGTTAGTAGCCATACGAACAGAACAAGAAGCCTTTCGTATATCAGGATTGTCTACGTTAGAATACATAGATATGCATTTAATTCTTTTCTGGGAATTTTAATCAATAATTGCAAATGTTTTCAGACACAGTTTTCAATCAGTAGGGCGTATGAATGCTGATGAAGGCTCATTTCTCTTGGCTTCGCCTTTAATGATGTTTAATAAGAAAAAAAATGATGGTGACGTTTTCAGGTGTTTACGATGATCCAAAATGTACCCCAAATCAGTTGGATCATGCTGCTTTGGTTGTGGGGTATGGTGTGATGGACGGCAAGAAATACTGGATCGTCAAAAACAGGTATGAAAGCGACAGATTGACTGATTGATTGACTCAAGTTTATTTATTTATTAGATTAATGTTTTATTTACATATTTATTTGATTTGCGTTTTACTCCGTACTCATGAATATATCATTTATACGACGACAGCCAGCATTATGCTTGGGGGAAACCGGTAGAGCCCGGGGGAAACCCTCGACCGTCCGCATGTTTCTGACAGACCTTGCCATGTACGGCCGGAGAGGAAGCCAGCATGAGCTGGACTTGAACTCACAGCGACCCGATACGATATGAGCTTGATTTTACATCTAATACATTTCAAGCAAAAGGTCCGTTGTACATGTAAGATGGATAGAAATGCACATGTTAAGAATGGCTACACCGGAGATGTTTGCCAAAAGTCCATATTGGCCAATCATGTAACATCTTCTCTGTTTATCACAAATGATTCAAATCATTGCCGTTCAGAAAATATCATTACCTTTATTTTTACGGTGTTAAAATGATTTGAAATTTATAAATTATAAAATGTATACGGATGAATCTGATATTTTATGAAGTGAAATTATTTTATGTATTTTATACTGAAGAACAGCAAAATCCTGTCGAGCATTGGCATTATATAAAATGCTCTAAATGTATTTTGGAAAGTGTAAATTAAAATTTCACTTTTTTAAATTCTAAAAAAAAAATGGAACAGCAATGCCACTGTTATATAGTATTTATTTATTTGATTGGTGCTTAACGTCGTAATCAATATTATTTCACTTATACGACGGCATCCTACATGATGGTTGAAAAAAACCCCACAGGGCCCAAGGAACCCTTCTTAGAATTGAGATATAATTATATTAATATCTCATATTATATTATCTTATAAGATATTATATTATCTTAAATGGTGGACTATCATATCATCAAATTAGTTTTTGGTACTGTATTTATCAGACGAATTAATTATTTAGACTTTTTTTGATAAATTGTTTCCCACTTAAATTATTCGGTGAGAAAAACAACTACTGACATTTTGCAGATTTGTAGGTTATGCAAAAAGTATTTTTTAAGATAATTATTGTATCTATTTATTATTTATTTATTTAATTCATTGGTTGTTGATAAGTGTCACCCTAATACATGTAAGTACTTTACCCATATGACGGTGGTTAGGGCCCATATGCTTTGGGAACTGGCATAACCGGAGGCAAGCATTTCGGTGGCAGTCGACTATACTGTTGATATAGCAATGGTATAACCGCCTGTGATGACTGATCTCGCGAGTTCGAATCCATCTATCGCTAATTGGGCTGTGACTGCCAGAAAGTGTGTTAAATACCTGGGAGGTGGTGTACTCCCAGCACACCAGCTTTCTTCACGCATAAACGTGACTATCGTCCTCTAATTGAAATATTTTTGAGTACGGCGTTGAACACAAGCCAGCGAAAAAAATAAAACAAGAGAACTAAATGACACGCTTAAGAAAATATCTACAGGTTGTACAGGCAGAATAACTGACTGAATTTCAAAGTTATCCGGGAAGCAACTTATTAAAATATCACAAATTTTTGCTTTCTCTTTCAGCTGGGGAAAAGAATGGGGCATGAATGGCTACATTCTCGTGGCGCGTGACCATGGCAACCAGTGCGGGATTGCAAGTCTCGCGAGTTATCCCGAGATGTTGTGCGACTTTTAAACTAATAATGATCATGGACAATTTTGTATTCGCCTTTTTTCAAAAAAAAAATAGCATGCATATGCTTTTGTAGACCATTAAAGGTTGAATTTGTCTTATAACTGGTAATGAATGCTAGAGGTTTTTTTTTTTTTACAAAAATGAGCAACTATTAAATCTGAGCAATGATACAAACAACGTGGTTAAACACAAATAATATGTCTACATATGCCTTTATGATGTCGAATATACATTTTCAAGATATACATATGGGCAGGGTAAGACCGATATATTGTCAAACACAATGACTACCAAAAACTTTATCGGTCAGTTGACTCGAGATAGGAAACTTTTAATATCATGTATATTAGTCAAGCTATAGCAAGGCCTGGCACTTTTATTTATTTATTTATTTGATTTTACTTTAATGCCATCCTGATGAATTTTTCTCTTACACCACAGTGTTAGAATTTTTGTGTGGTAAGATAAACTGTAGTGATCGGCGTAAACCAGCAGGCCTTGGCAATTTACTGGCGAACTTCCCCACAAGTTTCTTCCCACCATAATGCTAGCCGCCGTCGCATACATGTAGGTGAAATATTCTTCAGTACGACGTAAAACAGCAAGCAAATAACTAACTAAATAAAAAATACACTTCTACTCTACAAATGCACAAGCCTCTTTTGTACAAGAAATTCAAATCTTGAGCACTTGGCCTTGAACGTATTAATAACAGTAAGATTTTAATTATCGGCCATTTATCTGAGTTCAGTACGTAAGATGAGATGTGGCCCAGGTATAGTAAGGTACGAACCTATTATCAGCTGGTGAAGACATTCTCATCTGAGGTAAGAGACCAGTCCTGACCCAGCAACACACTAGTGTTAATCTAAAATTTTCAAGTGGCTGTTAAAATTTTTTTATCTTTGGTCCATAGTAAAAAAGATAACCTAATTTTGAAACGGTCAAAGGACTGTAATTGAGCTCTTTCGCTGCATATTTTGTTACAAGTAACAGCTTAGAGGCAATCTGTGGTTTCAAGAACATCACCGATTTTACTAAACAAGATAGTAGACCATCCATTTGAACCAGATTTGAAGGTATTTACTGTAGCTGAGAAAACCAATAGCATAATAACATACAGTTTGACTAAAAACAAAACAAACACAAATCTGTTTTAGTCACTGTCGGTAAATACGCGTTACAGATATACCGTTAGGTATGTGCGGCACGCTGGCGTTACTGTTACGTGTTAATGTTTGCAATGATAATCACTGATTACAGTTACTATGTGCCGCAGTTGTGATGTCATCTTTGGCAGGGAAACCCCATTACTCCACTGTTAGCTGTTGTTCTGATTCTTGTTTTGCGCCGTAGTCAAGAATATTTCACTTATGCGACGGCGGCCAGCATTATGGTGGGAGGAAACCGTGCAGATCCCGAGGGGAACCCAAGACCATCTGCAGGTTGCTGACAGACCAGCTCAACAATCATTTCCGACAGGCACAGCTATCAGCTGCTTAAAAGCCTCACATGTGATGGCAGGATATATCATTGCAAAACATGCAGGTTGTAAATGCATTAAAACACCGCTATTGTAGACTATTACGTAGCTTTTACAATAATCCAGAAGTAGACCACATTTCACTTCATATCCGACATCAAATCACGCCCATACACATACCAGGAAGAAGAACAATGGAGTTTATACGCTATAGTACATAAAAGCATTAATTACAGTTCACGAGGGTTTTGGTCTTCACGTGTGTATTTCTATGGCATTATCAGTGGTTTGAGCTTAAAGTACACAGTTTCACAAATTTCTTGTTGAAGGCTGGATTTGAACCCGCGCCTGTATGTTCTAGCGGTTAAAAAGTAACCATCTTAAGACGACTTACCGAGACGACTTACCGAAGGCAGGTAAGCTGCACCGCCCGAGACATTATACTGATACGGGTCAACCAGTCGTTGCACTATCCCCTTCATGCTGAACGCCAAGCGAGGAAGTTACAACTTCCTCTTTTAAAGTTTTAGGTGTGACTCGATCAAGGATTGATCCTGGGTCTACCGGTCCCGAAGCGGACGCTCTACCAACTGTGCTATCCGGGCCGGTGGATGTACAAGAGACCTGGCCCCCGGATCACGAAGCAATCTTAGACTTAAGTTAAAATATTAAATCGCTTTAAAAAATTCTATATTCTGGGTAAGATTTTGTAGAACAAACTTCACCTAAAATAAGGTAAATGAATATACCAAAGTTAATGATTAAAATTTTGACTCAAGTCTAAGATCGCTTCGTGATCCCGCAACCAGAAGTGTTTACCTCGGAACATCTGTGTCTGGCATTAAAGTGCGAGTTTCACATCAAGTGCTTGCCAGATACAGAAATATTATAATGTCAAAAGGCTCTGATAGAAACGTAAAAGTATAATTTGTATGCCGTGTACATTTACATGGAACAGTGTAACGGAGCTATTTCACGGCAACATATGAACAATTTTTTTGTTTTTGTTTGTTTCTAAGGTTTTATGAGCGGATGGAGCTTGAATTATAGGGATAAAGAACGGTGCGACGAAAAATCGTTATAGTTACAAAATTACTTTTCTTTGTGAATAACTTTTTTAAACTACTAAATCGGTGTGTTGTGACGTAATCGAGAATATTTAACTTCATTCCCAGGGTAATGTAGAATTCCTGCCTCTGTACTTCATTAGGTAATTTCAGTTAAAAGCTTTTCCTCTAAAATAAACAATGGAGGACCATTTTAGAATCTGATGCAATGGCGTTATCATTCATTCGCGCATACGCTCTCTCTGACGTGATAATAAAAAGCACCTGCCTGCAGTCGCGTGCTTGACGTCTCGTGACAGAGGGTGTGTCCAGTGTGTCTCTATCTGTGTAACCATGTACGCAAAGGTGCGTAGAGATTGAACTAATCAGGGTTCACCTGCCCAGTATCATCGGACAGGTAAGGGGATCAGTTATGGTCAAAGTTTATAACTTCCTTGCATGATTTTATGTAGTGAAATTTAAAGTGAAAGACAACAAAATACAGAGTTTTGACATCAGCTGATATTGTGGGGAATTACTAATGGTCAGACTGTATAACTTTCTTGTATGATATAGCCTGGTGAAAGTTTATAGAAAATGCTGTTAAAAGACAAAATTGACAAGCTTACCTTTTTATTCTGTTTCGATAAATGCATAAACTCATTATTAAAAGTTTAATTTTGACAGAACGGCTGTGAAAAAATTAATTAAGACCCACTAAGTAATATTTTACTTTTCTGTATCGATGACGTTGTATCACTAAGTATGCTCTAAAGATTGACAATGCTCGTTATCGTCAGATAAATAGAGCACCAACTTGCTTACGAAATTGTACAATACATATATAAAGCCATTGTTTGCAAAATGTGTGGCCCCAAAGTGTTCCGAAGGCCAAAATTATTATTTATTTATCTGATTGATGTTTGATGACGAACTCAAGAATGTATTCTCTTGTACGACGGCCGCCAGCATTATGGTGAGAGTAAACCAGGCAGACCCCGGACAATTGTTGAACACAACAATTAAAGGAATGATAATAAATATCCGAACAAAATGTAACAGTCTTTCTCATGGTGTCAACTTTGTATATCTTTTAACTTTCGTAAAACAAAAGTAAAAGCGTATCCTTACTGGTATCAACTTTGATTTCAAAACCGTTTTATAGCATCTTTCTATTCAAATGAGAATTTAATACGGAATACAGAGTAGATATTCATGCAGAGCTTTTCTTTAAGTGAAGATGACAATTTTCTTTAACTGAAGATGAAAATTTTCTTTAACTGAAGATGGAATTTCCAATCTAGATCGTACTGAGTGGGTTGTGCATTGTAAAATGCTATGAAAGGTCGCAAAATTATTTGTTAATGTCACTTGTGTGTTTATCGACCTATCTTTTTTTTTTCGCCTGTTAAACGAAGATGAAGACGATAATCGACTTTACGTGTAGTGCCCTGCTGTTGGCCGAATACTTCGGTCACGTGACTGGACTACCCCCAACTGACGAATGGGAAAAATTTAAAGTCGACTACGGAAAAGTGTATGAAGGAACCGAGGACGTCAAGAGGTGATGTGTGATTGGCTGGAAAAAAATCGCTATATATTTTCTGGTCTGATCCGTTTACACAAAAATATGTATAGGTGTTAAGAAGAGTCCATGTGTAACTGAATTGTTGGTTTTACGCGTTAAAAAAAGAAATAAAATAATGTATATAAAAGATAAAATAATGAAAAATAGTGAAATACATCGTTTATTTTGTTTTTGACTGAGACCCGAATTAAATACTATTTTTGAGAGTATGTTTGATTTTTATTTAAAGCTGTATCCAAGAATTCAAACTGCGTAAAAAGGCGCATAGCACAGATAAAGTAATACCATAACTGGCCTCCTTTATGGATGACAATAAACTGAAAGGAATTACATTAAGCTAACAAGGCTTTTTGGTAATGAAAATTGGGTACATGTAGAGCCCAAAATTATGTACTTGTAGAGCCCAAAATTGGATGAATCTTAGCAGGATACCTCATTGGCCAGGGATTGGTTACATGGGTACTAATGTATTATTGGATTAATGCAAATAACGAACGAAGATTAAGCTTTATTAAAAGGGTGAAAATGAAGAAATGATATAAGCATCACTAGAAAGATCATTTTAGAATATAATATCACTGAAACAGATGCTGTGAAATATTTTGATGGAAATGACTTTACAGACCACTTTGATTTTGTATGTGGCCAGTGACGTCACACCCATTTTCCTCCTAAACTATAAATAAATCTCACTGAAATTGTATTTAGACGTGAATGTGAATAGAAATATATAGAACATATGTAGAAATTGATGACTTCACTGGCTGCATACAATATCAATATACATGTATGTCCTCTAACAATCAAAATGTTACTCTATCTAACTGACTGGAGACAAATATGTAAAATAAGCACAGGTTTGCAGTTACAGCTTTCAATGGCCTTTCTTCTGATGTTTTCTTCATTTGGACGTATAGTTTTGCCTTAAAGAGCAAATACCAAGGTTACACAGCAAAAAAAGCGTAGTCTCTAAGCCGAATCATCTTCTAGATGGTCTTGGGAGGTATAAATGCATTATTTTCAGATTTACTGTTTTATCAATATAGGCACCAGATCTGGAAAGCAAATGTGAAGTTCATTAATCAGCATAACAGAGAAGCAAACAAGGGACGTCACTCGTACCGCCTCGGTGTGAACGCGTTCGCAGATATGGTGAGACACAACGAGAATCATGCAAAGAGTACACCTCGGTACTGTTTTAAATTACCAATAAAAGAATCCTCATGTTCATAAACATCCTATAGTGCATATTAACATGCCATTTTCTGCTGGCTCTATCCAGTGGCCATATGCACAAATAGGCGGTGATGCAATGATCAAATGCAATGCGCGTGTATAATGCCACATCGGTAGTATATCAGCTATTTTGTGGCAACTACTCAAATTAACTGCTGCTAGCTTTAATTATTGGGATTTTTCCTACTGCGAAAATCATGCTGCGTTTAAAACCTGGAAGAAGGTAATGATTACTCTATAATGACACAATAATATGGAAATGTGTGTAAAACACAGCTGTTTCTATTAGATTGAAGATTATATCTATATTTATTCTGATTGTTTTTTTACGCCGTACTCAAGAATATTACGACGGCGGCCAGCATTATGGTGGGAGGAAACCGAGGAAAGCCCGGGGGAAACCCACCACAATCCGCAGGTTGTTGGCAAACCTTCCCACTTACAGCCGGAGAGGAAGCCAGCATGGGCTGGGCTTGAACTCACGGCGACCGAATTGGTGAGCGGCTTCTGGGTCATAACGCTGCGATAGGGCACTAACCAACTGAGCCACAATAACACGGAAATTTGTGTAAAACGGAAGGAGCCCCCCTCCCCTCATAACTACAGAAGTCTATAAATAAGTATACTGTGTACATTCTATGTATAGCACAGACCATACTCTTTACAGCCCATGTGTCGCTCTCTACGCTTAATTTACATCACTGACACCACTAGACAAACATGACCTTTGGAGCCCGCGCGACGCACGTTGTCTGGTCTAGACTTAGCCTAATCACAGATGTCCTTGCACGGGCCTGTACTCAGCGGTCATCAATAAAACTGTGCGAGATCGTCATTAGAATCAGGCTGAACATATTTTAGATAAAGCGAATGTATGTAAGCGGATATATTTTTTTATTTTCTTACTCCCTGCCTTATCATGGTGACATCAGTGACATCAGCGTTGTTCAAGATTTTTGTACAAAGTTTGAAATTTGTGGCGGTGATGTGAAGCGACCATAGGGAGCCACACATGCGTTGTAAGCGGTATGAGCTAAGATGTGAAGATAGTTGCTTCCCTTTGTCGTCATATCATGATTATCAAAAATCCAAAACTGAGACCCTTACAGAATCGAATAATGAACTCTTTGATAAATATATTGTTTTGGTTTCTAACTCATTCTTAGACGAAGAAAGAGCTGGACTCCCGATTTCAACGGGGAAGGCTATCAGATGACAAGGTTTACTGTAAAGGAAAGCCGGATTTCCGTCACGGACCACTTCCAGAGAGCATAGACTGGCGCAATTTGGGATTTATCACGTCTGTAAAAAAACAGGTATATATAGAAATATCTCTACATACTGAACAAAATATCTGCTCACCAAAATGCATAGGCTACAAAAGCATCTCTCTTTAGACACCTCTGAAAGTGGGAGTACTGGAAGCTGCCCATCACTTTGGCCTGCATGATTTATATTATGAAAAATACGGTGTGAGTTTGATCATGTAGGAAGTGACCAACTGGACAGTGACCGACGCAGATAACGGTAGCAGTCATTATGTTCTACTTCAGGGTATGTGTGCTTCTCCATGGGCTTTTGCAGTGACCGGTGCTACGGAAGCCCGGAATGCCATCTATTGTCCACCACATAAACTCGTATCGCTGTCAGAACAAAACCTGGTGGACTGTTCTAACAAATACGGTAGGAGATTGGTTCATCATCTATTTTAGAGACGTTATTTTGGACTAATGACTATGGTGGTGTTTTGCACCTTATCTAGACATATTTCTCGTGACGTATGTATTCAGGTATCACTGCACTAACATTTCTCAAAATTTATTTATTCATTTGATTGGATTTTAAACTCAAGAACATTTCACTTATACAAAAGCGATCAGCATTATGGTGGGAGGGAACCAGGTAGAGCCTGGGGGAAACCCACGACCATCTGCAAGTATCTTCGAGACTTTCCCACGTACGACCGGAGAGAAAGCCACCATGAGCTGGACTTGAACTCACAGCAACCACATTGGTGAGAGGCTCTTGAGTCACTCTGTAGTTTACAACTCACTCTATGCACATTGCATTCTTTTTTATTATTCGCTATTGTCTATCACCCAATGTTCATGGCACTCTTCGTTGTCTATCCCAAATTGTCTGCAATCCATTGCGATTGCATTGTTTGTAGTCTATTCTCTATTGTCTGTCACACAAGGGCCATCGTATCAACCCAGGCCAATTTCATTTTTGCCGTTCATTACCCACTCTTTGTCCCCAAATGCCCATTATATTATATATTGGTTGTTTACCCTTGTCAAACGCCCCATGTCCAATGGCTTCTTTGTTGTTTCTTTTCTTTCTTCTCTCAATCGTTGTCTATTGCATTCTTTCTTTATTCTTTGTTGGCTTTCGCATTCTGCCTTTTGCCTAGCTGACGCTGTAGTGTTTTGTTTGTAAATCGGTTTGTTTTGTGCGTAGGTAATTTCGGCTGTGAAGGAGGACTGGTGGACCAAGCATACGGGTACATCATTAATAATGGGGGCATAGACACAGAGGCATCTTATCCATATGAAGCAAGGGTAGGCAACTCTTTATACTGGAACAATTTTCAATTAAGATTTTCTTGTCAAGGAAATAGTTTTATTATGTAACCAAAAAGCAGTCAAAGAGTGCAAACCAAAGCGTCATAGTTAAATATACACATCTTTCACTACAGTCCAAGGCACAATACTTTGCATTTGTGTCCTGTCCCGATGACAATGAATTATTTTTAGAATTCCGTTATCCAGGGCCACTTTGGGATTTCCACCAGACATTAGTGGATTGATATTTGGTGCAGAACCATGCTCTACACAACATACATCCACAGCCCATTCCGTAAGCATTCGTAGACACGTAATGCCAGTAGGTTAACTACCCGAAGATTGCAGATAGGGAGATCTTAGTTCAGTTCCCTGCCTGACGCCTTTCTGGTCAGAGAGGGGGAAACCCACTGCCATTCGCAGGTTACCACCACACCTGATTCTTGGTCTCACAGGGAAGGGCCCGTGAGACAGTAATCTACGCTAGGCTCGGATGCGCCACGAGAAAATATATAAAATTGTTTTCCATCATTACAGAATGACAAATGTCGCTTTAACCCTGGCACAGTTGGTGCAGATATCCGTGGCTGTGTGGATTTGCCAAAAGGCAATGAGACTGCCATGCAGATTGTTGTCTTCACGAACGGCCCAGTGGCGGTGGGACTTCATGCTGATCTGAACTCTTTCACATTCTACAAATCGGGTAATTGTGGGCTATGTAATCTTTATCTGTTGTATGTAACCTGTTACTAAAAGCATGTAATCGTAACTGCTGAAGGCTTCGTTACGCCGTCAAATGATCCCCGTTACCTCTCTATCAAAGTTAGTATAGTTTCATAAAAGGGCATGCGTACCAAACCTCGTTTATTGACGATTGGTAAGCACGAGATTCAGATTCAGTGTAGGTTCATCGATGGTATAGGTTCAAATTGATGACTATAACACTTGTGCAACCGTTTATATACATTTCCAGCTTAACGTTCCCTGAAGAACACTTTTCTTCCACCGTTATGACATGTACAAATGTACGAAACACGTCAGAAAATTCACCATTATCTGGCTAACATCCTTAACGGTCGGATTAGAGCAATCTATTTCATTGGTTTATTGCTATGATATCAACCATGGCATTGTGTAAGAGTTACTTATTTATTTATTTGATTAGTGTTTTACGCCGGAATATTTCACTTATATGACGGCGGTCAGCATGGGAGGAAAGCGGGCGAAGCCGGGGGGGGGGGGGGGGGAATCCACGACCATCCACAGGTTGCTGCCCAGTGTTTAAGACAAGGTTTTTATGTTATTTTTCTTCCCTACAGTTATTAATTTCAAATTTATGAGCAATGCATATTTATAAGGAAGCATTAATACATCAGTATTTCCAGAACTGTTTGACAAATCGTAGATGCAGTAGATAACTGACCTCCTTTAATTCGTCCTTGACACTTATTTGCTCACCTCTGTAAAGTACAGGCGTAGCTTATGTCGTACCTTGAGCCTTGGCGTCGGCGTCCAATAATAAACTTAGTTCATTGGTGTTTTATTTATTTATTTGATTGGTGTTTTACGCAGTACTCAAGAATATTTCACTTATACGACGGCAGCCAGCATTGTGGTGGGCGGAAACCGGGCAGAGCCCGGGAGAAACCCACGACCATCCGCAGGCTGCGGCTAGACCTTCCCCTGTACAACCGGAGAGCAAGCCAGCATGAGCTGGACTTGAACTCACAGCGACTGCATTGGTGAGAGGCTTCTGGGTCATTACACCCCTTCCAATATCAGAGAAAACATTGTTAAACAAAATTTTACGAATGGTATATTCCATCGTGGATTGGATGTGTGCACATTAAGTGCCGTAAATATGCCGAATACCTGACTTAGTGTATTGACTTGGTTTACACACTCGTAGGACAGAATAGCACGAGGGGAATATTCCCTCGCTGATTTGGTGTGCACATATTCAGTAACATAAATTACTGAATTCCTGAATTAGTGTATTGTGTATTAGAATCACTGTTAAACAAAATATTAGACTTGGTATCTTATAAAGTATTGTATGTATTGACGTGAAGTTTTACATGCATATACACCGCCATGCCGCAAGATGGGTGTTCCATCCCTGATGGTCTGTGAGCGTATCAATTACCGTAAATAACCCAATTTACGATTTTAGTTCTTTGTGCATGGGGCTTTTTGCACGAAGTTTTGCATTCATGTGTCTCATACAGGCGAGCTGTTTGGTAGCCTTGCTACCAATTCTAATTTAGCGAAATATTTTCCAGATCGTTCCACATTCTCTTTCAGGTATCAGTCGCTCCACTATGATCCCAAGAATTTTTCTTATTTGTCTCACGGGATTTACAGTTATATATTTGGTTGGCAGAATATGAGCACGTCGTCTGTCGAAGCAAGTGTCAATTTTCCCGTCGTAATGTTCATTTTCGTCGTCATAGATATTTTCGTGACGTCATCAATAAATAAATAAATTCCAGGTGTGTACGACGATCCATTGTGTACCCCAGACGAACTGGATCACGCTGCCCTAGTTGTTGGATATGGTATGATAGACGGAAAGAAATACTGGATCGTTAAAAACAGGTTACTATTGACTGCTTATTACTTCAGAACATAGTTTTTGATCTTGGTATTGAGGGGGTCATCTATGTTATTTGCACATATTCGTGCTCAATAATTGCTTACTAATTAATGGAACTGTGAGTTTTTGATATGACTACACTTTCTTGATTGCAAAAATGTGTAGCGGCGAGTAAGCAGTAAGAACAGAGATGGATTATCGCTTTCTCTCCCCCCCCCCCCATAAATGTGGTTTTGGTGTTATGACAGCGTTAAGATCCACCACAGTCTCTAAATAATTGTGAACTATATCGATCAGTTTAAAAACAATTACAGACAATTGCTTTTTTTAAGCGCAAAACTGCTAAATACACACATAATTTGTTTTATATCAAACAACATGGCGACTTTAGTTGATCTGGCTGCTGCATTCAATAAGGGAATCTGTCAAGTTCCTGAAGAAAGGTCGATCGATATGTAGATTTATTTATTTGGTTGATGGTTTACGCTCAAGTCAAGAATATTTTACTTATACGACGGTGGTTCAGAGTCTGTCAAGTAAGTGAATTTTAAAATGAAGAAAAATTAAAAAATAACTTAACTACTGTGAAACGGTCATAGATATGATTTTCATATTTTTATTTTGTTTCAGTTATGGCGAATCATGGGGAGAACGAGGCTACATTCTCATCGCGCGTGACCATGGCAACCGTTGTGGGATTTCAAATTACGCCAGCTATCCTGAGATGTTATGTCAATCCTAGACACCTTACAGATAGTGTTGTTTGAAGTTGATCAATGTCACATCTCAAGGACTACTCAGAACACTTCGGAGACGGGTTTTTTTTTTTAGCCGCCCGCTGGCTTAGGAAATGGTACATGGAGGTTGAAAACACCACGTATAACGGAATTTTGGGCCGAATAATAGTGCGTCTATAGTTGGTTATATTTTTCAGTCTTGCTGAAGCACAAGCAAATATTTTAAAGACTTATGGGAGTATTATCAAACTTATTTCGTACCGAGCATTAACAACCACTCGTGTGGTCATTTTGAAGGTAGGATACCGTGACATGTGATTCAGAACTCTCTCATCGCTAGTTTCAGGAGCAAAAAAAAAAAAAAAAACGTACTGAGAACGGACTGTTACTGTGTGTTTTATGTTGATTCCTGAATCCTGAATAAACTTCAATAAACAGAAACATAGAAACAACGCACAATATCTGTTGTTTATCACAGCTGTGACTTTGGTCTGCAGTGTTAAAGTCTACTGGTCTATTTTGTACGATGTATTGAATGCTCTATCATACAGCTAAAAAAAAGGGTGGCCATATTTATTTATTTCTGTACAAAAAAGCTGTTTAAATCTTTGACAGGTAAATTTTAAATGTAAAATTGCGAGGGACTTGGTGTAGTAGTAAAACATGCTTGTATTTCAATGACTGGGACATACCAGATTGAGGTTCAAAACCAGCCTCGGGCAGTGAGCTTGTATGACTATGACTCCAACAACAAGTGGTATAGACGACGCTCATGAGGCCGTTTGTTCAGTCTTACATTTGTTGAAGATCACTTGTCTTCCACTAATGCAGCGTAAATATCTGTACGTCACATATGTGGGGAAGTTCTCAGTAATTTGCCAAAGGTCGATGGTTTTGCTCGGGCAGCATGGTTTCCTCAATCTGCAATAGAAGTGATCGGTATCATATAAGTGTAAAATAAATGAGCCTGGCGTTAAAACAATAAATAAGAAAATAAATAAATAAATTACTTAAGAACTAAATCAAACGTTTTTCGATTAAACATTTTTGTTATGTGTAACCAATGTAGTGACGAGGGAAATGTAGCCGGTTTTCACATGGGACGTCCGTGATCGAGGAAGTTAGCGCACCGCAATAACTCAGGAGCATCTCACCAATGTGGGCTCTGTGAGTTAATTATAATCATATAATTAATTATAATTATCAACAGATAATTAAAATAAATAATAAGTACTAGTAAATCACAACGTAAAAATTATTGCAGCTGCAGGTTGGTATTAATTTCACATAAGGCCATCTGGCCGGGCCTCGATTTATTGTTGGGCTTTCTCGCTTGTCAAACATGATTAAACAGCTGGGTTTGAGAGTACGGGAAATCAACACCTAAAAATTTGCTCACATATAAAGTTCCACGACAAAATTAATTTCACACACGCACATTTTTTGTGCAGCTTGGTTATGAAATGACTGAATGCTTGATTATGGCTTGACCAGTGGCTTTCTTATTATTTAAAATGAAAGCTAAGCTGTGGGCTGTTAGAAATTCCAACGGTTTTGATCACAAAAAATTGTGAGTTGTATATGAATGTGTATCGTACATTTATATCTTCGAAAACACACGTTAAACATCGAAATTGAAGTTTAACTCTTATTTTTGTTAATATTTTGAACATGTGACGAGTATCTTAATGGAGACAAAAGTATTCCAAATTAAATTCAAGACACCAGACCCCCAATTCAGTCACAGTATACTGACACGGCGCTAAACTGTCCTGTTTCTTTCCTCTAAACTCGCCGATGAAATACGGCCTCATGTCAATTCACCTCGATTTTATTCTGACTGATAATGTAAATGCATAAATAGTGGCAACTTCCACGCCCATATCAGCATGGAAGGCATGGATTATGTGTAAAAAAAATGCAGTGATGTTAACTGCAATTTATTACACGTCACTGGACTAGAATTACTCAAAATCACATTCTACATACAATCACACAATATATTACACGTCACTGGACTAGAGTTACTCAAAATCACATTCTACATACAATTTATTACACGTCACTGGACTAGAATTACTCAAAATCACATTCTACATACAATTTATTACACGTCCCTGGACTAGAATTACTCAAAATCACATTCTACATACAATTTATTACACGTCACTGGACTAGAATTACTCAAAATCACATTCTACATACAATTTATTACACGTCACTGGACTAGAATTACTCAAAATCACATTCTACATACAATTTATTACACGTCACTGGACTAGAATTACTCAAAATCACATTCTACATACAATTTATTACACGTCCCTGGACTAGAATTACTCAAAATCACATTCTACATACAATTTATTACACGTCACTGGACTAGAATTACTCAAAATCACATTCTACATACAATTTATTACACGTCACTGGACTAGAATTACTCAAAATCATACTCAACATACAATAACATTTAAATTGAAATACTGCTTTAATACTTGTCAAGAGATCCAAATCTTCAGTTTTCTACTTAGCCTCAAAATAATTGTGTGACAGTATGTTAAATATGAACTAAATCTCCAGTGGTACCATTTGGTCTCTGTACAACTGTAATTGTTGCTGGGTTCTGTTTAAATTTAAAGTTGTAATATGACTTAATACCGTTATTAACTAATACACTGTTGAACAACGGGGTCCTGACGCCTACCGCCAAGGGATGTAATTCATAGAAAAGGGAAGTAACCTATGTAAAACCAAAACACGTAATAGACTACATCGCAATATAAATGGATATTATTTACCTTATTTCACTTATTGAATATGGTAACAAAAGTATAACTGGCATGTATAATAGTTCTGATAACAATGTTTATCCACTTTTATACAAGTCTATGATATTAGCGAATATTTTTAATAAGGCAAAATACAAACAGCCCAAAAACCCACACTAGCAATGCATCATTGTTTACAGATTGCTAGAAGTTCAGCATGGAGTCTCTTCATAAATCCTACCTCAAAAGCCATAATACTCTGGGGTTTCACTGGTATTTAAGGCACCAATTTGGAACATTTTATAAATGTTGATGACTCACTTGGGGGTACTGTCACAGTTTTCTCCCGCTTTAAGGCAGGGTTGTACTTGAATCCCAGGATGCTGTCCACAACATGAACCGCTCCCCCCCCCCCCCCATTGAGCACTGCTATGTTCCCAAACGTGCTCTCAGTCATCTGACATGACATAAACATTGGGACGCAACAGCATAGACCACAGAGACAGAATTAAAAGCAAGGGCTATAACAAGGACTGTAAAGATACTGGGACATAACATCAAGGTCTGTAAAGTCATTCGGACGTAATTACAAGGACTGTCACGTCACTGGGTCCTGATAACAAGGACTGTAACGTCATTCGGACGTAATAACAGGGATTGTAATGTACTTTGGACATAATAACAAGGACTGTAATTACACTGGGATGTAAAAAGAAGGACTGTAAGAACTTTGGGGCGTACTACCAAGGAATAAAAGGTTATTGGGACGTAATATCAAGGACTGTAAGGACATTGGGATGTGCATGTATGTATAGCATATCAATTTTGTTTGACCAATTATCATGCCCAGCAGTAATAATAAAAGATGGAAAGAGAGACAGTAGACAAGATCAGCGTATGAAGTCAATCAGACAGTGCGTCTCTCGCCTGTTACAACATGTATATGCATCTCCAGACACCGAAGAGCGGTACACTGGTCATCAAGTTCACCAATGTTACATATAAATTAACTTCCATATGTTTAAAGGCAAACGAACAACGCTCAAAAATTAATCTGCTAATTTTATCGGATTATCTGTTGCCTGAGTGATGCTAGAATATAGTATGCTATTACAACAGATTATTCTGTTAAATATCACACGCATATTCTATAAATTCATCATAAAGATTCCACTAGACTAGTAGGACATTATATTGAATATGATAGTATTATGTTATAATAACGGAATACATTATTGCATCAGCCAGACAACAGGCTTTCTATTAAAATTACCAGACTTTTGGAGTGAAGGTAAAAAAATAATCCATAATTATCTACAGTGGAGTAAAACCGTTTTTTTCCCCTTACCTGATTCAATAATTTTGGTTTCTCCCTCAGCTCTGTAAGTTTACTAGATAGAAGCTTTACTATGGCTTCGACCGATGTGACAAAGAGCTTTATTTTGTTGGGCTTCCTTGAACACTGAAAATGTGTCGTATTCAGTCTCGGGGAGGTGACACGGGGAGGTAACAGGTCACTGATAAACCACCTGAAAACATAGGTGTCAATGATTTATGAACACATCTTTTCTCTTTTTTTGTACCTAAATGCATTTGTGGCGGGTCAAAGACGTTAGTTTTAGCCTTCGATCTCCCTGTCATCTGCTGTTTATCAAGGGAGATACATCCTTTTTCATGTGTGAGTGTTTCGTCGCCCGCCGTTCATCATCGTCGTTTTGTGCTGTGGTGTACTTTCATCCCAATCCTATTGGATGTAGGTTTGCTCTGAAGCCCACTTCGTACCTCCCAAGAGTAGAGAGTTACTCACAGAGAGGATGGCTATAATCATTTGTCAGTCTAGGATTAACTGTCACATGGGTTTCAGTGTTATGTTTTACTTGATGAATTAACGAGGAACTGTGTATTTACCCATTTCTGTGAGGCTTTACTTTGAGTCTCCGTGTGTCTGGGTAGGATTTATGTCTGCAGTATTCTATATAGGAAGATCTGTTTTATTGTTGATATTGTTATACTATTTAGATTTGATTATTTAGTCATACATGCATGTATTTAAATTTATATAAGCGTGTTCGTGTTTCATTGTTTGATATTGTGCGAGGGTTATCACTGTCAGGGAGTTGAACAAGTCATTTCTTTCAGCTTTTCCTCCCCAGTTGTGACACTTGTGATGTTTACACATACATGTATTAGAAGCTGTGACTGAAAGACAGAAACCTTAACTGACCGGCTGTGAACAAATCAACATAAAATGGTTGCTGACTGGTTCTGCTATGTAATGAATTATATGTAACATCCTGATGAAGCCTACGACTGATCGACCCCAGGCTGACACTGAATATATATATATATATATATATATATATATATATATATATATATATATATATATATATATATATATATATATATATATATATATATATATATATATATATATATATATATATATATATATATATATATATATATATATATATATATGTATATTAACAGTTTACAACTGACACATTTTGTCGGATTCACTCAGGAGTCTCTCACCAATGCGCTGTGAGTCCGGCTCATGCTGACTTCCTCTCGGGCCGTAAGTGGAAAGGTCTTCCTGCAACTTGCAGATTGCCGTGGGTTTCCCCCGGGCTCTGTCCGGTTTCCACCCACCATAATGCTGGTCTCTGTCGTATAAGACTAACTAAGATTTTGTTAGAAGTCTAATTAATTTCTTACGAGTTGACATCAAGTATCTTTCCAAGAACTATGTATGTCCCTCTTAAACTGAATTTTACGAACCAAATTTTAGGTGAAATTCGGTAGCACAAAACATTCTATACTTTCTTGGAGTATTTTGTAGTTGATTTAATCCAAGCTCCACAAATTTTGATAGAAATATAAGCTGGATACATATAGAGTACACAGAAGTCATGGTACCAACCAGGAGAAGACAAACAGTGTGCCGGGTGACTCAGTACACAGAAGTCATGCTACCAACCAGGAGAAGACAAACAGTATGCTGGGTGACTCAGTACACAGAAGTCATGCTACCAACCAGGAGAAGACAAACAGTATGCTGGGTGACTCAGTACACAGAAGTAATGGTACCAACCAGGAGAAGACAAACAGTGTGCTGGGTAACTCAGTACACAGAAGTCATGGTACCAACCAGGAGAAGACAACAGTATGCTGGGTGACTCAGTACAGAGAAGTCATGGTACAAACCAGGAGAAGACAAACAGTATGCTGGGTGACTCAGAACAAAGAAGTCATGGTACCAACCAGAGGTCAAACAGTTTCCAGTGTGACTCAGTACAGAGAAGTCATGGTACCAACCAGGAGAAGACAAACAGTTTCCAGTGTGACTCAGTACAGAGAAGTCATGGTACCAACCAGGAGAAGACAAACAGTATGCTGGGTAACTCAGTACAGAGAAGTCATGGTAACAACCAGGAGAAGACAAACAGTATGCTGGGTTACTCAGTACAGAGAAGTCATGGTACCAACCAGGAGAAGACAAACAGTATGCTGTGTGACTCAGTACAGAGAAATTATGGTACCAACCAGGAGAAGACAAACAGTGTGCTGGATGACTCAGTACACAGAAGTCATGCTACCAACCAGGAGAACACAAACAGTATGCTGGGTTACTCAGTACACAGACGTCATGGTTCCAACCAGGAGAAGACAAACAGTATGCTGTGTGACTCAGTACAAAGAAGTTATGGTACCAACCAGGAGAAGACAAACAGTATGCTGGATGACTCAGTACAGAGAAGTCATGGTACCAACCAGGAGAAGACAAACAGTATGCTGGGTTACTCAGTACACAGAAGTCATGGTACCAACCAGGAGAAGACAAACAGTATGCTGTGTGACTCAGTACAGAGAAGTTATGGTACCAACCAGGAGAAGACAAACAGTATGCTGGATGACTCAGTACAGAGAAGTCATGGTACCAACCAGGAGAGGACAAACAGTATGCTGGGTTACTCAGTACACAGAAGTCATGGTACCAACCAGGAGAAGACAAACAGTATGCTGTGTGACTCAGTACAGAGAAGTTATGGTACCAACCAGGAGAAGACAAACAGTATGCTGGATGACTCAGTACAGAGAAGTCATGGTACTAACCAGGAGAAGACAAACAGTATGCTGTGTGACTCAGTACAGGGAAATTATGGTACCAACCAGGAGAAGACAAACAGTATGCTGGATGACTCAGTACAGAGAAGTCATGGTACCAACCAGGAGAAAACAAACAGTATGCTGCGTGACTCAGTACACAGAAGTCATGGTACCAACCAGGAGAAGACAAACATTATGCTGGATGTTTATGTTCCTGCTATACATGAAGGTAGCAGACCTCTTACAAGTCGATGAGATAGGTAATATCGAAGGTGTAGCCTGAGGCCATTCTTTTTAAATCTTGTCCTTAGTTGCTAAATACCACACACAGTTGGCAATTTGTGTTTGGTTCATACGCTCAAATTGCAGTCTTTTCTCAGCACTTATCTGCTGAAACGCCGTCTTGTTGGGCGGAAAGACAATGTAACGATTGTTTGCTTGGAAGCTGGGCTCCATCTGGGCTCGTTCCAGCCGTGATCTGTACTGCGAATGGAAATTGGAAACAAAAACTCACAAACTGTTCTGTCATGCACCTGTACTGTAAAGAGAAAATGAAAAACAAACATGCAGAAATTATTCTGACATGCGTTTTAAATAGAAATCTAAGAACAAAATTGCAAAAATTGTTCTCACATGTGCTGTGAATAGGAATTAAAAATAAAAAATTCACAAATTATTTTTGTCTAAAAATTCAAATTCGTACTGTACACAGAAAATGGAAAAGTAAAATTCAGATGTTACTCTGACATGAACTGTAAACAGAAATTAAAAAAAAAATAGTCACAAATTATTCTTACATGTTCTGTGAACAGAAATTGAAAATTAAAAACAATAGTTCACAACCTATTCTCACATGTACTGTGAACAGAAAATGAAAAGTAAAAACAGTGTAGGAATTGTTTGTGAAGAAACTAGGCTTCAGCTGGGCTCGTGTCAGTCACGATCTGCACTGTGAACCGAAATTCAAAAACAAATACTCACAAATGATTCCGACATTTACCTTGAACAGATTGAAAGATGATTGAAATCATTCTAACATGCACTGTGAACAGCAAATGAAAAAGAAGTCATAAAAAAGGACATTTTCAGAACAGAGTAAAACACCAATAAAAACAATCAACACTAAAACAATTGCTGTGTTGATATTGTTGATCACTTTGAAAAGTTCAAATTCATAATCATAATCACTGATCATACATTTGTGGTACATGTAGGTACATATCATTGTACAGGAACCTGAATCATACATTTGTGGTACATGTAGGTATATACCATTGTACAGGAACCTAAATCATACATCTGTGGTACATGTGGGTACATATCATTGTACAGGAACCTGAATTATACATCTGTGGTACATGTGGGTATATACCATTGTACAGGAACCTGAATCATACATCTGTGGTACTTGTAAGTATATACCATTGTACAGGAACCTAAATCATACATCTGTGTTACTTGTAAGTATATACCATTGTACAGGAACCTAAATCATACATCTGTGGTACATGTAGGTACATATCATTGTACAGGAACCTGAATCATACATCTGTGGTACATGTAGGTACATATCATTGTACAGGAACCTGAATCATACATTTGTGGTACATGTAGGTACATATCATTGTACAGGAACCTGAATCATACATCTGTGGTACATGTAGGTATATACCATTGTACAGGAACCTAAATCATACATCTGTGGTACATGTGGGTACATATCATTGTACAGGAACCTGAATTATACATCTGTGGTACATGTGGGTATATACCATTGTACAGGAACCTGAATCATACATCTGTGGTACTTGTAAGTATATACCATTGTACAGGAACCTAAATCATACATCTGTGTTACTTGTAAGTATATACCATTGTACAGGAACCTAAATCATACATCTGTGGTACATGTAGGTACATATCATTGTACAGGAACCTGAATCATACATCTGTGGTACTTGTAAGTATATACCATTGTACAGGAACCTGAATCATACATCTGTGGTACATGTGGGTATATACCATTGTACAGGAACCTGAATCATACATCTGTGGGACATGTAGGTACATATCATTGTACAGGAACCTGAATCATACATCGGTGGTACATGTAGGTACATACCATTGTACAGGAACCTGAATCATACATCGGTGGTACATGTAGGTACATACCATTGTACAGTAACCTGAATCATACATCTGTGGTACATGTAGGTATACACCATTGTACAGGAACCTGAATCATACATCTGTGGTACATGTGGGTATACACCATTGTACAGGAACCTGAATCATACATCTGTGGTACATGTGGGTATATACCATTGTACAGGAACCTGAATCATACATCTGTGGTACATGTAGGTACATATCATTGTACAGGAACCTGAATCATACATCTGTGGTACATGTAGGTACATATCATTGTACAGGAACCTGAATCATACATCTGTGGTACATGTGGGTACATATCATTGTACAGGAACCTGAATCATACATCTGTGGTACATGTATGTACATACCATTGTACAGGAACCTGAATCATACATCTGTGGTACATGTAGGTACATATCATTGTACAGGAACCTGAATCATACATCTGTGGTACATGTAGGTACATATCATTGCACAGGAACCTGAATCATACATCTGTGGTACATGTAGGTATATACCATTGTACAGGAACCTGAATCATACATCTGTGGTACATGTAGGTACATATCATTGCACAGGAACCTGAATCATACATCCGTGGTACATGTAGGTACATATCATTGTACAGGAACCTGAATTATACATCTGTGGTACATGTGGGTATATACCATTGTACAGGAACCTGAATCATACATCTGTGGTACATGTAGGTACATATCATTGTACAGGAACCTGAATCATACATCTGTGGTACATGTAGGTACATATCATTGTACAGGAACCTGAATTATACATCTGAGGTACATGTGGGTACATATCATTGTACAGGAACCTGAATCATACATCTGTGGTACATGTAGGCATATACCATTGTACAGGAACCTGATCTGAAAAAAAAACAAAAAAAATACCCAGCAGCCTTTTGTAAGGTGAACTGCTGAAGTTTACCAAATGACACACAGAGTTTACTGAATTTGCTATGCTGACAAGACGTATTCGATGGGAGGCAAGAAAGGAAACATGAACAGGTACTATAAAACGAAGAAAATGAGAAAATAAAATGTGTCTTATTTTATATTTTTAATAACATCTCTTTTTGGCCCATATTTTCCATAAGTAGTCGTGAACATACCCAAATGACGTCATCGATGAACGTTGGATCAAGTTGCCCCCCTCCCCTCATCCATCGAAGCTGACAGCTGTCACAAATGATAAAAGTACATCAGGGTATGTCATTTTTTACATTTATATTTAGTATTGATCTTTTCCTGTAAATGTTGCATTTATGTATCGCTCTTAGTATTTGTATAGACAGGGGTTCGGTGCGGTCTCCTTCAGCTTAAACATAAGTGTAACCACAGATGATCGACCCCTGGCCAATAAGGTCACAGGTTCAAATCTAACTGTAGGAAATCAAACAAAGCCTTTTCAAGTATCAGAGCTGTGACTTTGCTTATCTTCATACCACAATGTTTGGAATATTTGGCCTATATATACATCTAACCAGTGTGTTGAACACCTATATGTTAATATTATTTCTCTATTTCTCTTATTCTTATCAAGCAACTTAGAGCCAAACTGAGAACAGAATAGAGCTCAAACTATTATTAGTATATTGCCCTACAGTAAAGAATCAGTACACAAATTTTAAACTTTCCAGAACAAGGCATTTTATTTGTAGCTGTGTTTGAATACTATTATTTTACTCACGACCTTTGATATATACGGATCCGGGTAAAGTTACAATGGCTGTAGAATTTCTCTCCTGAACTTCTCCGCAATCTAGGCTACATATACTATAGGTTTATAATAGAATCGTCCGTTCTAATTACGTCATCGGACGAGCGTTTTGCACGCGCACTTAAGGAAGTAAAACATTATATTTATAGTCTCTGATATTAAAAGAGGAAGTTGTAACTTCCTTGCTTGGCGTTCAGCATGAAATGGATACTACAACGACTGTGTATATGGCTCGGGCTGGGTAGCTTACTTGCCTTCGGTAAGGCGTCTCAGTGAAGCAGTACAAGATAGTACTAGATAGCGTTGGAAATTCGTCCTGCAACAAGGAGGCACATTACATGCACTCTAAAGATTCCGTGGTCGTCATACGACAGTAAAATAAAAATTGTTAAGTATGATGTCAAACCCAAGCACTCACTCACTCACTCGAACTCTGGGGGCCCTGTGGTGAAACCCTGGTCGGGTTATATCAGCGACTTTAAAACAGGGATTGGTTGGCCCTGTGTCAGTATAATGTGACTAGGTGGAGTGAGCTGTCATGACTGGTGTGTTCGGAATAATACTTCGGCGGAGGCAGCACTCAACTTGCAACAAGAAGACACAGCATACGTATATATGTACACAAACGCAGTGACTCGATGTCGTCATATCAGTCGCCACGATATGGCTGAAATATTGCCGATGTGGCGTTAAGCCATAATCATTTATTCGTCATGTGAGTAAAAAATTGTCAAGTGCGCCTTTAAACCATCAGCATACATACAAACTCGTGCAACGGTAGCTGTCGTCAATTAGGCATCGCTGTGAGTTCATGTCCAGCTCATGCTGGCTTCCTCTCCGGCCGTACGTGGGAAGGTCTTGCAGCAACCACCGGATGGTCGTGGGTTTCCCTCGGGCTATGCCTGGTTTCCACCCACCATAATGCTGGCCGCCGTCGTATAAGTGAAACATTCTTGAGTACGACGTAAAACACCAATCAGATAAATAAATAAATAAATAAATAAATAAAGTTAGGCATCGAGAACAATGCGGTGGAGTTTCGAAATGTTTAAGCGACGTCTTCTGTGGCACAACAGCTGAAAGCCACACAGCTTAAGTTCTTGCCACGGATGGCCACCTATCCCGCTGGTGTATATGTACTTTGTTCACCTTTACAAATGAATATAGGCCACCTGTAAATTTCGTACTCATGCAGTGCCTACATGTTTTTGTGTATCTCCAAGTATCACAGTATTGGGTTTCACTGTGTGTTGTTCCAATCCGGCTATCTGGAATACCATGTGACGTGATTAAAATTGTAATTGCCTGTTCTGCTTGTAAAGCCGCTTGTTTCCTGTTTTTGAGCCCAGTTGGTCTCTACCTTGTGTGAGGTAAACGGCCATTATTACAGTGAAGTTTGAATAGATATCAAAGGTAAGTGTGAATAGTACTTGTAAGTGTACGTAATTACCATATATTCTGGTCGGAGTAGATGTAGGCATACATCATTTTTGACTGATTGATTGGTGTTTTACATCGTGCAAGAATATTTCACGTATACAACGGCGGCCAGCATTATGGTGAAAGCAAACCGAGCAGAGCCCAGGGGAAGCTCACAACCATTCGCAGGTTACTGACAGGTTTCCCACTTACGGCAAAGAATACTGGATACCGAAAAAAGCCCTCGGTGGCCGCCTGGGGACACTGTTTTTAAGCATATATACGGGTATACACACCCTTCTGTGTATGTCACCGCAGTGTTTAAGACTGCAACTGAAGACGAGTTACATGTATGTTCTTTTTCTTAAAATTTGATACTTGATTAACGCCATACTAAAGACCTTTTTTATTTAAACCATGGGGATACCGTTATGCTCGTTAGAAATCACACCTCTGTGACTAGCTGATGGCGAATTTTTCCCACCTGTGGTGCATGGCTATACACGCCATACTGGTAGGAGGCAAGTTGATATCAATACACATTGTCTTGTGTGTAATGGTAAAACGAGCGTCGTGGACGGCTTTTTTTTAACACCGAGTGAGCGAGTGAGTGAGTGAGTGATTGGGGTTAAACGATTAACAATTTTTCAGTCATATGACGACGAAGGAATTTTTAGAGTGCATGTAATGTGCCTCCCTGTTTCAGTACGGATTTCCACCGCTCTTTTATCTATCGCTTCTTCGCTGTGACGCCTTACCGAAGGCAAGTAAGCCGCCCCACCCGAGCTATAATACTGATAAGGGGCAACCAGTCGTTGCACTACCACCTTCATGCTGATCGGCAAACGAGGAAGTTACAACTTCCTCTTTTAAGGTCTGAGGTGTGACTCATCCCAGGATTAACTCAGAATCTACCGCTCCCGCAGCGGGTGCTCTACCAACTGTGCTATCTGGACGGGTCTTTTTTACTCCGAAGTGTCAAGAACTGGGAGCAGGGGTATTCATAAATTGCCTGTATATTTCCGAAAATTCCATTATGCAAAGGCATTGATTGTTTACGGGAGAAGGAGAAATGCCTAAAAAAAACGATTTTTTTTCTTTATGCATATCGAAACAGATAAGCAGAATCTATGGATAATCATGCCTGCACCTCTATAGCCCAAATGGTATGGAGACCAGATTGCTGGATGGAAATATCGCCATAATATGACACAACTGCAATCCTAATTTTAAAAAAAATATCAAAACCCAAGGAAAAACAGAAGATGATACGACACGAATTTCTACTTAACGACTAGATAAATTTCTACATAATCTGTGAGAATCGCCCTTATGTCTGAATTCTCTAAACGCAAAAGAAAACAAAAAAAAACAAACTACACATTTGTATAGCTTTTAAAAAAAGGTTTAAAAACACATTTATTCTGGAATGATTACTGGCGAGGCCATCAGGTGGTAGGCGTTCCAGGGAGACGCAATGACCAAGGAGCCTCTCATCAAGGAGGTGGCTGTGAGTCCAGCTCATGCTGGCTTCCTCTCGTGGGTTTCACCCGAGCTCTGCTGTGTTTTGCTTGTCGTATAAGTGAAACATTCGGAGAAAAACACCATTGAAATAAATAAACTGAAGTATTAGCGAATTTTTTGGCTGCCATGTATTGTGACCCAAAATTGTGCGTGTAAATCGGGTTATTTAGTGTTTTGTCACACGTTTTACCTTTAATGCCACCCGAGAGAGATAAAAGTGTTTTTCGGGAACCCTCTCTATGCTAAGGACCACAGCAAAGAGATAAAAACCAAAAAACACGACGATAATGTGACAGTTGCCAGTGGTCACGTTTTAGGGGTGAACTGCAGCCTCTTTTCTCCTTAAATATACTTAAGTTCGCACTCACGCCTGCTAGCACCACATAGCTCTCGTCCTATACAGTTTTTTTTTTTTATTCTCAGAAGGTAAATGAACAAAGTAAAGACCTAATACACTGAAAGATAAAAAAGCGATGTTTTAATGTCCTTCAGTAACATTGAAATTTACATCTCATGGTATATTCCAGATGGAACGTCTTGTTCTTGTTGTGCTGGTCACCATGGCCACCATAGCTCATGTACAGTCATTTGACATCAACACAGAGTGGCTGTTTTTTAAAAGAAACTACAGCAAGAAATATGTCGGAGATGAAGACATGAAAAGGTAAAAGAAAAGAAAGGAACCCGCGAAAATGAACTAATTTAATATTTTCTTTTGATCAAAATTTATTTATTTGTTGATTTATTTGATTAGTGTTTTACGCCGTACTCAGGAATATTTCACCTATACGACGGCGGCCAGCATTATGGTGGGTGGAAACCGGGCAGAGCCCGGGAAAACCCACGACCATCCGCAGGTTGCTGGGAGACCTTCCCACGTACTGGTCAACATTTTTTGTCAGGCTTACAGGTGTGTGTACTTATATGTAATTATCAGTTTGACATGTTGCTGTATAGTAATTGGCGATAACCATGTTAACATCTTACCACACAAAAGCAATATAGTTTGTTTCATTCAGTTGGTATATGACACAATGGTTAGGAGAAACGTGTATTTCTTTCTATATATTTTGTACTGTGTTTTGTTTGCGAAATTTTAAAATTGTGCCCACCCATATACAAATTGCATGAACAAGAGGTTATCTCGAAAAAATAGTTTACGCAAAGACAACTCTTTTTCAATTGTGGTTTAATTCTTTCGGTAGGCGGTTGATTTGGGAGAGCAACATGAAGGTGATTGAGAGACACAACTTGGAGGCAGATAGGGGAGAGCACTCGTACTGGCTAGGGATGAACGAGTACGGCGATATGGTTTGTATTACACACTATAAATGTATAGCTCAGTTGGTTAGCGCCCTAGCGCAGCCTAGTGACCTAGGAGTCTCTCAACAGCACATGCTGGCTTCCTCTCTGGCCGTAGGCCTACGTGGGAAGGCCTGACAGCACCCTGCGGATGGTCGTGGATTTCCCGCGGGCTCTGCCCGGTTCCCACCCACCATAATGCTGGCCGCCGTCGTATAATGGAAATATTCTTGAGTACGACGTAAAACACCAATTAAATAAATACAAGTGGATATATCCTCACATCGGTACCCGAGAAATGTACACACAGCACTGTCTTATCATCCTTAAAAGATGTCTATACCAAGACGACGAAGTTAGGCATAGCGCCTTTCAGTGGAACCGTCAGTTGAAAAGGACCGTCCAATCAAATATCACGATGCATGTGTTGCAAAACGGCATCTGTTTCTGTTCAAAAATTTCACTCATTTTTAACACAGCAGTTTACACAATGTGAATGCACTGATTTGTTGCCACCAAAGAGTTGGCGATTGATATTTTCGGAACGTCACGTTTTATCCAGTGACTCAATGGCATTTAGAAAGAAAAGCCACACACTGACGATGGTACTTCTAGGTAGGAAAAAATATGCACAACATATCAAAACAAAACGTCAAAATAATGCTAAAACAAGATAAAAGAATGTGGAAAGTTTTTTGCAAATGTGGACTTATATATATATATTTTTTCGATTTATTTCTCTCAGGAGAGAGGGCATTCGAAAACATTTTGGGTAATTGGGAACAGCTCTCGGTATATTTCATCTTTGCATTATAATATCCGTAATAAGGACGATATGCATGTGTAATAAATTTATCCCAATTTAAATTTGTTGTTTATATTCAAAGACGTGCACTTGATCTTAAATTTATGAAAATATTTATGAATATATTACAAATAAAAATATGACTATAATTTAGGTGAAAAGATCAAATTCTTACTAAACATGCATTACATGCTCATTTAGAACATCGTTATGCAGAGACAGTATAAACCAAGTGTTGGTCCCAAAGATCAACCATACAAAAATTATTTTCGATTGTGTTTTCGTGTTAAACAAAAACTGAAAAATACCCATTTAAGACCATATTTTAACAAACTCATCATCTGAACTTTATGTTAGTTTTACGTTTTCTCCACCTTCACAAACCGAGAATAAACTTGGGCTGCTGGCTTTGAGGGGAACGCTTTTACCTCTCGGCCACCGTAATGATTTCCGCCGAAAAATTCACCGCCATAGGAAATTGAGAGGTGACCCGTGATCACAGAAAGCTCTCGTTATAAAGCCACATGACAAACTTCCTGATAGAGAACAGATCACATTGATATCAGCTGATCAACGTTACATCACGTGGCAAATGATGTGATAACACATTTGTTAATCTTACTTGATAATTGAACCTACTAATATTAACTTATCCGTAGTATCACATGTCATATGTCATACATTTATTTCATGTACAATAAATGATATTCCTGATTACGGCGTAAAGTCGAAATCAATTAAAAAAATAATGAATAAAATATTTACACATGCATGTGGTTAGAGAGACTTTTGGTAATATTATTTTTAATTCGAATAAAGCGACGTTCTCATTTCACCTATAATGCGACCCGCTTTATAAATTCGATTTTAAACGGTAAAACGTGTCGAGACGAGGCTGATATTTTGTCCAGAGGTAATACATATTTGGAACTGGCGCTGATATTTTTTTTGGCCACAAATGTCTGGTATAGCCTTTTTAATGCTAGAAAGTTTGTACATGTAATATACTCGGCTAATGACGTGCCTTTAGCCCAATCACTCCAGTTCCCTCCACACAACAAGGCGAACTTTTTTCGCGTCAGTTAAGCGTATTGAGAACAGCGTATTAATCTTCTGCAATAATAAAAATTCTTATACATGAAGCAGAGTTTTGATTTTGATGATATAAGTGCTAAATATTTAAAAGTTGTGTGATCAAATTATCCATCACTTCTCTATCATAACAAAACCAGGTCAAGTGTTTTAATATTCACGTTCATTTTACAAAGGGAAGATAATGTAATATTGAAGCATCACATAAACGTTAAGATTTGTTTAAATCTGATTTGACCCAAGGATGATCTGTGTTTTAATTGTTAATGTCGGGTTCATATGATGTGGTATGTAATGTCGACCTATCGAACGTGACTAACTGAACAAAAAATAATACAAACTCTATTTCATGTACCTTTTCCATCACAATAGCGTGACAGTTCAGATATTTCCAGGTCGATGCGACAAAGCGCGTGGTAAAAATGGACTTAAATAGTACATAATATATTTTTATATGTATATAGGACTATAACCCACGGGCTTAGTGAATCTTTGCAGGACAATGAACATGTTTTCGAATTTGGTTCTTATATCTGGATTATAACAATGTAAAGAATTTATTTTGTAGACTTCTGAAGAGTTTGTGAGCCAGATGAATGGTTTTCGAATAACCAACGAAACCAAGGTAACACCGTCTGAAGTGTTCACGCCCCCTGGTGGCCCACTGCCAGAACATGTCGATTGGAGAGAAAAGGGTTATGTAACTCGGGTCAAAAGCCAGGTTGGTTTTAAATGTTTAAAATGCATGATATGTATATGTATTCACAACGTTTTTCAGTAAACACAATTCAATATAGATCTTCCAGCAACCGACAGATGATCTAGGGTTTCCCAAGGGCTTTGTCCGGTTTCCTCTCAGAATATGTTGGGAAGAAAAATTTTCTTGAGTACGACGTGGAGCTCCAATCAGATAAATAAATAAACAAATAAATTATATGAATCAAATGGAAAAAAGAAAACAAACAACAACAAAAAAGCAAATAACTTGAGCGCATTGTTTGAGGTAGTTGCATGGTATTAATAATAATTATAACCATGCTTCAAATCCAGTAATTTGGTATCACAAAGGATTAGTGTCATAAGTACATTAACTACATGCCTCTTGCGTTGCACTGATGTCATTCGTTTATTTTCTTTTTTTTTTTACTTGCAGGGACAATGCGGGTCGTGTTGGGCTTTCTCCGCAACTGGTTCTCTGGAAGGCCAACATTTTAAGAAAACCGGGAACCTGGTGTCCCTTTCCGAACAAAACTTGGTTGATTGTTCCACGGAAGGTTTGTAACCCAAAATATGCTTGTAAGGAAAATGTTTTGGAGAAATTTTGCAGTTTCAATATTTTGAGGTTTAATTGGATAGAACTATTATTTACTCTTGACTTGTAGGCAAACGGTATTGTAGTACTCACAATAAGCTGGATAGCTATTTCCAGTGCGCATGATCGACATTTCATCGCCACTGGATAAACAAATAAATCCAGGCGACCATGTTTAAGCATTATGACCAATCGGCAGTTACATTCAGCTCAGCGCTATCCGCGTATTTCATTTGTCTCCTTGTGACATCTGTGAATTTTCATGGGTTCGAGAACACATTCAAATCGAAAATTTAGAAAAATACATTTTACGAAATTGGACTGGAGCTGAATTATGGGCTGTCAACTGTAATATTGTACCATAAGCATAAATGATCATGCTTTTTGGTTTATCCCACCTAGGACAGGTTACGCACATGTTCATTTAGGCAGCACTCGAAAAAAGTTATCTGCTTTTTAGAACAATATTCCATTCGGCTTGGAACGGAATGGCCATTAAGCGAGAAAGTTTACCCCATTTGCCTGCATGTGATGTAATAAAACTCGCAATTAACCTTGCATGACCTCAGGCCGTAATGGTCTAAGCGTTCATTTCCTATTTGCACCAAGATATGTCACAACAGTTGAAAGAATTCTGCACAAAAATAAATGAGCCTAAGTATAGAACGGACCATTTCGGTCTTAAATTTTGTGGTCAGATAATACTCTTAAAACTTAAGCTTGTCTTGTACAATGTGAGCTATGATGGCAACAAGATCTAGTCTGCGCATGTCGAGTCGTGTGCAAATTTAACTTTCCACCACTGTAGCGAGCAATTCTAAACACCAAACGCTGGAAACTGCGTCAATAACTTCCTAAAAGCATCTGGTTTAATATGATCATTCCGTATTCCTACACAAAATAAAGAGGGGGCCTCCGTGGCTCAGTCGGTTAGCGCGCTAGCGCAGCGTAATGACCCAGGAGCCTCTCACCAATGCGGTCGCTGTGAGTTCAAGTCCAGCTCATGCTGGCTTCCTCTCCGGCCGTTAATGGGAAGATCTGACAGCAACCTGCGGATGGTCGTGGTTTTCCCCCGGGCTGTGCCCGGGTTCCACCCACCATAATGCTGGCCGCCGTCGTATAAGAGAAATATTCTTGAGTACGGCGTAAAACACCAATCAAATAAATAAATAAATAAATACACAAAATAAAACTGATCGGCATCAAAAGATTCTCGAATAGGACTATGATATAGAGAGAATTATCAGACAATCTTGTAGGCCTGCCCTAATGACGTCTCTTCATTACAGGCAATGAGGGTTGCGAAGGTGGTGCATTTATTCTAGCATTTGAATACATTGCGAAAAACAATGGAATTGACAAGGAGGCATCATACCCATATGAGGCTAAAGTGAGTATATTTCGGCTTTATTCGCATATCCACATTCACACTTTTACTGCCCGTTGGTAGAAAAAATGTTTTAAGAGAACGAGAACACTAAAAAGAAGTATTTTCAGAGGAATGTCTATTAAACAGTGTCCAGGAATACAGTTTGATTTGCTTTTTTTTATAAAACATTCTACGGTGGTCTTTTGTGACCAAGGGTGTATCAGTGACAGCTATTCCATATTTTTGGTTTGAAATAGTTCGTTTCAATGTCCACTGCGTTCATAGATCTATCTACATGTGTATGTATTTTGAATGATGTAACTTAACAGGCCAAGCGTCTCAAGTGACAAAAACCTCACGTGATGTCAGGGTCAGGGTCATGTCTCAATATGGCCAGAAAAGGCTAGTGTAGAATTCAAAGTTTCAAATGCATTTTACTGCGTTAAAAAAATAATCAAGCAATTTTTAAGTAATATAAATTAATAACTCAAAGAAATGACCCATTTTTTTCTTTGATTTATTTCTTCATACTTGTGCAATAACTGTTAGATTTATAGATCGATGGCGCCGAAGTGCCCGGGGAAAACATCATACTTTTGGCAAATGACTGTCACGCATTCCCACTTGTGACATAATCCTACAGATACGCACATCATAATGGCGTAAGTCACGTCATATGTATTGACTGATTGGGCAAGTGGGGGCATTTTTCAGATGTATGAGAATTTCAGGCTGACGATTGGAGAAAATCACGATCGACCTTCGCCAGGTAGCCTTTTACCAGGCATATTTCTTGCATTATAGTAGTGGTCGACACAGCGAATGTCGGTTTCGAACACGCGACCTTATTGGTCGGCGTGACCCAGATTAAACCATCTAAATGAGCGATCCTTCCCCGCCACACACACGCAAACGTCGGCGGCCTTCACTGGTGGCAATCTAGGACAACAGCTGACAAAAAATAAAGGGGATGCCTTCTTTTTCAGCAGGCAAAGTGTCGCTTCAGCCGTGCCAATGTTGGCGCCACCACCAAAGGACCTGTCCTCCTTAAATCATACGAATATGCGCTTCAAGGGGCTGTCGCCACTGTGGGTCCAGTTTCCGTGGGCATCGACTCAAGTCACCTTTCCTTCCGGCTGTACAAGAGAGGGGTGTATGACGAGAAGCAATGTAGTGAGACAATGATAAACCACGCAGTGCTGGCTGTGGGATATGGAATTGAAAAGGGGTTGTTGGGTAAAGGAAAAGAGTACTGGCTGGTGAAAAACAGGTAGCCTATTCATCGACAGAACAAAGTGTTGGTTTAAACAATATTCATTTTCCCTACGTGTATTGAACAGGTGCAATGCCTATTTTAACACCTCTCTGTGGAGAACAAAGTGTTTTACTTGTATTCTCTTTTCCTACTCTTTCTTATCTGAGAAACAATTTTCTAGCTACAGAACATCAGGTGTGAAATTATTTTTAACCATTAATGTCATGTGCTTTGTCATAAAACTGGGTTTCTCCTAAACACAAATGTAAAATATTACATAGTTTTAACCCTAGGTAAATTAACAAATTCTTACATGTCTACCATCGATTATGACTTTGGAAATGTTTTCTTTTTTGTTTATTATGAGATCTTGATCTACACTAGCCTGGCCTTCTACGTAATCTTATTTTCGGTAAAGGACACTTCTTTTCCAAGCAGTAGGGTTTGGCAGTCTGTAAGTCACATGTGGAAAAGTTCGTCAAACCTTGCCCTGGTTCTGAGTTCATCCCGTATACGGATTTGTTTCTTCCAACTAGATAACCCAACGCCATTACATAGATTATTAACAAAGATTATTTAGGTAAAGGTCAATATATAATAAGTCAATAGACATTGCCCTCATGTGTTACAACCCATTGCCCGTATGTTGTGGAAGGCGTTCCCTTCCAGAAAAGAGGATATGACTCAAAAATACTTAGGCAGATTTGGACCATACAAAAGGACATGTATTATAATACCCTTCTGGAAGCCGTTAAGAAAACAGGACAACAATGATAAAACAATTGGAAAAACGACAGGATTTAAAGTAACATATACCCAGAAAATCTTGAACTCTAGATAGCTGGAATCAAGTATAGCCTGAGGCAGAATGGGAAATACACGTAAACACACTGTTTGAAACACTTCTATATTTTTTTAAATTCAGAATTTACACGTTGGGCCTCGTGTAGTTTGTGGATTTAGTTTCGTGATACAAAGTAATGATTAATGTCTTTGTTGAAATGAAAGAAAGCTGTAAAAATTAATGTAGAGTGTATTAGGTGAGAAACTGGAAAATATGCGTTTAATACTATCTTTGGTGATTTCATTTTTTTCAGATGCATTGAAAAGTTTAATCTGTAAGATGGTATTTATTTGTCGTACTGCACGTGGCACTTTTTGTCTGCATAGTCACCTACAGGCGAACCATGTGTGATCTCTATTTAAGTAATGCTCTACACGTGGGGAGTAAGAGCCATTCCCAACATTAAAATGGAGCTATTTTTGCATAGTTTGTTCATGTTCGTCTAACTGTCATCGCTTCATTTTGAACTTTTCTTTAAATGTGAATCTTAAGACTTACTTACCGCGAGTTTAGATTGACACATTTTTCTCAATACCTGTACACTCTTGTAAGGGAAGTATAATCCGTGCCAACTTTTACAAAGCCGTTAAGAAAACAGTAAGAGAAAGATGATACCCCGTGGTGTTCAGTAGGATGAAGCAAATAATGAGTTGTAATTTTATGTGAACTCTACCGTTTTAAGCTAGGATGAGAATATTTACCTGGAATTTAGCCTTAAGAGAAAGTTTACCAGTTGACACAAGTCTTATCTTTCAGGGATTATCTACCTGATAAAATCCTTCGTGCTATCGGTATCCTTGTAGGCTTGTGTCACTCCGCACTCACTGAACTGTATAACTTCAGATCATTTCTGTCAACTTTCGTGCAGTACAAAGTTTTACCAATGTATGGAGGTGTACATATGTATACTTTTATGGTATATGTACCTCCATGATAAATGTAAAGCCGTCACTATTGAAGTTTTGATTCAAAATATTTAACAGAAATATAAAATTCTGATACAGATAATTAGGCCAATTGACCGACGAGCACACTGTCATCTCCAATGTTTCCCTATCAAAGAAAATTTGTAAACACCACTTCACCTGGTTTCTTGTGAAATTATATAACAAGTTATTTACCATTTTAACTGGTTTCATGAGAAATTATTTACCACTTTATTTACCATTTTATCTGTTTTTATGTGAAATTATGTAACAACTTAGTTACCATTTTACCCGGTTTCTTGTGAAATTATTGAACACCTTATTTCCCACTTCACCTGGTTTCTTGGGCCAAACAAAAAAAAAACAGGAGACAGTCTGAATTAACAATGGATATGTATTAAGTTACAGAGTTCTAGCCATTAAAGCAAGTACCATAACAATTTTTCCCAGGGACACTGCAAACTTCCTTGTAAACGCTGTCCCACCCTACTGCTGACCACTGTCGTATAAGTGAAATAGTCTTGAGTACGACGAATACAATAACTGAATACATAAGAAAGATAATACAGCCATAAGTCACAATCATTCATTATGTCATTAAAGGAAACTAAAAATTTTTAACGATTAACTTAAATAATGGTCAGGATACCTGGAAAGATATTTATGTTAAAGGGTAGTAAGAAAACATAGGCAAAATGTTATATATGCTAACCATCCCAAAGACAGCTTCAATTGTGCCACGATTCTCGGGTTAACTGCTACAGGAAATCTAAGTATATATATACCGCCGCCCTTTTACAACGTCTCCGACAAACTTCGTGACGTAAAGCCAAGGTCATGTCAGTGAGAGCTGTGTTTGAATATGGGACATCAATAGCCGGTTGTCGATGAGCCCTTGTAAAATTTGAAAAAATGGTGTGTTTTGTTTCAGTTGGGGAGAAAGATGGGGTATGAAGGGATACATCAAGATGTCACGTAATCGGAACAACCAGTGTGGAATCGCCACACAAGCCAGCTTTCCAAAGGTTTGAAATGACAGGACGCCAGGACTCAAACAGGATGACAGCCAATGGAAAACTGGAACGTCATAACGAAAGGGATCATGGGCTGAAAAGTGCTCAAAATTGTTAAGGTTGACTATTCCTTGTTAGAAACATAAGTATCCTTCATATGAATATGTAAATTGAACTGATTTAATGTAATGCTTACTCTAGATCAACTGTCTGTAAAATTTTACTGACGTAGACTAATAAAGTACAATCTTTGCCAATATTTAAATTCTGCGAGATTTTGGATTTGTTCGGCGTAATTACAGTAAAACTTAGATATCACCTCCTGTTTTTTTTTTCAAATATTTAAAAGAATAGGAACTTACATTCCCCACAGCATATAGTTCTGTTATGGATTATTTATGTATTTGTTTGATTGGTGTTTTACGCCGTACTCAAGAGTATTTCACTTATACGACGGCGGCCAGCATTATGGTGGGTGAAAACTTGGCACAGCCCGGAGGAAACCCACGACCATCCGCAGGTTGCTGCAAGACCTTCCCACGTACGGCCGGAGAGGAAGCCAACACGAGCTTCCCGCATTGGGGAGAGACTGCTGGGTCATCACGCTGCGCTAGCGCGCTAACCAACTGATCCACGGATGCCCCTGTTATGGATTAAGATTGTCTCTATAGGCAACGGTCTTTATCCTTAGTTTTATTATACTTTGGATCATCCTACCATACGCAACTTTGAATGTCCACGAGTCAAAAATCAGAGACGCAAGTTTTGGAAACATACTCACGTCACAACACCCGACGTTGGACGACACGATTTCAAAGTGTGTGTGTGTCTAAGAGGGGTGGGGGGGTATCACAAGTGTTCATCCCACTTGTCAAATAAATCAATGGACGCATACAACCATACAACAACAAACTGGCGCTAGTTAATAAACAAAACTTAACGCCGCACACTGTTTTAAGACAGGGAAATTTAAAAATATTTATTGTTTACGGATCGCTGAGCACATGCAACTGCTGTAGAGTAGGAAATCCATTTGGCAGACGGGAAAGTGCTTCTTGGATATAAAATGTCTTCTGTAGCTGATATCCAAAATTGAATGGGTAATGTCTCCGTGGTTAGAAATATTCTCAACTCTGTCTGTCGAATTCTATAACACACAAATATAAAATCTGGAAGGAAATTTTCGTCCACATCCACCCAGAACTGTGCCCGTAAATTTGCTGATAGACAGAAAGGCAAACAGATTCACAGACAGACACCGGCCGAAACATAACCTCTTTCGCTCAGAACATTAATTTCCTATTTTTGACAGAAAGTGTGATGTCTGATTGATGTTAGAATGTATTCTGTTATTATAACATATTTTTTTTGTCATATTTAACATAACATCCTGTTATTCTAATAGAATCTTCATGTTGAATTAACAGAACTTGTGCGTTATATTTAACAGAATAAATTGTCGCAATAGCAGAATACATTCTAGCATCACACACACAAGAGACTTTCTGTTAAAATTAACACAATGAATTTTTGGAGTGTTGGCAGAGGTAACAATGGTTCGTATTTATTGTATCCCGAGTGATTAGGCTTAGGCAATGCACATGTGTGTGCGACGTGGTTGTTCAAATGCAGGCCTGTATGGCAGATATAGTTTGGGTGGGATTGAACCCGCTATACTGAGTGCGAGTATGTGCTTGTCTGTAGATAGTGCGTGTATTACGACATATCTTAACCCACTCCCACAAGGGTGTACTTTAGACTACATAACTTATCAGTCTGTACTTTCGTCTCTAGTACACTTACAGATCTGCAATTTTTACTTCAACAAGCAATTTTGTTTTGAGCCGCTACTTGGCACAGTCCTATTACCTGTTGTTTGGTTGGTCGGGCGGTAGTTCAAAATTTAGACATCCTGTCATTTAACACAAATCACTTATCCGGAGGTTTGAGAACATGACGACAGCTATATTTAGCGGGATATCGCAGCTGTCGATAATCTGCGCTTCTTCTTCTCAGATATTTTAGGTCGACGTCTTAAGTGAAGAGGTGCGTGCCGAAGGTCGGTGGTTTACTCCGAACACATAAGTATTGCTCCTTCCATAGAAATTGCCAGAGCAAATGCATAAATCACCAGTGTGACAATCGGTCTGTGAATTACTCACCATGGGGCGAATAAAAGTTTCTCTTTTATATTGTTACAGGAGTTCACAAGTGGTTAATATATGTATGAACGCATAGCATGTAAAGCAATTAAAAGGCACACATTTTATATCTTCACTGAACAAAATTGCCACGGAAGCGTTTCTGATATATCTGTCTGGGGATTGAGACTGCGCCTGCGCTGAGATTTAGCTTAATATGACTGCGTATGGCGTCATTTATTTTACTGTAAATGCGTCTAGTTGTCGAAAACTGTGTCACACATCTCGTGAAATCCGGCCTCTTGACAATTTTACTCAGCTGAGTAATTCTAGACTAGTGAGAAAAGTCCATCTGTGGCTAGCTAGAGGGCAATAATCATTGAATCATTTCATCAGTCAACCATATATCATATTTCACAACTGGTTCAAGTGTCTCTGGTAATGTAGGGTTGATGCATACATAGCCTTGGCTTTAAACAACATACTGTCAAAAAAAATCTGACTTACATGTTACCTTGACAACAGACTGATACTCCATCTCACATTTGTCGAACACTTTTTCTTCCAGCAACATAGTTTGCATATCCGTAAGTCACACGTGGGAGAGTTCATTAATTTGCCAAAAATTATTGTTTTACCCCACAGATGCTCCCTTTTCATCATCGCATAAAACTCACCACCATCGTGTAGATGAACAAACAGATAACAGGCTTGGGCTACCAGTTTGATGATGAGCTCTTTATTTAAAGTTAATTTTTCTGGTTTGGTGGCTTCTGAACAGGGAATTTGTAGATTTTGTCGACCATTGGTAAGAATAAGCGGTCATCGACTCTGGTGGGAGTCCCTTTACACCATGTAACATCTTTGAAATCTGTCCCAAGTGTTCTTTCAACACTTATTAACCAGCTTATAATACATGTAGGAATATTAGCCCCCTTGAAGAGTGTTGGAACATTAACACTTAATAAAACTGGCCAGATACATGTAACCCTTGTAAAACCAATAAGACTGGGAATATTTTGGTATGTAGCCAAACAACATTCAAATAAATAAATAAATAAATGAATAAATAAATAAATAAATAAATAAATAAATAAATAAATAAATAAATAAATAAATAAATAAATAAATAAATAAATAAATAAATAAATAAATAAATCAGTTGCCAATGTTAATATCTTTAAAGGCATCACTGGCTCGCTGGTATAAGACGTCCCTCACCTTTCGTGTTACAGCCTCAAACATGAGTGTCAAGGATAAATCTTTAGGCACCGATATGATCCAACTCTAACCTGAGCTCAGGTGCTTTGTTCCAGGTCATTGACCTCCATATCAACTGTTCTTGTTAGGAAGCATTTAAAAGTTGGGAATGTTACATGGCAAAATAGCCACGTTTCGGCGAAGATACTTATACACAAGACTGCGACATAGCGATTCAACTTCAGTGTGTACAACACAGAAATCAGCCTTTCGATTTCAGCGGTTATAGGTTTCAATTAGTCAACATTATTAAGCAAAAAATAATAAGAAGTCTTAAAGTAACCATTTTTTTTCATCATTAACATTATGCACTTACCGTACATAAGACCGTGGGTCAAAAAGGACCCACAAGTGTTAGACCAGGTGACATTTGCGTGCACTCAAGACGGGCCAAGGTCCCCGTCATAAATATAGCACATGATTCAATTCCTTCTTCTGGTCATCAAAAAGTTTATTTTAATAAAAGGAAAATATTCCCCATATTCTATTGTAATGTCTCTAAATTAAATCACAGCAAAATGTTGCTTTTTAAAACAGTACTCCGTGTTTTTTTCCGCTTTGATTCTTAGTGTTAAAGGTTCGAGTCCCCCACATGAGACCCTCGTCTTAAGATATCTAGACCAGTTTTACTATCTATCTTGTGGTTTTCTCGTGTGCTGTCTTGGATGTCACGCGGAGAAACTCTAAATGTATATATAACGCCTAATCAGTTTGTGTTCAGCCTCTTCGATTTTCACCGAGCCAAAGAGTTAACACGACTTGAAAAAGAGCTGAAGTGAACTCAAGGTAAGGCAAACGGCCTTAGACTGTTAATAATTTTACATTATACGTTATTTTTCTGATATTTTGGCAGAACAAAAAATATTTCATATTGCACATGGGATTTTCTGTTGTCCATGCAGAAAGTATTCAAATTTTCTCTAGCATTACTTTGCGTCAATGTATTTATGGATTTTATCCTATTTTATACGGATTCAGTTCATTCAGCCTACATGTCTCATTGATTACTGGTTGGTAGTTTTAAACGTTTTCCCACACGCTTAAGGTGTAACTTTATAACTTCAATAAACCAAGTAACTAAATTAAACGTTTTCCCCAAATCTTTTAATCCTCTAAAGCCTGTCTTTAATGTTTGGATATTTGAGTTGATACACTTATACGGCGTCGGCCATCATTATGGTGAGAGGAAATCGGGCACAGCGAGAAAGAAACCCACCACCATCTGTAGGTTGATGGAAACCGACGTATATTTGATTGATGCCAGAACTTATTACGGAGAGGACTCGGTCTGGACTCGAACTCAGAGCGACGGCATGGCTCAGGGAGTCCAGAGTCATTTCATCGTGGTGGCACGCTAACCACCCAGGCCTCCATATAGATAACTGTATCCTCTTCTAGAGTCTATTGAGCGATATCAGACCTTCTTCCCACAAACCCCTATCACAGTCAAGAAATCTTAGTGTATAACTAGGTCTCTTCAACGGCGTGATGATCGTGTTTAAGTGCTGCCATCCTTCAATTCAGTGCTTGCTTATCTCTCGCTTTATAAGAGCGATATCACAGTACGATCTCTGCAAACATTTTTCGGACTACTTCTGGATAGTGTTACTACCCCATTATTTACCTAGCCCTCCGCGATGTTTGGGAAGGAATTAACCCAGATCGCGATGACCTGATTTTGTATGATTTTCAAGATGCCACTTGATATCAAATTTCAAATTTTGATCATGGTTTTCTGTTTTCAAAATGAGGTTACTGTTTGAACTTCTGTTGTGTTCTTTGTATGCAGTGCGATTTGACCTTTTTACAAGCTCAATCTGACATTTGAATGCCTGGTTTAATCAGACTCCCTGACCTTTATTTATTTTATTTATTTGATTGGTGTTTTACCCCGTACTCAAGAATATTTCACTTATACGACGGCGGCCAGCATTATAGTGGGAGGAAACCGGGCAGAACCAGGGGGAAGCCCACAGCCATCCGTAGCTTGCTGTCAGACCTTCCGACTTACGGCTGGAGAGGAAGCCAGCATGAGCTGGACTTGAGCTCAGAACGACAGCATTGGTGAGAAGCTCCTGGGCCATTACACTGCGCTAGCGAGCTAACCAACTGAGCCACGGGCCTTTACATGACCTTTAAATACACAGTATTAACACACCACCCGTTAAATTTGCAGTAAAACTATTTACTGAAATCTGTTCTTATATGATACGGAGAAGACCCTTTTATGTTAAAGAGCACTACTTAATTACATCATTTTCCACATTTTAAGTTACGTGAGATAGAGGTATTAATTTATTTACAATTGAGCAATTTAAATCTTTCCAATAAAAACAACCTATATCATTGTACTATACTTTCAAATATGCTTTACGTCATATATGTAAATGTACAACTGAAGTAATTATGGATATATCATTATCGCGCATGCTGGGTTATGCTTACATTAATGTGTATCTGCTCAGATTATAGAAAAATAGGCCTGTTTGTCTGAGTGTGCAGGCAGTTATGTTACGATGAGGCAGCACGGTACAGATATCACCGCAAGGATCATCCTGTAACATGTACATACACACCGTGGTGAAGAAGTGATTGAAATAATGCTGAATGCACTCAATACATTTAACGAATGCTTTAACGCTCATCCACTTCCAAAATCACCCATACATGTAAGTTAAGAATTACAAAGAACGGTTGAAACAGGCCATAAATAGCTTCGGTGGTCTAATTATTAGAACGCCTGCCTCGTAGTCGGTAAACCTCGGTTGGGTCATCCCTAAGACTGTTAAGAATGGTACGTGTTACTGCCTCGTTTGTCACTCCGCGCTGAGGAATTAGAGCCTAGAAACCGGATTGGTTTCGCAGGTGTCAATATAATGTGACTGGGTCTGGTATCATGTCTGGTGTCTTCAGCATGATACTTCGGTGGCGGCAACATTTGGCTCCTCGTACACGTCTTGCCACAAGAGGACACAGTAGCCTATATGTGCACACAGGTAATGATTCATATCACTGAAAAATTAAGAAGGACTCAAAATCCTAAGCAAACACAACACACATAAAAATAGCATGACTCTAGTTAGAAAACACGTTGCTTTGTGTTCAACAGATGCTGCGACTCGCCATTTGCAGTCTCCTCGCTGTGGGAGTTTTCTCCCTGCCTTCGAAAATCAACCCTCTCCGTGATTCGGAATGGGGCGTATTCAAAAAGACATACAACAAGGTGTACGAACCATTTGAAGAGCTGACCAGGTAATAAAAATAGAAACACAGATACATCGATATTTGAATGTTGTTATAGGCAGCTATATATAAACGTACCAGTTTGTGTCAATGAACTTTTAAAAGGAATGCATGGACATTTTTAATTGGCATTATTAACAAATTATGTCAACTTTTGAAATGTGTCTCCTTTCATCTGGCACAGGTACCTTGGAGTTTGTCCCCATACTGTGGACAAACATGTGCAACCGTAATTTTCAGATAAATATTCCATCGGTGCAACAAGGTCACTTCGTTTGTCAAATTGTTAGACCTCTAAGCCGGGAGACCCGGGATCAAATCCGGGTCGGGTCAAAGACTTTAAAAATGGAACGTGTTTGCAGCATAGTTTGGCGCACAGCGAAGAGACAGGACTGGTTGGAGCGGTGTCAGTCTAATGTAACTGGGTAATACGCCATGTCTTATTCATCGGGAAGATACTTCAATGGCGGCAGCACTTTGGCGGCATGGACTCGCCCTGTCACAAGCAGACACAGTGTATGTACACACACCTAATGACTTCTCTCAGGCCGTGTTTTGATACATCTTTTACAGACGTGCAATCTGGGAGAACCACCTGGAACTGATCGAAGAGCACAATGCTGAATACAAGGATGGAAAGCACACCTACACACTGGGCGTCAACAAATATGCTGACATGGTACGTAAATATTTGTGGGTGTATGATGCTTACATTTCTGTGTGTATGCGATGCCTACATATATGTGTGTAAACAAGCAAAGCAAGGGCTCGGATCTAACTTAAAACCAAACAGTCGGGAAGACCGTCACATATGTATATTGCATCTGGACAAGGGTCTAAGTATTCCTGTTTTCCTCACTAAAATCAATCTGTATGGATCTTGTTTAAAGCCATACAAAAAAGCCTTACTTACAACATGGGTGTCAGTTTTATGGGTGCAGAGAACTACAGTACACGTGATAAACCACCGACGTTTGGCAAGTTTCGTACGAACCGGATGCCATGCACATTGGTGAGAAACAAGTGGTGATTAAGCGATTCAAAGTTAAACTGCGCAAACGGACACACAGGTGTCGTTGATCGTTTGTTTTTGTCACATACACCCCGAAACTGTTAGTCCGGAGAATCTACACATCTTCAATCCAAGCTTGAAACAGAATGAAATGTTGTCAATCTTAATTAGTTTCTTCCGGTTTTGCTTGTCATTTTGATCTGCTGTAGATAGCTTTATATTATAATCTTTGATTTCAGACCAACCAAGAGTTCGTAAAGCTAATGAACGGTTACAGGATGGAAATGAAAAAGCCCGCCGAGGAGATCTTCATGCCACCCAGCCACGTGACCGATCTTCCCACCACCGTTGATTGGCGCAACGAAGGATACGTGACAGGCGTCAAAGATCAGGTAATGTGGGGAGTACGTCACCGTTTCTGTGTAGCATACGTCATTCTGAAGGTTTCACGATTAAATATCGGAGTATGACGGAATATGGAGATATGTCGAAACACTTCATTATCGGAAGAAAACTAAACGCCAGAGAAAGACTACAATGAAATAAGATTTAAAACGGGGAAATTTCGAAGGGCGAATGTAAAAGTGTGTCGAAGCATTCGAGCAGGACTAATTATTGGCGACTGGTTAAGTATAGGAAATTTATAATACATGAACATCCATTACTCAGAACCTGAACGAAAATAATTATTAAAATAATTACCGAATTGCCATTAAACATGAACATCCATAAGTTCAGGTGATAGGCAAGAGGTAGGGTAAGTTTAATTACAATCGGCACCTAATTAATTGTAACAAAATTTAATTACAATCGGCACATTCGTTTGGTATGAGATGCAAGAACAAAATCGAACCTGCAGACAAAACGGCCAACAAACAGACAGACAGACAGATATATGTCCAGTATATACCCTTTCCAGTTCGTTGAGGGGGATATAATAAGGGTATACATTTATTCGAGTTTATGTATATGATGAGGTACATGTATAAGTGCAATTGTATGTAGTATGAGAACAATTTTAAATATGAATATCTATCAGATGATGGGGTAATTAAGACCAGGGCGGCTGGTGTCAGGATGAATTTCGGATTACGAGGAACTATAAGATTAGTTCGATTATCAGGGAAACTAGAGCAACTCTTGTGAGATGAATAAATATGTGATTGAGAGAAAAATGTAGTATGACATGCAGTATTGACAGTGAAACATTACATTTTAGTGCAGCAGTAAAATACTTACATAACCCTTTGTTCCCTTTCACTCAGAAACAATGCGGTTCCTGTTGGGCTTTCTCTACCACCGGATCTCTGGAAGGTCAGCATTTTAAGAGAAATGGCACCCTCGTCTCTTTGTCAGAACAAAACCTGGTGGACTGCTCCAGAAAGGAAGGTAAGATAACGGCACAATCATTTTGACTAAAGGAATCTAGGAAAACATCTTACAATTTCTCCGGACATTTTTAGGTAAAGCTACATTAAGAATTTCAAAAGATGATATCCTGTTTTCGCCGAATCGTAACAGTGAGAAAAAAAAATAATTAATGAATAATGTAATGGAAGTTATTGATTTTTAAATTGTTTTTCTATCAAACATACATGTAACAGCGAAATCAAGAGACCTAAATACGACATTCCTAAAGTTAAACAAAATGACATGTACACCTCAATATACTTTAAGCTATTTTGGATTATACTGTTTTACATATATGGATTGGGCTGCCTTGAAAGTGACATCAGCTATAAATGTTTTAGCTGTGGCCTCGAGCTAACTAACTTTAGCGGCCTTGTTGTTGTTTTTATATTGGATATTCTTTCTTGTTCAAACACAGCCATGATTGCCACAGCTTGTTTGTTTTAGGTAACATGGGTTGTGACGGAGGTTTGATGGACCAAGCCTTTGAGTACATCAAGAAGAACAAAGGAATTGACACCGAGATATCTTACCCATACAAGGCTAAGGTAAGTAGACATTATATCTCTCATTCGAATGTTTAGCATGAACCAACTATTCCCACGGGGACGATTTATTTGTTGACATTGAACCTGTTCATCGCCATATTTAACAATATTTCCTTCAACCAAGCTGGTCAATTTTAGGCGTACAAGAAAACAGACACAGCTTGCAAGAAACAACTGGAAATCTTATGGTACAACCCTCCCCCACTCTTCCCTCAGAAGCCCTTTGACTATAGGCTGCATTGAAAATCACCGAGGATGGGATTCGAATATTTTGGGAGAATAAGGCCTTCGGTTAAATGTGCTATGGCTTGTGTTAGCCAACATGGTTTTATAATTACTTTCAAACACATGGAAATACATGGTTTAACGTTACATTGGCAATATTTCACCCCACTGGGGAGAGAAGTTGTCTTACTGGAGTCTGTAGTGGCTTTCTTATAATGTTTCAAAATGTCAAAGTTAACTTCTTTCTATCTGGGCAGGATGGCAAATGCAAGTTCAACAGAATGAACGTTGGGGCCACCGACATCGGCTTCGTTGATATCCAGAGAGACAGCGAGAAAGATTTGCAGATGGCTGTTGCTACTGTGGGTCCAATCTCCGTGGCCATTGACGCCAGCCACACCTCGTTCCAGCTGTACAAGGACGGCGTGTACAATGAGCAGGAATGCAGCTCTGTTGCGCTGGACCACGGTGTCTTGGCTGTTGGGTATGGGATTCACGAGGACATGGATTACTGGCTTGTCAAGAACAGGTGGGTACACGTCTTCTTTTTCAAAGGTCGGCCCCTGTTCAGATGGTTATAGCTCTGGATGGCCTGGATTGTCAGAGGCATGTCCAGTGAGGGCGCGTGTTCGAACCCAGCTTCCGACTTATGTCAGGGGTTTCTTCTGAAACTTTGGCATAGGCACTTCGATGTTTTTGAATTACTAGGACCCTCAATATATTATATATATATAAGGTGCTAGAGAAAATTTCAGAAACAAAGCAACACTTGGATTCGAACTTTAAGCGCCTTAAGCCGCAGAGTGCCCCAACAATTGCTTAGTCCATGCATTTAAATGTCCACAGTATTTCGTATGCGCTATATAAAGTATTTCCCTTTCTGGACAAGCTCACAATTTAATGCTTTGTACAGTCAGTTAACACAGACTAAGTATGATGACAACCTCATGGGGCTGTTTTCGGTTTAATCTTTCTTTAAAATCAAATAATTTATTCTAAGGCACAGACAACAGAGTTGTTTTGGAGGAGTCATGGCCTAACTTGAAGTTGCTCAAAGGTGTAAATTTGGGATCAATGACTGACGCAAGCATGCTCTAGAGCGCTATCTGCGTGTTACTGGACAGGCTCGCGTTTACTATTTAATCCGAACATTTGAAAGGATATTCCCATTAAGCAGGATTTAGCATTAAAACACTGTATACGTATGTCACCAGCAGTCCCAAGTGGTTTGTCAACATAAGGTTAGTAACCTGGAAGTAAAAGGGGGGGGGGGGGGTGATGATGGTGACGTTGCACCGGCGTAATAACCATGACGTAGCATACTGACAATAAAAGCAGCAATGTACTAGACACAAGGGCGAGCATTTATCAAGTCTTAAGTCTATGGTCAAAAATTCAAACACAGCTCCGATTCAAGTGTTTCGCACTAGAAACTTTAAAATTTATATATTCATTCTTTGCTGTAGAACAATGTACTAAGCATAATTCCACTTCTTCCCTGTTCTGAGTTCGACTTTTTAAGGACTTACAATGTACGAGTCTAGAGTTGCTTAATAAATATGGGCCCTGGGTCTCAAAGTGATCAACAAAGTTATTAGTCTGAGTTTTGTCTTTTTACTTTCCAGCTGGGGTACAACATGGGGAATGGATGGATACATCATGATGTCACGTAACAAGGACAACCAATGCGGTATTGCCACCCAGGCCAGCTACCCAAGAGTTTAGGCCCTTTCACAGGGAAAAGGACGCCCCGTAGAAGATGCATTAGAAAACAGCTACATGTATGTCCTTGGGTGTTTTTTTTTCTTCTTCACATCGACTTCCACCGGAAATTTCTCAACAGAAGCTGCCCTGAACGTGTAGTTAGGTGCTGGATTGAAGAATGTAGCCAAGAGACTATTCGCCCAGTTTTAGAACAAACGCAAGATACCAGTGTTTCCCCCTGCTAAACTGCTGCAAAAGGCCACAGATTTTTTAGAGATCCAGATTAAATGGAATGCCTATACGTGATCTGGTTCGATGCAATTTGATGATTTAACAAATCAACGTCTGATTTTTGATATATTAAATGTTTTAAAAAATCTAAATCATTGTGTTTTGTGTTTCTGTCTACTTTTATTTTTCTTCCCTTTTTTGTGATTTTACAATTTTTTAGTCGAAATATGCCAAACATTGCATATTTTGCGCCAATTTGTTTAAACTTATTAAAGGTTTAGTGCTAATTTTTCCACCCACCATAATGTTGACCGCCACCGTATCTTGAGCAAGGTGTAAAACACCAATCAAATAAATAAATAAATAAATACAATAACTGCAGTTAATATCACTGCATCTCACCATCTATGCATTTACGCGATCAGTTAGGATAAAACCCAGACTGAGGTAAACTGAGAAGTGGTCATATTTCAATTTCAATAGTTATTTTCAATAACTGCAGTTAATATCACTGCATCTCACCATCTATGCATTTACACGATCAGTTAGGATAAAACCCAGACTGAGGTAAACTGAGAAGTGGTCATATTTCAGTGATCATTTGCCATCTATCACATTGGCGTTGCTGCTTTCGTCTTACTCTCTATGTTGTACGTCTTTAATTATACATGTTAAAGAAACCGGAAACTGGACCACACGTCTTCCCTACTCCAGGCTCATAATATGGATAAAATGCAAAACAGGGTTCGACCAAAGTGCGTTTAAAATTAATAAACATGGCTGTGGGTCCAAATTTTCTCACCGTTCGCTAGATGCTAACTTTGAGCTGCGATATCTAGGTTATACTAATTTACATAACAAAAATAAACAGGTTTACTTTTAAACTTTGTGTGGGACGCAATATCGATGCACACGTAGGCCTACATCTTGTCTAGCGTTGTGTTTTCTTTCAATGGTGGAGGAAATCTCAACCTGTACCATAGGTCAGTCTTCTCCATGTGATACAACTGCCAATGTGGATGGAAAACATATCGTGAGTAGATCAGGAATCCTGATTAGCTTTCGAAAGCATGACCTTTATAAAGTGTGAAACTTTGATTTATTTATTTAACTGGTGTTTTACGCTTTACTCAAGAATATTTCACTTATACGATGGCGGCCAGCACTATGGTGGAAGGAAACCGGGCAGAGTCCTGGGGGAAACAACGACCATCCGCAGGTTGCTGTCAGACCTTCCCACGTACGGCCGGAAAGGGAGCCAGCATGAGCTGGACTTGAACTCACAGCGACCGCATTGGTGAGAGACTCATGGGTCATTACGCTGCGCTGGCGCGCTAACCGACTGAGTCACGGAGGCCCTGCTATTAGGACAGGCGTTCACCGTGCTGATAATGATTGTAATAATTATAATGGTCCTCATTCTGGGCCACACTATAACTTGAACTCTGAGGTCCAGACCCGAAACCAAGCGCTTAACTAGCTGAGTGAAAGAGAATTTCTAACTACGTCCATCTCCATTAAATGTTCTCGAAATCTGCTCCCGTTATGCTCCTGCCACTCAAACCCTTCTGTAAGACACACCGACGTTCAGAGGCCCAGAACTCCGAGGTTCCTAGAATCTGTTTGGTTACTGCGCTTGTGTAATGATCGATGGATTTACTGAGGGCTACACCAGATTTTGAACTCGGATCTTTACACCCGAATTCCAGCGATCTACCGAATGGTTCCAGTGTATGTACTAGACAGTTACACTGGTCACAATAGCGAATCACGGCAGAATAACCAAACATTGATAGGTTGTTTATGTTTTGGATTGCAATTTAAACGAGCAGGAAACTAAACTCCCATTAGTCTATTAGCACAATATATTTGTGTTTGAGAGCCCAAATCTATTTTGATCGTCTGACTGACGATGCAAGTTAATTGTCCATCAAAAGCATCCACAGAAGGGACAGTGTAAGACTTAAATACGTTGTTGCACACAGTTGAAATGACCACATAGGTATATGATAGGAAAAAGTGACAAAGAAAAACCAGAAGTAGTTTTAATCCCTTTACTTTATTAAAACGCAACGAATTAAATTCGCCTATTTGCGTATTCTTATCGATGCATTCCAGATCATGACTTATCAGACATAATTAGCTCATGCACGAGTTGTCTGCCAGTTATTCTCGACGTCACCATATGGTGGAGCTTGTGAGGCTCCGTCAGGTTGGTAAGGCTTGCTGCAGGATGAATAGATGTAAACAACGCCGAGTTTTTGGTTGTGTTTCGGTGGACTTAAACAAGCGGGAAGCTTGCCTGCGTGGCGATCCCGCAGTTGTTCTTACGGTTTCTTGACATCATGACGTATCCTTGCTGGCCCCATTGTTCACCCCAGCTGAAACATGTACAAACAGTTGGAACGAATGTGAAAGGAAAGCGACGATTGGTTGATTGACAGATTTATTGTTGAATACCACACTGGAAATGTTTCAATTGCACCGATATTGGTTGAGGAGAAGTGGACTTCACAAACGACAGACTGCACAGACGACCCTACGATCACCACTCCTAAGGGTCACTAAAAGTGGTAACATGCACAAATGCTCTCACACAGACCGGAAAACAACCTGTTCCTATGATTTGCAAACCTTACAAAAATGATAATTTTAGATGGAAACTAGCATTCAGATTGATATATATGAGTTATCAATTGAAGGATAATATACCTGTCGGCAACCTCATGGCTATGTCTAACCAGTACGACATAAAAACCCAAGCAAACACACTGATAAGTAAATGGCAGTCCCATTGCAAAAGAAAATGCAGATTTATAAAGACAAGTGTAAGAGACATACGTCTAAGAATGTGGAATGAATTTTTTTTCAAAAATCAGCCGTAGGTGTGTAGTTTTTACCATCCTTTGTAAATGTGTCATGACATTTTAACGGGATAGTGCATTTATTGCTGTCACTGGTTTCAAAGTAATCAAAACTTAAAAATGAAACCCAACTAACCTGTTCTTTACCAGCCAGTAATCTGAACCGCTCTCACTCCCGTAGCCAACAGCCAAGACACCGTGGTCAAGACGTGAAGAGCTACACTTTCTCTCGTAGTACACTCCGCTACGGTAGAGCTGGAAGGACTGGTGCCCGGCATCAATGGCCACGGAAATTGGACCCTCGCTAGCCACGGCGGCTTGCAATTCGCTTTCACTGCCTCTTTTGATATCAGAGAAACCAGTGTCCGTCGCGCCAACATCAGCTGCCTTGAAACGGCAGCGCTCATTCTGGAAACACCAGAGAGTTCATAAAAGGGAGGTAAAGCTTATGTACATGGCGTTTAAAGTAATATACAAAGCTTCAAATTTACCTAGCGTTTTTACTTATAGCATTGGGGCCTATAGCCGTTAGGAAAGGATTTAAAAAAAATTACCAAACTTATTATCATCAAGGAATGGTAAAAAGGAAAAAGGAATGGTTTTTATCCTGGTTAGCAATCTGTCACGTGTTTTCAAATTGTATAGAGTTTTCATGTATGTGAAACGTATACCCTAAAGTGCCTTAGCAAATTTGTCACCATTATTTGTATGTTCAAATTAAAAGAGAACATTTATAGACAAGGATGAAATGCGAATGAAACTATATCTGTATTATATATCGAGTCAAGAATAGAGTTGATTCCTTGGGATGTATGCAATACCTTAGCTTTGTATGGATAGGACGCCTCGGTGTCAACCCCACCATTTTTCTTGATGTATTCAAAAGCCTGGTCCATTAATCCCCCATTACATCCCATGTTACCTGAAAATAATATATACATGTATGTATCAGATTAGACATGTGGCCTACAATAGTCCATGAATCGCACTGTCAAAATTTAAACCAGTGAAATGGCGTGATTGAATCCACCTTTTGCCGCTTAGACTGTGTTTTTAATTCAGGATGTTCCTCTCCGGTCGTACGTAGGGAAGGTCTGTTTCTGCAACCTGCGGATGGTTGTGCGTTTCCCCCGGGCTCTGCCCGGTTTCCACCCACCATAATTCTGACCGCCGTTGTATAAGTGAAATATTCTTGAGTACGGCAAATCAAATCAATAAATAAATAAATAATTTAGGGTGCTTGCCATTTTCCTTGCCACGTGCGGTAGCGTACACTAGTGCAAAACTTTAAACACCAAAAAAGTTTGGTGTTTAAAAGGGCAGAATTCCCTTGTCTCAAATGAGAATGTATTTCCACTGCATAACAGTACATTTCGTTTAAACAGCATACGTTTTTTTTTTTGTTTTTCAAATGTTCAGATTTACCGATCCAATACGTAGCGGTAAACACAGTATGAATACAGAATTTTTTGCATTGTTATTACCTTCTTTTTTGGAACAATCCATTAAGTTTTGCTCCGAGAGTGAGACTAGACTTCCGGTTTTCTTAAAATGTTGACCTTCCAGGGATCCGGTCGTGGAGAACGCCCAACAGGAGCCGCATTGCCGCTAGAATAGAATAAGCCGTTTTATTAATTTATATGTATCACAATTATTATCGCGGTAATTATAATGGATTTGGTAATAAACCCCACATCTTTCTTCATCGTTAAATAAATTCATTTTTTACAGCCCAAACTTAGTTCTGAACGCCTTTGCCGGGGGTAATGAAAAACTGACAATGGTATTGTCGCCATTTTCCAGATTAATACTCCATTGAAAAGCCTAACTGTAAATGTCATAAACACAATTCCTATGTTATCAAAAGTTTATTCCATTTTATGTCTGAAATATTTGCGAATATTTTGACGTGTACACAATTGCTATAAACCAACAGCGCATGCGTCTGTTTTTGGGTGAGTGGTATATCCGTGAACACACAAAAAAAAACTAAAATCAAGAAAACCCCTAAACAGTCGGAATTTAGTGCACAAGGCTAAATCGTCGACTTGTCCAAGCAAATCGGCTCTCTGTGTAAAACGTTTTAATTGAGTGAATGAATAAATGATTTGATGAATGAGTTATTATAGTTTAACGGCGGCCACCTTTTGACGTTAAAGAAAACCCCCTTACTAAAACACGATTAGTGTCGTATTTTTTTATTGGCTGACCTGGTTCTTCACTGGTGTAACGTAACCCTGTGTCCTCCAGTCAACGCTGGTGGGGAGTGCAATGTTGCTGGGAGGGATAAAGGCACTACCGGTCCTGGTAGTGTTTGTCATCTTGTAACCGTTCATAACTTGCACGAATTCCTCCACGGACTGTTGAAAATAGAAATGAATGAAGAATGTGTACGTTCTTGCTCAGGCAATGCTTTTACAACTGCAATAAGAACTTAAATGTTTTTTTTTTATACTTGTGTTATTATTTTTTTATTTGATTGGTGTTTTACGCCGTGCTCAAGAATATTTCACTTATACGACGGCGGCCAGAATTATGGTGGGAGGAAACCGGGCGGAGGCCAGGGGCAAACCCACGACCATCCGCAGGTTGCTGGTAGAGCTTTCCACTTACGGCCGGAGAGGAAGCCAACATGAGCTGGACTTGAACTCACAGCGACCGCATTGGTGAGAGACTCCTAGGTCATCACGCTGTGCTAGCGCTCTAACCAACCAAGCCACGTTTTATATGTGTGATGGTATAAACAACTTAAACCTATGGTATACAACACAAACATAAACCCTCTCTGTATCATAACCATCAACTCTCCAGTGTTGTTTTGTGACAAAGGTGTAGGTTTAATCGAAGACATACTTTCGTTAATATCAATTAAAGCATTGATCCAGTTGTGGGTAGCATTTTACTATGCAAGTCCAGATAAGAACTTTTTTGAAATGTATTTTTAAAAAAAGCAGCATTTACTTTAACGTTAAAGTTTTAATGGACGTATTTTTTGATTAAAAATGGTTTGTTTTTGGCCTACTTGTACACCTACTTGTATTATATTATCTCAACTATAATCAAGTAATCATGCATTTAGATTATTCTTTACATCTGATGTCTAATTCACTTTAGAATGTCTGATACAAAACAGATAAACGTGGAAGAACGTATAGTGTCTCTTCTAAAGGCAGTGATTTGCTTTACAATAAGCGCTGACACCGAGATCTAATCGTTCGCATTCACATTAAAATACAAATTCTAATCATATAAAGCAACCAAACTAAAAAAAAAACGAGTGCAACAAAATGTCAAAAGGTGGACTTGAACTTTCAACTGACCATGTCCCCGTACTCGTTCATCCCCACTGTAAAGGTGTGTACCCCACGATCAGCCTGGAGGTTGTGAACCTGGATGAATTTCACATTATCCTCCCAGATCGCTCTCCTGCAAGACAGCGTCATTTGTTTATTTAAATATTTAAATCGTATCTCACTGTTGGTGACCCTGCGATATAATGAGTTTTAACCGGAAGTCGCACTACCTATGACATCGGGTGTTTACTTGATACTGCCTCTGGCGGTTTTTTCAATTGAGAATGTCTATAGAATACAACAACAGCGAAGGTTGTCAAGGGATCTTGTCGGCTTCTACCACTCATACATTATCTGGCAGCAGATAAGTAAAATAAGGGAATGTGCCAGCCAGTGATATCAGTAAGTGTTGAATGATACCATCGCAGACAGAGAAATGACATTTAAAAATAATTTTGTTTAGTGGGTATTTGGAACCACCGTATAATGTTATAAATGAGGAGGTAACGCACGTGTAGTAATGTATTTGCACAAGATTTTGATCAACAAATGTGTTCAACCTGGATGTCGGTCATGTTTATGGTTCAATATACTTTTAAATATGATCACATATGCGATAAAATTCATGTGTTGACATTTACGTTGACATAAATTTATTAGACATGCATCACGCCCTTATTCAGAACATTATTATGCAGACAAGATATTCTAAAACGTGGTCCCAAATACCCACCGTGCAAACGTATTTACAAATACCCTTTTCTCCTGAAAAAAAGAGTGCAAAAGCTGTATATCCATTTATACAAATACGTTCTCTCGTTCTTTCGTTTGAGTTGGGCATAATTTTCATGTCTTTGCCCCTTTAACATTACCTCTTTGCCTCCTCCTCTGGTTTGTAGACCTTCTTGTAGGTTGCCTTGAACATCTGCCATTCTCCATCCAGTTCCGTGGCAAACGGAGCGGCGGTGGCCAGAGCGAGGAGGGCAACAACAACGGCAACACGCAACATCTGAGGAAGGAAGAAGAATTTGTATGAGCTGAAGGATTGTGCGTACGTCAGCAACAACGCCAAGGTACAACATGTGAGAAAGAGAGAACAGTTTGTATAAATTCTGTGTATAAATTCTCTCAGTATCTGAGGAACAAATTTATGTATATAAAAATGAAAGCATGCTTTCTTACTGTGCTCATGTCCTTGAGGGATTATGTCTGATCTCCATTTTCCGCATTCTTGAACCCTGTATACTGCTGTACATTTATTCATTTAGCAGCGTTTATTTTAACAATGAACTCAAAACCTGTATTACAGAGATACGCTTTAGGGAAATCAGCGCCCGTAGATAAGGTTCACCAAAATAACTGAAAACCTAATAACTATAAGCCACAGTGGAACCGGTGAGTGCTGGTCTCATTGCTAATTGACCAATCAAGTGTAGTGAGAACAACACCTTACTTCTCAAAGCCAGTGTGCGTCAAGAGTTACAAATGATTTGATTGGCCCTTTTTACTTATGCTTTTCACAAATGAAATGCATTGAAAAAGATGAAGGTTTTCAAGTCGCATAATAGTAAAACCTTCTGGAGCAAAACCTGTGATTTTTGGATTCTAACTCACGAGTTCAGAGGTAAAGAAATTTATAAGTTACAAAGGTTCATAGAAAACTAGGCCAATAATTATCGCTGTGTTATGTCAGTCAGTGATGCAGTGGTTTACAATATCGGTTAAGATGACGTACATGTAAACGATAGCCCAGTTTGAGAGTCTTCATTGGCAGCCTATTTCTACAGTACACAAAAATCTAGGGTGGGAAGTAAAAGAGCAGCGAAGACCGTTATCTGACCAAAGGGGCCGGGGTTTGAATCTAGAGATTCTGGCTTGGCTGCTGTTGACGTTTTTCAGCTATTTTTCGCAGTTGTCTAACCTCAACTTTAAACAGCATTTTTGACTTTAATAAAAAGGAATATATAGGAATGTACATATAGCTGGCCATTGTTCAGCTATTAGTATCTACTGTGACACAATAGTCGTGTCCAAGACCGGGTTCGAACCCGTATATCTTGTGTCTTATTGATTTTAAGAGAAGCAACTTTAACCAATAGACAACGTCAGATAAATAACATTCTTATACAAATAACGTAGTAAATAAAACGCAAACAATAACGTGAGTAAAATATCATTCTAACTATTACACGACAACAATCCCAGTTACAATCCGCATGTAGACGTGCGAAAAGTAGTACATACATTTTTGCATTACAACGTGTCTACGTGTAAAACTAAACAGTAAATCAGTTCACAGTTGAACTTACCTTGACAGAGATGGAGATCTAGTCGAGGAAGATGACTGGACTGGATACACTTATATAGAGACAATAACCCGTTATCGCTTGTCGCGTGACGTCCGAATCGCTATTGTCCTATGATTGTATCACGTTAAACAATCGAGCGATAACCTCTGCTTTCTGTTCCGAACTGCATTTCAGGTGCATACATATCTTAACTATTTTCCTTGATTGCATTCACACAATGGCTGACCAGTTGGCAGAGGTTTAATCTCATAAAACGATAATATCCCCTAATCTCACAGCTTAAGCCGCACACGTGAGCGACATAACGTCAAGTCAAGTATTGGTTATGGCGTAACACCCGTGAGTATCACACAATACAAAACATTGCACCTTATCTGTGCTATTAGACAAAAGCGGACCAATCACGAGCAAAATATAATGTTTTTCATACGATTATCACATGGTACGCGCAACTGGCGCGCGCACTGCATGCTCAAGGCAGCAATAACCTTGAACAGGGACTTTGTAGATTTTAACAATGTTTTCTGCTTGTCCGACCTTGGTGAGGATAGGTGTTTTAAAAAAAAAACTATATCACTTTTATGACGGGGGCCAGCATTTTTGTGGGAGGAAACCGGACAGAGCCCAGGCCAAATCCATGAGCATCTGATACCCTATTAATCAACTTTTAATCAGGAATTCTTATAAGACTACGCCATATTAGAGAAACATGAAATAGGATTTCGCGATACCCGTGTTACTCCACGCTCATATAATAGGGTTCGGTTAGCACCAGCTGTAACAGCCACATTATAGGGTTATAGGAGTAACATTCGAATTGATAGGACACAGACTCCCATTACAACTTCCGTTTTTCGGGAAAAGAAACCAATGTAATTCTGTGTATTTTAGGGTGTAAGGTCTTTTTTTCGCTACCAGCCTGCCGTTTTCGGAGCACAAGAGCATGTTTAGTATCAAAATGATGGATACTATCATGCTTTGGGCAGGTATGAGATTTAATGTTGAAAGTTTGAAAGTCTGGGCGAGAGGACACAAGGAGACAGGTGGTGATGTGGCTGCAAGTGACGTACCCTTGATGTTGCTAGGCAAACATGCCGTCTTAGAAAGGTTTAGATTTTGACGGTCAACCTGCGTCAAGATTTTTATGGCTTCTTTTTCACAGGCTGGGCCAGGTATGTACCAAAGCTTATTGGCCAAGAAATGTTTGGGACTGAGCTACAGCACTAGACGTTAACAATGTTGCTTATAGAAAATTAAATGGGGTTGTGTGGCCTTATGCGCATTTTGTGCTTAAATCCAACTTTTAATCTTGGTTTTGCAACATAATATATATTAAAGGCGTGCTTTTAAAACTTTGTGTGGGAAACTTCCGCATGTTTATGGTATAAACATTTTTCTCTTATGCTGGCTATTCTTTTCAACGCTTGGTAGTTTTTCTTGGGCGCTCCGGCCTTCGCTATCCATACAACTAACCTCCAAAGTACAAGGCACTTTAAAACACCATAAAAGAGCAATCATCTAATATAAAAAAAAAAACCACAATGACCAAATATTAACTGAGTTGTACCACACATGTTCTCTATTTTTCAGTGTCGGCAATGAGACTCATATGTCGTATAGCTTCCCTCCGTGTAACTTACCACCATTGACAAAAGGAATGCAATATTGGTAATTAACAATTAAACTATTGGGAGAATGCACGCTTAAGGGTACGTCATAAGCGCGATTCACTCCCCAGTCAAACATAAAACTTCAAAACTTTGACGACCTTTGTGTTTTCTTACTTGGGATTATGTGTGTTTTCGTATGCAATAATAGAGCTCAATATCTATTAACGAATAAACTCTTGGAAAAAAGAAAGCTCATAGGTACATCGCAACAGTCCAAAATAAAACTTCGAACTTTGACCAGGTCTATTTTATCGCTTGAGTCTTTGTGCGTTTTTGTATATACTGGTACCGACATTAGAGGGTAAGATACTCTATACCCCTGTGCCACCGGATGTTGTATGGTGTCCCTCATTATCATTTGTGCTCCAGAGGCTAATTCAGCATACTAATTATCTGTGCTGCATTTCTGTAATATTGTTTTGTCCTATCAATATATTCGCTCTGTTACATCACTGTAAGGCTGTTTCATAAGAATTTTGAGTAATCCTAGACCAGTGGCGTCTAATAAATTGAACTTAACATCACTGCATGTTTTGACCTAATTCAGCTGAAGTCGTGCTGTTAGGAGGAGTGTGATTTGCTGCTGTGTAAGCATTTACATCAGCCATAAAACCCTAAATGTGGACACCGTACTTTATTTATTGATTTGATTGGTGTTTTACGCCGTACTCAAAAATATTTCACTTATTAGACAGTGGCCAGCATTATGGTGGGAGGGAAGCGGGCAGAGCCAGTGGGGAACCCACGACCATCCCTAGGTTGCTGGAAGACCTTCCCACGTACGACCGGAGAGGAAGCCAGCATGGGCTGGATATGAATTAAAAGCCACCGCATTATGGAGAGGCTCCTTGGTCAATACGCTGAGCTAGGGCGCTAATCAACTGAGCCATGGGAACCGCAGACCGTATTTCAGCAGTTGCGTGTATAACAATTTCAATATTATAAACACTACTTCCGGTGTCCTGGTTCTACTGTCTATTTCATAAGCGTTTTATTATACCCTGCTTATTGCCACCTTATAAGTTACTGGTGCGAAAAGGTAGCCAGTCTCTGATACTCAATTAAACGCATACAACCTTAGATTCTTGACTTACGCAGTCAGTACAATATTCTTGTTGGGAAAGGGTCTGTGATAATCTCTGTAATACAGTTGTATTAAGTTTTGTTTAAACGACTCATGTTTAGTACATCAACATTATTGTTTTGTGTACACCTGCAGTCAAAGAGGGACCTATTTTCTGGAGGAACTATTTAAAAAAAAAAACATCCTTCCTTTTTTAAACAGAGGAGTATATCGGTATCTTCCCGTCACATCGATATACCACAACGGTTCGAAAAACTGCATACAGAGCTCGCTTTTTTGCGTTAAAAAGGTGTACCACCAAAACTGTATCAACTCTCTTAACAAAAACACTAAGAAAGTACAGTTATTTTAGAAAAAAGTATTGTTCTGCAATTGCTACAAAAAATTCAGTATGTGTATGTGGGTACTTAAAAACCCTCAATGTCTCACTGAAGAACCAAATGCTCTAACACACATATCTACTTGGGATTTCTCCACTCTCCACACTACGATTTCTCACACGGATTTAATACATATATTTACTCACTAATTGTTTCGGTGTTCATTGACTATATTAACATTCACTATATTAACGTCAGAGGCAACAAGGCCTTCTTCAGTTCCACTGCATGCAAGGGTTACCAGTCTTGGGCTGTTTAAATGTTAATTGTATTGCTTGAATTCCTCATCAGAAAACATCAAGGTCAAGGTTATACTATCGAACATCTTCACTTTCCTCAGCTTTACAATGAGTATATTTCTCTTGTAAGTAAATATGGACAGAGCGTCCAGAATCTCTTGCGCTCCGTTGTATGATTGTATTTATTTCTGCTTATAACGGAACTGGGGTAGAGGCTAGGGCCTGTATATTTATCGTGCTGAGTTAGGTCGCCACTTTGGTTATATGAGCACTCAAAGCCCAACTGAAACACATATTTTATATTTTATAACTGATATTCTAGCATGGTACATCGTTTGAATACTGATTTCACTCAGTCAACTAGATCATACCTCGCGTCTTTTCAACATCACTGGAAACTGTTCAGACCTCTTCTCTTTGTGTGAATCCATCCAATTATCGTACTTTAGATACTTTCTTAGCTCTTTGGTAGTTTGTGTTCAATGTCGTTTTAAGAATTGGTCCTGAGATTATTGACTCGCAACACCCTTATTGGTACACGACGGCTTCAATATCTGTTGCGATGTTTGAGCGCTTTTTAAAACTCTTTTCAGAATGTTCATATCAGATATGGAAAATTATCCACGGAGTAATTGTAGGAAATTTGAATTGGGTATAATGCCTGGAATATCATCTTCATTGCAATATTGACACTAATGACTGCTTATCCTTTACATGTTTCCAGATTCATTTACTATTCATATATGTCCTTTTATTTTTGTGTTTATTTTTTTTGATAGGTGTTTTACCACGTACTCAAGAATATTTCACTTATACAACAGCGGCCAGCATTATGGTGGGAGGAAACCTGGCCGAGCCCGGCAGAAACCCACGACCCTCCGCAGGTTGCTGTCAGACCTTCCTACGTACAGCCGGAGAGGAAGCCAACATGAACTGGGCTTGAACTCACAGCGACTGCATATATGTCCTTTTAAGCTGGTATTGTAAGTTGTTTAGGAATCTTGCGATTATCCACTTAGAATGCCTCTCCGTTGTCTAGTAGTGGCATATGCATGTCGAATTTGACGATTATATTACTGTGCTGTGCTGTTTGGGGTATAAACAAAGATACGGCCCGTGACAAATTTGACGACATGTATGTCAAACATAAAAGGAATGAGGAACTAATGTGATGTTCTGCATAGTGAAAGAAAGCTAAAATACAATGTAAGGTTCACCATACAGGCAAATGAAAAGTATGGGCCAAAATACTTTCTCTTTTTTTTTTTTAGATTTTTTTAGGAGTGTCGAAAGACATTCAAATACATGGATACTACGGTGGGCTTTATGAGCCATACTGACAGTATCTAGGAAATCTGACGTCACATAACATTTTTTTCTTGATGTTCACCGGAAGGAAGAATTTTTGGGAACATTATTTGAGTAATTTTTTATGATGGATATGAGCAAAATCTTGACATTCTGGCAGATAAAAGCGTTATTTCTACGATTTTAAACGCATATTTAACGATCTTCACCAACGTCATATGAATACGTACAGGCTTGGAGTTAAACCTTGATCTTAAAATTTTTTCAGCACGAGTCAGCAGCAAGTACCATTTTAAGTATTTGGTAGGACCCGTCCTTGGTTTGATTCTGGGTTCATGGGCTTCGGTGCGGATGCCCTAAACATCAGGCCACCGAAATGGTCAAACACAGCAGGTAGCTGACCGGCAGACTTAACGACAAACGTGCCTTGCTAAACGGAAACGACATAGCTTAGTCCAGCGGTTCTATACCCAGAGATATCTCAGCGAGTATTAAGGACAAAGATCTGTGGTGTATGCGTATACAGAAAGTGTAAATTGTGAAGAAGGCTAGTGCGCCAATAGAGATAGACCACTTTCTAAATGTCATTCACAAGTCTGGTCGAAGCATTGGTCACATCAACTGCGCAATCGTTATAAAAGGAGCGAAATAATGCCAATCACTGTCAGCATCTCAACAGCAAAAGACACCACGAAACAACTGATCACCTCACTATATATACGATTAAAGAAAACAGTATGTATTTAAGTTCATTTAATTAAAACCCAAAAAATTAATTACAAAGTAAAAAAAAAATAATCACATGTTCAATGTCCAGATCGTAGTTTGTAATTTTGTGTCTAGAGCAAATATCCACCCGTAATGCTTGAGAGCACCTGCAGGATTTACGTTAATATCATGTGGAGTTTTGGAGTTTCTTTCAGTCTGTCATTTAAATTAAACCAAGGGGTAGCTGGCCTGAGTGGCGATCCCGCAGTTGTTGTCACGGTTACGTGACATCATGATGTATCCCTGCTGGCCCCACTGTTCACCCCAACTGAAAAATATGCAAGAAAATCAAATAAATATACAACGAAATACATGTACAACGTGTGAAGTTGCAAAGCAGGCACTACTTTCGAGTGCACAGAGTCGGTCTGATGCGAGAAAAAGACAGAATATTTATGCCTATGCCGCTTTAAAGACTCTGGCCAAAACCGAAGATTTATCTCGGAGACCGGTGTCACAGTATTTCGCATTAAAAGTCCACAACGTGACGTGAGTCAAACATTTATGTTACACTTGCGCAATTCAGGCAGTTGGGTCCAACATTTACCTCCGAACTGAAAAGTGTTTTTCCGACTTCCCTCCTGGAGGTTACCAAGGTAAGAAAATGCTATGACTTTACTTCCAACACCCACAGCACAAACAATGGCGGACATGCAACGTTGATTTTTTGATGTGTTGTAGAGAAAAGTGCAAACTACATGCTGAAGTATGGCATTGACTACATAAATAGTAAGAAAAATCTATGCGCTCGTGTAACATTTAACACTTTAACATGTCGGGTAGCTTTACTGGCCCTAACCATTGACCACAAAACAACACCATCATTAGGCATTGTTTTGGATGGAATATGTGAAAAACTATTAATGACTTAAATTTGGGTCAAACTTTTTCAAGGAAGCTAGCATGAGCCTGGTGTTTAAACAGTGAATTCTAAACAAAAATAATATCACACCGATGGCTTCTTTCTAACATACATGTAACACGTGTGGTGAGTTTTAGCTCTTGGTTGAATGTAATATTCAAAGTGTCGCCTACCTGTTCTTCACTAGCCAGTAATCTGAGCCGCTCTCACTTCCGTAGCCGACTGCCAAGACACCATGATCAAGACGTGAAGAACTACACTCTCTCTCGTAGTACACTCCGCTACGGTAGAGCTGGAAGGACCGGTGCCCGGCATCAATGGCCACAGAAACTGGACCCACACTGGCCACGGCCGATTGTAAATCGCTTTCACTGCCTCTTTGCACATCGGTGAACCCAGTGTCTGTTGCACCAACATCAGCCGCCTTGAAACGGCAGCGCTCGTTCTGAAAAGACAAAAGAGCTCTTATAAAGGGAGGTAATGAAAAGGAAAGGAAACACTGATGGAAATGAAGCGTATTTTTGAGGTTGATATAGTAAACGACTATCTGATTTGAATTCATATGTTTACATTATTGTTTAATTGTTTAAAACTAATGATCGTTAATTTGTGCCGTAGTTATTAGGTTAATAGTTTAAAATTTCGAAAATACAAGAATATTTGATCTTTAAGAGCTCAAACTGTGGCCCTTGCAGTGAATATTTAGGTTAAAGTAGGCTAACAGCTTGACTCTAAATCTACTTTCTATGTGTTGGGTGTTGTTTGGGTGACTAATTCAATAGTTGGCATGGTTACAAGCAATTTGTGAAACTGGGTATCGTGTCAACGTAGCTCAGGTCGAGTTTTGTTATATTTGTTCTATGTGCACACTTAAATAGTAACAAACTGTATGCCCTCACACCCAAAAATCATGGAGCAAACTAGACTTCGTTATTATTTGTTTCTACCTTAGCTTGGTAAGGATAGGAAGCCTCCGTGTCAATTCCATTGTTAAGTTTAATGTATTTGAAAGCCTGGTCCATCAACCCGCCGTTGCAACCAAAATTTCCTGAAAAAGTGAAATCAATAGTGCGTACTGGCAAAATGCATCGTTTTTATGCATTTGAACATGTGTGTGTGTGTCATCAAACGACAATAAACCAATAAATAAGTAATACATTTTATAATACATTAAAACATATCGGCTTTTAAATACTCATGTAAGAACTATTTTTAGCTGCACGTTGTTTGATAAGTCGTTTTTTTTGTTCCTACCTTCCTTCCTGGAACAGTCCACCAAGTTTTGCTCGGAAAGAGACACCAAATTTCCGGTTTTCTTAAAATGTTGACCTTCCAGAGATCCAGTTGTGGAAAAGGCCCAGCAGGAACCGCATTGCATCTGAGAAAAAGTTGTTATTATTTATTTATTTATTTATTTATTTATTCATCATCATCATCATCATCATCATCATCATCATCATCATCATCATCATCATCATCATCATCATCATCGTTTTGATATTTAATTATTGACGATTTGAATATACGTATCTATTCTTGCAGAAGACAAAATTAACGGGTCTGATATTTTTACAAATTCAGGAATTCAAACCCCCCGCCTAACAACCAAATATACACTCGACTTGTGTTGTTGGTGTTACTGTCAATTGTTTTAGTGTCAAACGAGCCATACTTTGCATTACATTGTGTGATATTTTATCAAATGCCAATTGCACAGGCATGTCCATCCTACCGTCTATCCTACAGTCTACAAAGCCTATACAACGTCAGTTTTCATTGGCTGACCTGGTTCTTGACGGGTGTGACGTAACCCTGGGTCCTCCAATCGACAGTCGTCGGGAGTTCCAGGTTGCTAGGAGCAATGAAGGTGGCGCCGGTCCTAGTGGCGTTTGTCATCTTGTATCCATTCATTATTTTGACGAATTCCTCCAGGGACTGTTAGACACAGTAAAGAGAATCGAAATGTTTTTTTTTTTCTCAGTAACAACAATTTAAAGGGGTAGAAAACTTAAAAACATGATACTATTGGCTGAAAAGAGGACATCGCACCCTCCATCTTTAACACCCTGTAATTTATGCTGGGGATGTGTTGCCTCTCAGCCAATGAGATCCGTTAAAACCGCCGGCTTGTACGTGTAAACTAAGAACCTACGTCCAACATCCCGGGTTTCCGATCGTCAAGCGGAGAATGAACTGCACTGTTCGCTACATTCTGGGAAGAAAAGTTCTACCGGAAATGTAAGAACTGCAATTCGGCGGTTTCGGACGGCAATTCTCCTCCACAAAAGACTACAGGACTAGTTGTTAGGCAAAATGGAGTAGCCAACAGCGGATGTTGGCGCTGACTTTATTCATAATTTGTCAACTTGAGGTACATATTAGAATTTTGTTTATGGTATGCACCTGCAAGGAAATGCATACTCTTTTCAACAGTATTTAACTGATATTTAAATTTTCTTCTCCTTTAAGTGTTTAGTGAAGTGGGATTCAGGGCAAGCGATATATTTTTTTTATTTGCCATCTCTTTGAATTAAAAGTATTCTAAGATTTCTTACCCTGCTAATATTGGGATGAATTTCACATAGATAACAAATCTGTATTTTGTGTATTTATTCCAATGGATATGCATCTATCTGTGAATAACCCTTTGCAAACGTCTTGTATTTTAGCATTTAGAATTATTCTTCACTAAGAGAAATAGAGTTAATTATTTTTATTTTATGGTGGGCACTATGAACCATATTAATATTGTGTCTCGTGAGTGACGTCACAGTGATATTTCACTGTCTTTAAAAAAAGTACATTTTACAAGGATTCCATTCAAGACTTAAAATATATGTGTAGACTCCAAACACTGTCGATATGATCCATAAAGCTCACCATAAAAACAAACCATTTTACTGGATTTAATTCGGTGAAGAAAAAAAAGCATAAAACAAATAATATGTACATGTATATTCAGATACAGTTTGCAATGGTCTTTCTACTCATGCCTATTGGAGAATTTACAGTTTCTTTTGTCTTAAACTCGAAAAATATGAGCTGACTCACCATGTCCCCGTACTCGTTCATACCCACGGTAAAGGTGTGCACTCCACGGTCAGCCTGGAGGTTGTGAACCTGAATAAATTTTACGTTATCCTCCCAGATCGCTCGCCTTCAAAGATATTGCACATGCGCATTTATTTAAATTGTTTATTTTTAATCGGCGATGTTTCGCTCTGCTATGAATAACAATGTATGCTGGTCACCGTCGGAAAAGTTAAATATTATTTTCTTAGTGGCTCCAGTTATGACGTCAGTGTGTCCGGTAGGCGCTTCAAGTCGTAAGTCGTACTATACTATTTGACGAGGGCCCTTAAAAAAAAATACCCCTATACAGAGGACGTCATGCGCGAAGCCACTGTAACAGAAATCCCTGTGACACGTTGGAGCTTGAGAAATGGGTTGAGCTTAAAATATTGTTACGTGTCTCAATCTTTCTACTTCTTTTCATTTGTACACACATGTACTTGAACAAAAAATGCTTACCCATGTACTCTCTTTTCCTGCATCCATGCAACAAAGTTGACATATATTTGAAATACATTTGGTCATGGTGTTAAACACTAAAAATAAATAAATAAATAATATTATACCTCTTAATTTCCTCATCGGCGCTGTAGACCTTTTTGTAGGTCATCTTGAACATCTGCCATTCTCCATCTAGCTCTGTGGTGAACGGAGCGGCGGTGGCCAGAGCGAGGAGGGCAACAACAATGGCAACACGCAACATCTGAGGAAGAAAGAAGAATCTATAGGGGCTCTGTGGCGGTGGAGAGGGCGAGAAAAGCAGCAGCCCTGGCAACACACAGTAGCATCTGTAAACATCATATTTTAGGAAAGCTATTATACAGTCTCTGTTTCACTTTGTTTTATTCCATAACAGTGATTAGAACACGAAAGTAAACAGTACATGAGCTTGAATTCACGTCCAAAGTTGTAATAAGGTGAAAATCAAGAATAACATTTTGTCAAGTCAAAGAACATCAGTAAATTGCCAAATGTCGGGGCTTTAGTCTTGGTACTGACCGCCTTTATACTTGTGATATGAGTGAAGACTGATGGGCTCAAAAAAACAAACACTTCGATTAATAAATCAAAACTACCGCTTAATACCAGACAATGGTTGTTTTTTATAGTTTTTCTGTGATGAAGGATAGTTAGATGGGGGTGAGGGGTCGGGGAGGGGACTCCGTGACCGAGGGGACTAGCACGCCAGCGCAGCGCAATGACCCAGGGGCATCTCACTTGTACAATAATGCCACACATATGCCACACACCCGTCGCATAAGTGAAATATTCTTGAATATTATAAAAATATAAAAAAAAAAAAATAATGAATATTATATTAAAATAGAATTTTAATATAATTTAGTAGGCTACATCTGCACTGTGACTCGGCTTTTTGAAACAAAAAAACTCGATGTGCAAATCATTTATCAGAGGTTAAAAGCCCATATAGATAACCCAGTTTTATAACAATAGCGGGAGGTTTCTGAGTGCAAAGGCACAGGGGAGGGTAAGAACGTGACAATGTTAAAGTGCAGGTTCATCCAGTTGAACTTTATTCTTATCTATGAAATCGATATGGCTGTGATGGTATATGTGAAATTATTATAAAGATGTTTAACTATACTAAACGTAGTCGTCGAAACACACATTCGTATATTAATAGTAAATCTGGGTACATGTACAATTGTTAAGTGCGTGGCGGAAGTAGAGAATAATGGAACCAGTATTGAAACAAAAAGAAAATGTCTAAATTCTAGCATTGTGTTAGCATGAGATAAATGCAATACATTACTTTAGTTGAGATTAAACCCATTACCGAACTTAACTCAGTGCACGTTTGAATATCAACTGATCTTTGAAGAATTCATGCAAGCACCCATAAAACTGAACACCATTGTTTAAGCGCAAATGTATTGGGATTGGCGTTAAACAACAGTTAGTTAAGGGTTGGGGGTTTCCCCCGTGTTCGGCCCGGTTTCCTCCCACCATAATGCTGGGTACCCTCGTGTAAAAAAAATATTCTTCTGTACGGCGTAAAACACCAATAAAATAAATAAATAAGTAGACAACCATTTAATTTGAAGTGTAATCTTCAAAATCAGAGTAGGAACAGACATCAAACAATATTGTTATTAATGAATTGAATAAACAATTTGCGTTCTGCCCGGTTTCCTCCCACAATAATGCTGGCCGCCGTCGTATAAGTGAAATATTCTTGAGTACGGCGTAAAACACCAATCAAATATATAAGTAAATAAATAAATAAATAAATAAACTATTTGCAAACTATTGCTGTTACTACACTTAGAAGACAATGGATTACACGATACCATACGGGAAGAAAAAGGATAACAACACAGTTTGATGCTCTGGACATCAGTCTAAGCGAATCTTAAACTCCTAATAAAAGAAAAAAGTTTCAAGACAACTCACCTTTGTTGTGCTGTTTGCTGAGATGAAATAAATTCAAGGATGAATATTGAACTTGAATAGTTTATATAGAAACAATGACACCTTATCTCTGATCCCGTGATAGGCACCTGGGTCATGTCCTGTGACTTCATTATCTCCGATTTTCTTCTTGCCCTCGGTTTTCTTAGCCGGACTACTTTTGTACTGCATTTATATAGTTCATTTCCTAGATTACCAGCGTCTTGTTTACCCGTTTCTCATGCTGTTTTGTCTGTTAACACATTGGTAACTTACTGAATCAAAAAAAAATTGCTACGTGTCAATGTGTTAGATGTACTATTCAAGTGGTTTCCTTGTAGAACAGAGGCTATTTTTCGCACGGCTCCAGTGTCGCCGGAATATTACGCGCATGTTTGGCACGTGGTAAACATAACGTTCAGGTAAACTGTCAATTGTTTTGAACCGACAGATTTTTTTCTCGTGATGGTCATGCTTAGCTTGCACTATATGCGTCCTTAGAAACCTAACACACCGACCACGTGACATTATGCTATTTTGGTTGCTACGTGAAGTTTAAGGTCAAAAATAAATGTTACTGTTGCTGTTCTTTTCCTGAGGATGGTGTTCTGTATAAACTGAACTCCAACTAACATAACTGAAATTTTGCATTTAATTCTGCTTAAGCCATTGTGCTAGGGGGTGTGTAAATTGCTACTATTTATGCATTTACACGTACATCAACAATTAGATTAAAAACCTGAGTGAAATAAACTGAGCTGAACTTTAGCATTGCAGTGGCTTACATAAGATGGCAACATGCTCTTGTCAACATTATAGTGAAACATTTCTTTTATGCTCTAAAAATTCACGATCACAGTCTTCACAATTGTTGTGACTTATTTAACACTCAAGAAGCGCGTTTACCCGCATAACTCAGTTACACACGGTTCAGTACTTAAGAAAACCTTGTTGTTTCATAACATAAATTACCTCAAAAATTCAGCACATTCTTAGGTGTTAGTCTAGCCGACATTTCAATCAAAACTATGCAAAACGAATGCTGAAAGTTTGACGGCTTTGGTTAGCCGGTAAAGATGGAGATAGGGGGAAAGGTAGTTGTGCCCTTTCCTGACCGCGCTAGGAAAGAATGATTTACTTATTTGATACTCAAGAATATTTCACTTATACGACGTCGGTCAGCCTTATGGTGGGAGGGACCTAAGTCTTTTTTACCTAAATCTCCAAAAGCTATGGTGCCATAGGGTGTGTGCATGACTGCGAATAGAGGATGTCAACACTTGGTGTAAACCCTTCCATTTGACAACTATACCTACTGCTCTGATTTAGCTCTGCCTGCTGGAATCTTTTTTTTGGCATACGTTGTTCCACAAAGTGTTCAAAAAGATGTATAAATTCATTTATTTATTTATTTATTTGATTGGTGTTTTACACCGTACTCAAGAATATTTCACTTATACGACGGCGGCCAGCATTATGGTGGGTGGAAACTGGGCAGAGCCCGGGGGAAACCCACAACCATCCGCAGGTTGCTATCAGACCTTGCCACTTACGGCCGGAGAAAGATGTATAAACGCCGTATGCCTATACAACAGCACAATTAGGTGTACACTGACTTACACATTGACATTTAACACGTGTCTTAAATACAGCAGTAAAGAACATTGATACCTACAATATCAGTGAGTAAATTTCTTCACGGGCCTACACGTGGCTGTCTCAGAAAGTTAACTTGCTTTCTTGCTACGATCACGAGGACAACGGCCAATGGGGTATGGGTGTGAGTCCTGCATTGGCTATTCCACTGCTGTTTTAGGACAAGAGGTTTGTCAGGTACCTAGTTTTACTCTATGCACTTCGATTCCATTCATACATATATAATAAAGTAACCTGACAACGGCTGTCAGTTATATGGGTAGCTCGCCAGTAACTCCTCTAAAGCTGGTGGTTAAGTTTTGGCCCCCGGTTACTTCCACAAAAAAACCCCGGTGGCCATCGTGCAGGTAAAAACGTCTTGAGTTGGGCATTAAACAACTGTTAGTTAAACAAATTGAATTTGTTGCTCCGATGGTTTACGTCAGTAGGTTTATTTAGATTCCCGCAGAATTGCAACGGTGTTTCTGGAGCTCTCGAAACAATTATTTCTCTCCCCAATCAACTTTACCATCACCACAAAAGCGAAGTACGTTCGTAAAATAAAAGGGCATCCACATGAAAAAAAAACAAAAAAAAAAAACAAACAAACAAAAAACAAAACAAAAAAAAAACAACAGCGATACTGTGTAGTAAAGCGATCACCTCATTAAAAAGGGGACTTTATCATGTTAAATTTAATGTGAACTGCTTCTTAACAGCATAATTAACCTGGTTGTAATCTTGGAGAATTCCACCATATTATCAGGCAAAGAAAACACCAACGTATACTACATGTCAAATGAAAGACCATTTTTTTTTTGATTGGTGTTTTACTCCGTACTCAAGAAAATTTCACTTATACGACGGCGGCCAGCAATATGGTGGGTGGAAATAGGGCAGAGCACGGGGGAAACCCATGACCATCCGCAGGTTGCTGGAAGACCTTCCCACGTACGGCCGGAGAGGAAGCCAGCATAAGCTGGTTGAAAGACCATAAAAATTGGATTTACTTTTTGAGAATATTTTTTTAGATTGTCACTTATCACACATTTATTTTATTGTTTTATTGATTGTTTTATTTTATAGCTCTAAATGCTTATACGTATAGATCTATGTGTGCATTTACCGACTTTGAAATGAGTTACTTCCGGTAAAAAGTTGGGACGTGATGTCAATGATGCCCTTTCGGTCACTACAGATCAACCTAGAATTCTGTTATTTTACTCGGTTGAAAAAAAACAACTATTTTCTTGACGGCGTGTTGTCTTTCATCTGATATATACATCATTTTAGTGTTTCCTTTGCCTTTAAAAAGAACTGCATCACTCAGTTTTCATAGATAATTCACTCTTTCACAACCCTGGCTGGTGCGCGGAGTGTCTGGAACGGGACAAATCATCAAGAAGCTATGGTTGTATTCTTTATTCTATGGTATCACTTGGATTTCTGTTTTTTTCTATAATCCCATGCCTGTCGCATTTGCGCGTGGCAAGACTATCAACTGTAACAGCACTAACTGTAGGCAAGAATGGAAGCCCAGAATAGCCCGAATGTGTTTATTATATAGCCGCTTCGCTGGCATAGTGGTTAGAGCGTGCGCCTCGGAAGAACCAGAGGTTTTAATGGTTGTACTTGTTGTACTTGTTGGCACTCAGCACTGAGGGGTGAGAGGAAAACATGACTAGTTAACCAGGGTGCGTATAATGTGACTGGGTGGGTGTCATGTATGATGTCTCCGGCATGACACTTCAGTGGCGCCAGCACTTTGGCGGCATGGACTTGCCCTGTTCCAAGAAGACACAGTATATCTACACACACTGGTCGACGTCATATGGGGTCTATAGAACTAGTTAAATTATATGAAGGGTATAGGAAATAAAACACATGTACATAAACACATTTCAGATTTTTTTTCACACTGTACACATTGTTAAAGTATTTGTCCAAGTGCCAGCTGAATTGCACCGCATAGTTATTGAATCTTCGGGGTATAACAAATAAATGTTTTTTTTTTTGTCCTTTAAGGGACAAGTGAAAACAAGACGTAGTCTTCCCCGTTTAATCCTCGTTTCTCTTTCATTTTTATGCTTAAACTAGGGGATAGCTGGCCTGTGTGGCTATCCCGCAGTTGTTGTCACGGTTGCGGGACATCTTGATGTATCCCTGTTGGCCCCATTGCGTACCCCAGCTAAAAGAAAACAGAATTGTAGATTCATTGAATTTATTGGTTGATAAGTGTTTAACCTCTTTATAGAGAAATAATCTTTTTTTAAATAATGAAGTAATGCCACCCTGTAGCACACGTACGTCAACATTAAACCTGGCCATTAGACAACCGGGCAGTTCACGTACATCAGCATTGCGCTTGGCCATTAGACCACCGGATAGGACACGTACGTCAACATTAGACCTGGCCGTTAGACCACTAGGGAGCACACGTACGTCAGTATTACAACTGGTCGTTAGACCACCAGGCAGCACACGTATGTCAACATTAGATCTGGCCATTAGACCACTGGGTAGGATATGTACGTCAACAGTAGTCCTGGCCATTAGACCACCAGGCAGCACACGTACGTCAACATTAGGCCTGGCCGTTAGACCACCAGGCAGCACACGTACGTCAACATTATATCTTGCCATTGGACCACCAGGTTGGATATGTACGTCACCATTAAGCCTCTCAATTAGATGATAAGAGTGTATACCATAAGCTATTAAGTATACGTATACGTCACAGGCACACGCCATACTTTGACACCATCATAAGACGTCTTTATTTGACAACAGCATTAACATCAACGTCAGCCGTCAACATCAGACGCTGTAATTAGACGTCACCAATGGACGCCACCATTCGCTAACACCATCATCCACTGTAGTTAAGCACCACCGCCAGATGCTGTTGTTGTACCGTACCTGTTTTTGACCAACCAGTAATCGGAACCATTCTCACTGCCGTATCCGACAACAAGAACGGCGTGATTAAGGTTGGAAGAATTGCATCTGCTTTCGTAATACACGCCGCTCTGATACAAATGAATAGACAAGTGTGCGGCGTCGATGGACACGGATACTGGACCGACGCTGGCCACCGCGGCTTGTAGGTCGCTTTCACTTCCGCTTTTGATATCAGAGAATCCTGTATCTGTTGCCCCGACGTTAGAAGAATTGAAGTGGCACTGTCCGTCCTGAAAAAAAATAGATGAAGGTACTAAATTAAATTTTTGACCTGCATCCGATTGTCAAAAATACTTCGTCGCACATTGCGTTATTCAAGATCGCGTACCTTTGTACGTGCTCCTACGGCACCGAGACAAGACTCGTGTGTAGATGGGCGCCATCCGCGCTGTGATTTTCCCCCAAATTTGGGGACAATTGTTGAAAGAGGAGATTTAGATATTTAATAAGTATTTTCAGATTAATTGACCCTAAATCTGTACCAGCGGTATAAGAATCAAGCACCTACCTGGGTCAGAATTAATCAAAAAGATCCAAAATAAAAGTGAGCTATTCACTCACGCAGTAGTTAATGAATATTAAGTTATTTAACATGGCGGCAAGATAGCATGAAAAGAGAGTTTGAAGAAGTAATCGCGCATGCCAAGGCAAGCTGTGTCGTTTCTGTAGAGCTGAAAGGATGGGTAACCACTCTTCGTGCGACATATGAGAAAAAAGATGTCACTGCATTCTAATCGACTGCATATGGTAAAAGTCGTGTATATCAGCTTATGCCTTGGACCATCCAGTGTCGAGAACACAGCGAGGAACCCACCATAACAATTGCTGTATCCCTCCTGAATTCTGATGTGCAAAAACGAATGACAAGTGTGTAAATATACATTTGAATTGCCACAGATCATCTTGAGCACGGACGCAGATGCCTTTTAATCAAAATTTTCAAAATTATCTAAATGCTTACCGATACTCGTGACCCAAATTAAGAATTGCTTGAATGAGAAGTTTTGGCACACATTGAGTTTCTGAATTTTTGGAATTTTGATACTCGACCTTTCCTTGGTAGGGATAAGACGCCTCTGTGTCTAAGCCGCTGTTAAGTTTGATGTATTTGAATGCCGAGTCCATGTTACCCCCTCTACATCCCAGATTTCCTGAGAGCAAGAAGAAGTTGAGGAAAAAAGAAACAAAAGACAAAAGTAAGGTTTCTAGTATAATCTTCAAAAGACTTTAAATATTATCTCATAGTATACGTACGTTGTAAAGCATTTAACAAGTTTGTGTTTTTGTCATAGCACTTGTTTCTCTGCTCTTGTAGAAACGTTTACTTTTCTAGCCAAGTTCATGTGTATTTAGCCTCAAATGCTGTACATTTTTCGATCTACAGCCAGTTGTTATACATATAAAACATTATGATTGTTAGTATTTGTTTGTTTCGCCGTCATTTACCTGAGCGCCGTCATATTTGTGAAAGTCTTTGGGCAATAAACACCAAATCGAAGAAAATTCATTTAAAGTGAAATAAAATGTAAAAAGTTAAATTTAATTAATCAATAAATAAATGACATCGATAATAAATCTGATGTAATTATGCAATGAATCGATCTAATCAATAAATAATTAATGAACACATTTACTCAATAAATAGTTATTAATTTAATAAATATTTTCACCATCCACAAGACTATTCCATCTGTGTGTGGGCAATCAGGTTATTGCTTGAAGAACTCACCTTACTTAAGGTTGAGCATGCGCCCTCACTGGAAATAGGCAAGTCGGCCACAGAGCTCCTTTGCGAGCAATGAACTGTCAATCACATACATACCCTTGACCTATAACCGCCAAATACCACATGATCCATGGGGGCATTCATTACACGCATTTGACCTACAATCGCTAATACCGCATGTCATGGAGAGGCGTTCAATACACGCATCTGACCTACAAATGCCATTAACGCATGTCCCAGACAGGCATTCATTACTCACTTCCCCTTCTGTGACGTCATGGCGCACGTATGGCAATGACAATGGAACAAGAGACGTACCGTCTGCCCTGGAACAATCAACCAAATTTTGCACAGACAACGGTACCAAGTTTCCGGTTTTCTTAAAATGTTGACCTTCCAGAGATCCGGTGGCGGAGAAGGCCCAGCAGGAGCCACATTCGCCCTAAAGTGACAATTTAAAACCGTGTTGTTTAGCATTCTATGGGAGGAAAAGTAAGTAAAGTCTGATTAAAACTTCGTGTATATCCGACAAGAAAGATAAAGGGAATAATACATGTGATAATCAATTCCCATGCATGTCCTTTAAGAGGTTTGAAAAACAAACCGTCCCTATGTGTGTTACCGAGAATAGAGTGATGCATTAGCATCTATACTGGCAATTTATCAGACAATCGAGTTCATTAACTGCCAATCACGTGCGTGTTCAAAATTACAATAGCTGCTAGTTAGTTTGAGCGTAAATATTCTTGTTAATGACCAATGAGGTCTTCTTGTTTAAAACTCCGGACGAAAAGTTTTGTGCATTATTGTAAAAGTTTTCTAGCTATACATTGACAGCAAACTTCATCTATTCTATGTATTCGAAAGAAATTTGTTCAGCTAAAGAGAAGAAGCCAAGAAATAAGCTATATTTGGGATACATACGAATAAACTAATGGGATTCAGTTTGCCATTTAAAGACTAAAATCAGTATTTCAGTTGACAAACCTGGTCTTGCACTGGTGTGACGTAACCTTGGGTCCTCCAATCAACGCTAGTCGGGAGTTTCAGTTTGCTAGGGGGAACGAATGTACTTCCCATAGCGTCTGACATCTTGTAACCGTTCATCATTTTGGCGAATTCCTCTTGAGTCTGTTATAGTAAATGGATCGATTGGTTAGTCGTTGTTTAACGCCAAACTCAAGACATTTCCACTATGCGGATAAACCACCAACCTTTTTGAAGTTATTGTTACAACATTCCACACGTGAAATTACAGACCTTAACGTCATATTGGTGGAAGACAAGTTGTGTTTAACTTATATAAGGCTGCAAACAACACCACGGTACGATTAGTGAGAGCTACGTAATCTACAAATCACCTGCCCAAAGTCAACTGAACATTATATAAATCAACTAATCTAAAGGTTTCCTAAGTACGAGGCGGGGTCCCAATAGCAAGATCCATTTTCAAAACAAACTGTACTACACATTATACCTCGAACTGATAACATTGATAGCTACGTCAGTTATATTTTAGGCACATTCTGGTGACACATCACATTTTGATGGGCTAAAGGTTTAAACTGACTCACAATGTCCCCGTACTGGTTCATCCCAACGGTAAACGTGTGCTCTCCACGGTTAGCCTGCAGGTTGTGGATCTGGATGAATTTCACATTATCCTCCCAGATAACCCTCCTGTAGGAAAGTAATAAAGTGAATTTGCAATTCATAAAAAAAAAATTGTTGCCATGACAATGTTTTAAAGATATTCGTAGTTTACATCTGTGACTAGTTAAATTAATTACTCTATCATTAATTAGATTACTTCATCAGATTTTACGCTATTCTTCATTAAGTTTCAGTATGGTGAAGATTGTTATCACTAAAACCAAGTTTTATCAGCAACGTGTATCGATTTTAATTTAAAAAAAAAACGCAATTCAGACAGGTTGCTCTTGAGCCTACATTTTATGAAATTCATATTAAGGTTAGAAACATAGAAAGTATTGTTTATACACAAAAGGAAAACTTTCCAGAAGACGACCCAAGGACTGTTTTACCCTTTGTTTCATCCAGTTCATTTTTAAATCACATGTATTCCATGACTTGGATGGTTGTGGGTTTCCCCCCAGGCTCTGCCCGGTTTCTGCCCGTCATCGTATAAGTTAAATACTCTTGAGTAAAGCACTAATCAAATAAATAGATAAATACTTCATTACTAGAAAGGTGTCTTTCTTCATGATAGTTTATTTGGCCAAATTGGTGACAAGGTATGATACAGATTCGGTTACCGCTTTGCCTCTTCCTGTGTACTGTACACTTTCTTATGGGTTTCTTTAAACTTCTGCCATTCTCCGTCCAGATCTGTGGCGAACGGGTCGGCGGTGGCAAGGGCAAGGAAGGAGGCGCCAACAACGGCAACAAGCAACATCTGAGGAGAAAAGAAAATTATGTAAAAATCTGCATCTTACAGTACTGGCATGGTTTGCATCTTACTGATATGGCATGCATCTTACTGGTCTGGCATGCATCTCACTCACTTGGTATGCATCTTACTGGCCTGGCGTGCATCATTTTGACAGGGTATGCATGTTACTGGCATAGTATACATGTTACTGGCATGGTATGCATCTTACTGGCATGATGTGCGTCTTACCGGCATGATATGCATCTTACTGGGATGGTATGCATCTTAATGGCATGGTGTGCACCTTACCGGCATGATATGCATCTTACTGGGATGGTGTGCATCTTAATGGCATGGTGTACATATTACCTGCACGGCAAGCATCTTATTGACATGGTATGAATCTTTCTGGTATGGTACGCATCTTACTGTCATAGTATGCATCTCACTGACTTGGTGTGCATCTCACTGACTTGGTGTGCATCTCACTGACTTGGTATGCATCTTACTGATGTAGTATATATTTTATTGGCATGGTGTGCATCTTACTAGCATTGTGTACATATTACTGGCATGGTATGCATCTTAATGGCATGGTGTGCATCTTACTGGCACGGTATACATCTGCTGGTATGGTATGCATCTTACTGATGTAGTATATATTTTATTGGCATGGTGTGCATCTTACTGATATGGTATGCATCTTACCGACAGGGTTTGCATCTTACTCATATAGTATATACTATATTGACAAGGTGTGCATGTTCCTGGCATGGTGTTCATCTTACTGACATAGTATGAATGTTACTGGCATGTTGTGCATATTACTCGCATGGCATGCACATTACTATCTTGGTGTGCATATTGCTGGCACGGTATGCATCTTTTTGACATGGTATACATCTTTCTGGTATGGAATGCATCTTACTGGTATGGTATACACTTCCCTGACTTAGTGTGCGTCTTACTGGCATGGTATTCATATTTCTGGCGTGGCATGCATCTTACCGACAGGGTATGCATCTTACTGATGTAGTATATATTTTATTGACAAAGTGTGGATGTTACTGGCATGATGTTCATGCTACTGCCATGGTGTGCGTCTTACTGGCATAATATTCATGTTACTGGCATGATGTGGGTGTTACTGGCATGGTGTGCGTCTTACTGGCATACTATTCATGTTACTGGCATGATGTGGGTGTTACTGGCATGGTGTGCGTCTTACTGGCATAATATTCATGTTACTGGCATGATGTGGGTGTTACTGGCATGGTGTGCGTCTTACTGGCATAATATGCATGTTACTGGCATGGTGTGGGTGTTACTGGCATGGTGTAGACATAACTGACATGGCATACATCTTACTGACATGGTATGCATCCTACTGGCATGTTGTGCATCTTATTGACATGTTATGCTTTTTCTTGACATTATGTGCATCTTACTGGCATGGTATGTATGTTACTGATATGGCATGCCTTTTACTGGCATGGTATGTGCCTTTCTAGCACATGCATTTCTGGCATGCATCTTACTGGGCATGCATCTTACTGGCATTGTGTGTATCTTACTGGCATGGTGTATCTCAATGGCATGGCGTGCATCTCACTGGTATCGCGTCCATCTTACTGAAAAGGTTTTCATCTTACTGGCATGGCATGCATCTTACCGACAGGGTTTGCATCTTACTGATGTAGTATGCATTTCATTGACAAGGTGTGGATGCTACTGGCATGGCGTGCATGATACTGCCATGGTATGCATGTTACTGACATGGTATGCATCCTACTAGCATGATGTGCATTCTACTGGCATGTTGTGCATCTTATTGACATGGTATGCTTTTTACTGCCATTGTGTGCATCTTACTAGCATGGTGTGCATCCTGCTTGCATGTTGTGCATTTTATTGACATGATATCCTTTTTACTGACATTGTGTGCATGTTACTGGCATGGTATGGATGGTACTGGCATGGTATGCATCTTACTGGCATGGTATGTACCTTTCTAGGCTGGCATGCATCTTACTTGTCCGACATGCATCTTACTGGCAGGCATTGTGTGTATCTTACTGGCATGGTGTGCATCCTAATGGCAAGGTTTGCATCTCACTGACATGCCGTGCATCCTACTAGACTGGTATACATCTTACTGGCATGATATGCGTCTTGCTGGTTTGGCATTCATGTTATTGGCATGATGTACATATTACTAGCATGGCATGCATCTTACTGACATGGTATGCATCCTACTGGCATGGTATACATCCTAATGGCCTGGCATGAGTAATACTGGTATGATATTTTTCATGCCTTCTTACCTTTGTGTGTATCTCATTTAAATGGGTTTTTTTTATTACCATGGCAAATGCACGTGCTGATGTATGTAAATAACTTTATCTAAATCTGCGTCCGTAAGATAGCAAACAGAATTTTAAGCACAGATATACTCTCAAAGAAATATAAAAAACACGAGCAATTTTATATTGATTTCCTCAGTATTGAATATTTCAACAATTATTTTAAGTATTCATTATCAATTCTGGTTTCAAATCCCACCAGATTTTCACATTTTAGGGCTGCAATATTTCCAGCTACTAAGACAGCGTGAAAACAGAGTGGTCGATGAACATAGTTCACCATCCGTGAAGTTAACAGTGGACACACTCTGTACTGGGGGCTGTGAACTGTGATTACCGACCATTCTGTATTCACGCTGCCATAGCTTCTGGGTTATTGCCCCAAAATGCGAAAATCCTGTGGAAACGAAAGCCACAAATGATAATGAAAAGTTACCGTACCTGTTGAGTTAACACGTTATTTAACACTGAGAGAAAACTGCATAAAATTGTTAGCGCGTTTTTATTTTTGCTGGGTATATGTATGTCAGTGTGGGACTATGCAGGGAGCTATCAGTGTGTATTGTGCACTAGCAGACCGGGAATTAGAGCATTGTTAAGTGCTTTATCAAAAAGGTCATGAAGCAACGAGAGACGACAAATGTGGAACAAAATACAACTTAACGCCGGAGATCACAGCCAGTATAAAACAATCCGTCCGTCCGTCCGTTTTAATTAGCAATGCAAAAACATATAACTAATTAAAATATGAATCTTACAACGAAAATAAGGCGATGAATACAACCATGAATATCATTTTTATTTTTACCGGTCACATCAGCTTTGAAGTGAAGGAAAAGCGAGGCCAATGATACTATCAGCATACACCATTTAGAAAGTGCATGTTTACCCATGGTTATATTAAGTGATCAGCAAAAAGTAACATTCTATACCAGCATATTGACGCTTTCATGTGTTTGATCAACTCACCTTAATCGCTCGTTGACCGATTTATTGGGGGTTGTGACCGTGCACAGGTATATCCCACTTATTTGAAGCTGGTCAGTGACTCGCTGATTACACAGGGTTTTGAGTGTTGCTCCATACTTCTTACAGCGCTTGCGCCGCTCTGTCGCTGTTCATCAATCCCCGTAGCGTAGAGTCCACAATTAATGCTCCCTGATCGGGAAGGAATACAAGTCTCTGACTGTTTTTAGCAGCCCCTATAAGGAATTTGACAGGAGTTGTGTCAGCGGATGAGTATTATCAGACCCGGAAATTTCTGGGCTCGCAGATGTAGAGAAAATCGTTGGCAAGATAAATTGGAAACTAATTTTGGATTGTCGCTATTTCTCCACTGGCCTATTTGTGTACTCCAATCGTGAACAACACCGGAATCACATAGTCGTTAGGGTCACGATGATGAGACAGGAAGTGGTGTTAGGAACACAAAAACGCATGATTTATCTCTAATATACTTTATTTTATTGTTTCTTACGCCATAGCCCAAAAATATTCTCTTATACAACAGTGGCCAGTGGGAGGAAACCGGGCAGAACCCTGGAAAAAAACCCACCGCAGTCCGCAGGTTGCTATGAGACCTTCCCACTTAGGACCCGAAAAGTTCCAACAAGACTTAGCATCTGCATTCTCTTGGGTCAAAACTATTCAGAACATAAGTCTTACGAACATCGGGGAGCGTGAAATTAAAGCCACACATCCCCTGAAAGGAATTTTTAGAATGATGCCACTGTTATTTTTGTATTCCACAAAAAACATGGGTCTAACGCTTAGCCTGTTTACATGTACCATAGCCGGGTGCTCTGCTGGAATCTGATTGGTTGAAAAAAACATTCAAATTTGCTTCATAACTTAAATAGGAAAATAAAATCACTATGTATAATGAACAGAAAAAAACGAACATTTCTCCTTCATTTTTAATTCTCTTTGTAAATAAAAACTTTCACATGCTACAGGAAGCATATCCTTTTCATCATCAATTCAATGAGTAGATGTAACTGAGCAATGTTAATCAGTAGATGGTGGGCTTTATGTAACATACTATCAGAGGTTAGGAATTCTGATGTCACAGGTAGTTATTCTTAACTCTTACCAAGCCACTGAATGTTGGGATAACTCTTTTCAGCCATGAGTAATTGATTACAGAAGTAATGTTATCAAAAATTCCTTTCTTCTGGTGAACATCATGAAAAAATATTACGTGACCATGTCACACTTCTTAGATACCATCAGTGTGGCTCATAGGGCCCACCATAGTTCAAATATTTAAATGCCTTTCAACGCTGTTAAAAAAATCTGAAAACATAAATAATGGTATTTTACGTATAGTTTTCAGCTGTCTGTAAGATAAACCTTTCTTCATATTTTAGCTTTCTTTTACTTTGAAGAATACTGGACTGTGCTGTAGTCTCAAGAGGGGAGATAACTCGTCTCAACCGTTTTAGGGTGCGGTGAGTCAGTTTTAACCCTAAAGTCTGTGGTAAGATTTTTTAAATGAAGGCTTTATTTCCATCAAGTCTGCTGATGTTCATAACACAAATACCAGAAATGTATAACCGATACACTTTTTGTTGAGTGTTGATGATAACACTAAAGTCCTTCGATGTCAAGTCCTACATACAATCTATCCGTGCAATATTTTTCTAAAGACTCAGTACTCTGCCGTTTTCAAGTTGTTCCACGTGTGACCTTTTAGATACATCGTTGCACAATTTGGTAACCTGTTGGAGAAACAGAAGGTTTTGGACCTTATTTAGCAAACTGGTTTCAGAAACTGCAGATAGAAAGCTAAGCCTGTTTCCACAGAGACCATGTGTGGTTACTTCATTGACTTATTTGATTAGTGTTTCACGCCGTGCTCAAGAATATTTCACTTATACGACGGCTGCCAGCATTATGGTGGGTGGAAACCGGGCAGAGAAGGGGGGAAACCCACGACCATCACGCAGGTTGCTGGAGGTCCTTCCACTTATGGTCGGAGAGGAAGCCAGCATGAGTTGGACTTGAACTCATGGCGACAGCATTGGTGAGACGCTCCAGGGTCATTACGCTGTGCTAGCGAGCTAATGGTTACTTCAAGAACGATTTTTCTAAAACTGATGGGAGGACACGAGAGGCTAAGCATAAACAAGTCTAAACAGTCGCACAGGATCCAAAGAGCAAGCGTGCCTGACAGTGGCAGAGATGAAAAGCGAGTGTAGAGAACGACAAATGCACTGTGAGGAGTATCGTACTGTCCATAACATGTCACAGACGAACGCATCAAAATAGGTTTCTTATAATTCGGAAGAAACTCTGATTCCATACAGTCGAGTTTCTTGTTGAAGACTAAATACGAAAACGTGAGAGTTAATACGAACGTGACTGGAAAATCGACAGCCAACTGAACTTCGATAACCACCATATTTGAATGTAGTCCGCCGCATTGGGCATGATCTGGAAAAACGTAAAATCAAGAAGCGCGTGGATTACAACCAAGGCGATTTGCACTAATAAAGTATCGATGGAAAATGCATTTTGGCGTCTCAACTTTAAAGGAGGAGAAAACATACATTTTACATGAAGTTCAGATGGAAAAGCGCAAAAAGCTACTTGTAGATATGGTTCTCAATATGTTTAAAGAGAAAGAGACACTTAACAATAGTTTTTGTATGGTGGGTAATTGGGACCACCTCTTTGTATATATTGTCTTTATTAGTAATGTTATATATGAGGATGTAACACAAATTTAATAAATATACTTGCAGTATAATTTGCTTGTTTTTTTTTTCATTTAAGAAGAGTGTTCAGACTGGATATAAAGGAACAGGTGTACACTGAAATAAATTTATTATACATATCAACATGCTTCACATCCTCACTGAGGGCATTATAATGCAAAAAGAGTCTACACCAAAAGTGGTTCCAAGTATCCATCATAAAAACATATTTTCAAATACCATTTTCTTCTTAACAAAAACAAATATTAAAGACATTACGTGTTTTTTTTTCTTTCGGTTTTGGCATTACTAGTTTGATGCCAAACAAGAGCAAATTAAAACAACTAATGTCAAAATAAGAAAATTTCACGAACAGCTTCCGAGCCCAACACTTTCAGGGAGTCACGTGACGAGAAAAATGACGCGTTACGAAGTTCGGATACTTTCGGAGCAGGTGAGTTGGTTACATCTGAGTTACATGTAATTACGACGGGCTGATCTTTATATTAACTCATAATGAAATTCCAGTTATCTTAGGCGACAGGAGACAGCAGGCGACATGACCAATCTCCGGGTCAGTTTAACGGTATTTTAATGCTGAGCTGGGATTTGCCTTTACGCCTTACTTAAGAATGTTTCACTTATACGACTGCTGTCAACATTTTGGTGGAAAAAAATCGGGCAGAGCTTGGGGAAAAATCTGCTACCATCCAGAGGTTGTTGGCAGACCTTTCCACTTACGGGCGGAAAGTAAGCCAGCATGAGCTGGACTTGAACTCACAGGAACTGCATTGATGAGAGACTCCTGGGCCATAGCGCCGTGCTGGCGTGCTGACCCGTTCGGCCACGGATGGCCACTGCTGAGCTGGGAAGATGGCCAGGTCATCTCTGAGCAAAACCTGCATGATGACTACGTTGTTATATGGCCGAAACTCTGTTGAAAGTGATTTTCATTTTCTGTGAAGCAAGTTCTGGGAAATACCGCAATTTATCATAACAGCTCGCTCTCCGGAACCACTCTAGGAGGTATAGAGTGTAATGGAAACTTTACTCAACTCAGTACATACAAGTGCTTACGTCCGGTTAAAACCACTTATACATCTGTGTGTGCAATATACTTCTTAGTTAATGCGATTCAGCACTCTGTGTTCTAGCGTTGTAAGGATATATCTGACAAACCCATGTTAATATTTCCATATCTTAGAATTACAATTCATTTAAGGTTTTTTATGTAACGTTCGTTGTAAGAATGTTTAACGTGTACTTTATAAGAAAGTGTAACTGTAGTTGATATGAAACTGGTTAATGTCGCATACAAGCGAATATACGCATGTAGTAAGTCGGTGAAGTAAGTCGGTGAAGTGGGTAAATAAAATAGATGAATATCATTTTAAAATGAGGAGTGGAAAATCAATTTATTACTGTAAAAATAAAATCTAATCTATCATCGAATAGAAACTTAAACTCTATATAATAGATGTAAGTTGTTATTAAACGCCAAACTCAGATTTTTTCATTATACACCTAAGATAGCTTTTAGCTTTATGGGTGGAACAAACCGGTGCGCTTGACTTCTAACAAATCATAGTGTGATAGGGAATTCTGTTTCCATGTGGTTAGCGTGCTAGCGATGCACAATGAGTCAAAAGCCTTTTACCAGTGCGACTGATGCGAAATCATGACCATTGCATGGTGACTCCGTCTCTGGTCATACGTGTGATGGTCCAACTGCAACCTGCGAGTGATAGCGGGTTTGGCTGAGCCCAGTTTCTTCCTACCACAAGGTTAGCTGCCGCCGTGTAAGTGAAATCGTCTTCAGTAAAACACCCATCAAAGAGAAAATAGAAAAATTCCAACGTGTGAGGTATAGATATACGCTGCTGGTCTTCACATGAAGTTGGTCTGCGCTATCGGCTCCAGTGGAGCGCGGATAAAGGTTAAAAATTCTCAACTCTAGACCAGGTTCGAACTAAAGCCCTCTGGATTCTTGTAAAGGACATCATCTTTACCCATTGCACCAAAGCAACTGCCACGGTGTTATTCACTTCACTATTTTTGTGTGAGGGTTATTATCAGGTCAGCACATGTATAGACAAGAGGAAACTCTCAGTCATTGTAGTAGCAATATAGCTATTGTCGAATTTTCGGCATTTCTTGGTTAGCCAGGAGATCTGATCTCAAATCCCGGTGTGACTAACATAAAAATACTTCAATCTTGCTCTACTTCAGGGTAACGGTGGTTTCGATGTCGTCATCATGACGATTTGGCTAATCTCTCCAATCAGAGCCACAGATGTATATCAGGAAATGTTGCCGTTAAAGCACCATCGCAGTTTCGTCAAGAAGTCGAAGGCATCACGCATGGTAAGGTTAAGTGTGCTACTTCCGTTCACTTTGCTGTTAGAACGAAGTCGTTTGCTGGCTGCATGAGGAGGAGTTTTAAAGTTAGATGTGTGTAAGCATGTATGTGAGCGGGGTGTTCTATATAAACAAACCAGGATGAGTTGTGTGTTAGTGGTAACATGGTGATGCACTGGTCAACAGCTTTACTTTATAAAACAGCACGTGCATTACATTTATCTTCAACTGGTCTACAGATCGCTATGCATACGTGGGGGGAGTTGGTGGTGCTATGCACAATCCTTACAACAACTTTTGTCACAGGTATGTGTAAAGCTATGTTGGGCAGCCTTTGTCTCATTTTCTTGTATCTTTTCACTCAGACGATGGCGACAAGCGTGTTGTCTGTTTCTTTGTATTGTTGTTCACTCAGTCGATGATGACAAGCGTGTTGTCTGTTTTTTTGTATTGTTGTTCACCCAGACAATGGCGACAAGCGTGTTTTCGGTTTCACTGTATTGTTGTTTACCTACGCGATGGCGCCAGGCTTGTTGTCTGTTTTCTTTGTAACGTTGTTCACTCAGACGATGGCGACAAGCGTGTTGTCTGTTTCTTTGTATTGTTGTTCTCTCAGATTATGGTGACAAGCGTGTCGTCTGTTTTCATTATATTGTTGTTCCCTCAGACGATGGTGACCGGCTTGTTGCCTGTTTTCTTTGTATCGTTGTTCACTCAGACGATGGTGACAAGCGTGTTTTCGGTTTCCATTGTATTGTTGTTCACGTAGATGGTGGTGACAAGCGTGTTTTCGGTTCTCATCGTATTGTTGTTCACTTAGATGATGGTCACAAGCGTGTTTTTGGTTTTGTTTGTATTGCTGTTCACTCTAATAGTGCTGACAAGCGCGTTGTCTGTTTTCTTCGTATTGCTGTTCACTCGGACGATGGCGACAAGCGTGTTTTATTGTTATTGACTCAGTTGTAAGTTGTAAGTTGTAACTCCCTCGTTTGGCGCTCAGTGGTAAGGGTAAGCCCAACGACTGGTTGACGCGTATCAGTATAATGGCTCGGGTTGGGCGCCTTACGTGCTTTCAGTAAGACGTCACTGTGAAGCAGCACTAGATAAAAGAGCGGTGGAAATCCGTTCTGTGAATAATTATTCTCTTATATTTTCTACTAAATGCTAATCATGAAGGATCATGACACTCTCCCATTTATTAATTCTTTGTTCATTTATAGTATCGTAATATGGCTGAAAAATTGCGAAGTACGACGTTAAACCCCAATCACTCACTCATTTACAATATGTTGGTAATGATCATGTTCAAGGACTAAACCAGAAACTTTTGGCAAGTTCTACTGGCTGACTAGTCAACGTGGGAAATCTCGCATAGTAGCCTCTAAATAATTCCCTGTCAGACCAGAGGACGCGAGCAAAGAATACCGCCCGCCTAGAGAAAACTGTAAGAGGGACAATCTTAAAAAATCTCTGTTCGAGAATGACACTGAGCCGGTGCTTCACACGGCCTAACGACAGGGAGATAAGGGCATTTACAGTAGAGCTGGGACCTCTGTGACTTTGTGGCTAGAGTGCAAGCCCAGTACAATAACGCGGGAGTTTCTTACAAATGCAATGGCGGTGAGGTCAAATTCAGCTCACGCTGGACTCCTCTCCTGTCATACCTGGAAAGGTCTGCTAACCGAGATATCCGGCTAGACTAGGAAAGGCGCGCAAGGCGTGAGTTCGAGTCACAATCACGTCAGTACTTTCGCTCTTCTTGATCCATCAGTGTTAGAAAATATATCTACGCATTGCAGGTTTGATTTGTTGTAATCGACAGCGCAATGCTAGTGACGCTCTGATGTTGTCAGTAGCCATAGTCTGAGCAGCCCCAAAAAAAAAAGAAAAAAAAAAAGAAAAAACAAAAACATCTGAAAAAACAAACATTGCTACATCGCATTTTACAAGTCTTGTACACATTTTCATCTCTGTATTTCATCTAGATGGGACAAAACCAGTTCTGTGTGGGACGTCAATTTGTGGGCATGAAGCGTCTTGCAATGGGATTTGCGTGTGTAAAAAGGGCTACACAGGGAAAATAATCCCGCGTTATCCTACTCCTGTGGTCTGGTGCCAAAGTAAGTATTAAATGTAAAACGAACACCCTAACATTTTTTTGGTTGGTGCTTAACACCATGCACTCAAGATTTGTTTTCACCTATGTGAAGACGGGTGGTGGAAACCGGAGTGCCCTTTATGCGGCAGCGGATACAGCGAGTTATGGATTCAAAGTCGCCTAATCATTGGTCCAGGGCCTGGTAGCAGCAGGCATTCAACAAAATTCACGTATATTTATTATTTTCATATTTCCACATACACTGGTCACAATCATCTTCATCTCGTCTACCTATACTAAAGACTGTTATTTTTGTCTCGGCTTTTCTACACTTTTAAAACAGAGCCAGCACAATTTAAGCCTATTTGCAGCAATTTATAACATACTATGTGTGCCATTTGTAAATGTGTGCGCAGCTGGAATAGCGAAAAATATGCTAAAAATACAATTCTGACTTTCTTTCAGAAAAATGTGCTGGCAATGAGCAGATATGTCCCCTTAATACCACGTGCCTAACGCACACAAGTGGACCAGCCTCGTGTGAATGTTCACAGGGGTTTCTGATGGATACATTTGGTCAATGTTTAGGTAAGTCTGGCGTAATGCAGTAAAATCAGTCGGCCTCATGTGAATGTTCACACGGATTTTTAATGAATACATTTGGTTAATGCCTAGGTAGGTCTGGAGATATCACTTGCCTAATACAGTGAAAACTGTCTGACTCGTGTGAATGTCCACATGCATTTCTGATGAATACATACGATTAATACCTAGGTAGGTGTGAAGATATCACCTGCCTGATACAGTGAAACCTGTCTGCCCCGTGTGAATATTCACATGGATTTCTGATGAACACATATGGTTAATACCTAGGTAGGTCTGGATATATCAGCTGCCTTATACAGTTAAATCTGTCTGACTCCTGTGAATGCTCACATGGATTTCTAATGGGTACATTTGGTTAATACCTAGGTAGATCTGGAGATATCACCTGCCTTATACAGTTAAATCTGTCTGACCCGTGTGAATGTTCACATGGATTTCTGATGAATACATATGGTTAATACCTAGGTAGGTCTGGATATATCACCTGCCTTATACAGTTAAATCTGTCTGACCCGTGTGAATGTTCACATGGATTTCTGATGAATACATATGGATAATACCTAGGTAGGTCTGGATATATCACCTGCCTTATACAGTTAAATCTGTCTGACCCGTGTGAATGTTCACATGGATTTCTGATGAACACATATGGTTTATACCTAGGTAGGTCTGGATATATCACCTGCCTTATACAGTTAAATCTGTCTGACTCGTGTGAATACTCACATGGATTTCTGATGAATACATATGGTTAATACCTAGGTAGGTCTGGATATACCAGTTGCCTTATACAGTTAAATCTGTCTGACCCGTGTGAATGTTCACATGGATTTCTGATGAACACATATGGTTTATACCTAGGTAGGTCTGGATATATCACCTGCCTTATACAGTTAAATCTGCCTGACTCGTGTGAATGCTCACATGGATTTCTGATGAATACATATGGTTAATACCTAGGTAGGTCTGGATATACCAGTTGCCTTATACAGTTAAATCTGTCTGACCCGTGTGAATGTTCACTTGGATTTCTGATGAACACATATGGTTAATACCTAGGTAGGTCTGGATATATCAGCTGCCTTATATAGTTAAATCTGTCTGACCCATATGAATGTTCACATGGATTTCTGATGAATACATATGGTTAATACCTAGGTAGGTCTGGATGTATCACCTGCCTTATACAGTTAAATCTGTCTGACTCGTGTGAATGTTCACTTGGATTTCTGATGAACACATATGGTTAATACCTAGGTAGGTCTGGATATATCAACTGCCTTATACAGTGAAATCTGTCTTACTCGTGTGAATGTTCACATGGATATGTAACCAGTGTTAACATATTTCTGGAGATATTAAACAAAGTCAGGTTATTATTTTATTTCAGTTTTGAGTTTTTAAAACTATTTATCTGTACAGTTTTAAAAGGTCATGGACACATAAGTCGTTTCAGTCTTTTCTTTGCCTATGGAAGAGTTGATGGGGGGTTCCGTGACCTAGTGGTTATCGTGTTGGCGCAGCGTTCTGACACAAGAACCTCTCACTTATGCGATCGCCCTGAATTTATATGACTTTTCACTTGGCTCTCTCCGATTTAACCACACCATAATGCTGGCCGCCGCCTTATAAGTGAAATATTGCTAAGCATGGCGTAAAAGCCCTGTCGAATAAATCAAACCAGATGAAAGATGTTCACTGCCAGTAAGTGAAGAATGAACCCCCTGGTCCGAGATCTGAGTTTGTGATCTGGATAAGAACATGTCATATACTGCCAAGTATCAAAGCCCTTCTGTATCACTAAAACTAATACATTACTCACGTTTCAGCTAAAGACAAGCACTCACTGTACTAAAAATGTGAAGTGGAAGTCTGTTGAACTTGCTGAGGAAGGTCAGTTGTGTTCAGGCTCATTTAGAGTTACAGAGCAAAAAGCATGTAGGAAACCAACACTGAATCGACTTTATGTCTGAGTAAGACTTCACAACTGGATGCATTCATGCATATGTTTTCATGCTTGTAATTTAAAAATCGCCTAACGGGGCCTCCGTGGCTTAGTTGGTTAGCGCGCTAGCGCAGCGTAATGACCCAGGGGTCTCTCACCGATGCGGTCGCTGTGAGTTTAAGTCCAGCTCATGCTGGCTTCAGCTCTGGCCGTGCGTTGGATGGTCTTCATTAACCTGCGGGTGGTCGTTGGTTTCCCCTGGATCTGTCCGGTTTCCACCCACCATAATGCTGGCAGCCGTCGTATAAGTGAAATATTCTTGAGTACGGCGTAAAACACCAATCAACTAAAGTAAATAAAAATTGCTAAAATAAAGTACGGTGATTGTTTATCCCCACATTGCTTGACATCACGTTCAAGAATTCTTTCAGGACACAGTTACTAACAGATTTTAGTCAACGTTGATGTATTAGACTTTGAACTCCTTCTAGGTCTGTTCTTGTACGCGACTGCTGGGCATACTTTCTGTATTTTGACAGGATTGTTAAGTACAGGGCTCACCCTGTGTTAGACAGAAGTATGTTCTATAGTTTTCTATCCCTATTGCATCTGGAACAATCTAGACCACAGGGTACTGAGAAAATTAACATACGTTTAACACTTCGCAGTATATTAAAATGTATAAAGTACATAGCATGGTCCTATGCATTAACTTGTATTAAACAGAAAATACTACATGTCCGAAGTAGATTTTTTGCGCATGTCTAAAGTGATGACTTAACACATTATAACAATTTCTCAAAACAACATATTGTGTGAATAACATAATAATGATTTATGTGTAAGAACAAAACGACACTTACACGACACTTACTCCCATAATGCTGGTTGACCAATACACTGTGTCTAAAGTTTGATTTTTTTGTGTAGAAACTGGGAGTCTAGTTCCTGAGAATGCAATTAACATAACATTCGCATCGTCATTTGAATAGTAACGTGAATGTCCGTATATTAATGACATTCTTGAGTTTTGACAAATCCTGAACTACACGGCAAAAACTGAGAAGCATACACATGTTAAAATAAAAACGGCTATTTGACGTTTCTTTAGACTAGTAGACATGCCACATGTTTCCATAAAACAACAATGTTTTTGAGGAAAGGTAGGAACTGATTTATTGAAAACGTTAGAGTTATAAAAGGATGCCAGCCTATGATTTAATAAAAACGCATGCGTGTATAGACGTACCCCATACATGCAACGCGTTTATTGATAAGACTTTTGCGTTCAAATAAAAACAGCAAGGCGTTTGTCCATTAATGCGTGTATTTTTTTATGAATACATGTCATGGGTTGTTAATATTTGTAGTGTACACAGCAAAAACTGATAGACATTTACATCTTAGAATAAAAACGGTACTCCACCACTCCAGTAGAAATGTCACATGTTTCTATAAAACACTAATGTTTTGGAGTGAACGTTGGTATTAGTTACTGAAAATGCTAGTGCTATAAAAAGGGTGCCAGAAAATGTTTTAACAAGAACGTTTGCGTGTATAGTCCTACCATATACATGTAGGGCGCTCATGGATAAAACGTCTGCGTTAAACTAATGTGTTTTTATAAATACATGTCATGCGTCGTTCATATCTGCAGTGTGGTGACCACAAATGAATAGTTTCATTGTTTCAATGGCTCTGCACAAACCAATGCGGTAAGGGGCATGTACTTTTTCATTTTAGGATTTACGTTAACACTTAGAATAAAACTTACAAATTGCCGTAATTCACCGATTTTGTGTTCGGGCGTTAGCTGACTATCACACTGTCGTCCCCGATCTGGTCTTGCTCTCTGTACGTTAGTGTCTTGTATTATATTACTGCATGTAGTTCACACAGTGTATAAACGCATCTCTTGTACATTCTACAATATTGCTTTCCCCTTTTATAGACATTTGCTTTCATCCTTGGGAGACTTTAATAACACGGACTTTGTAGGTTACTCGATTGAAGAAATAACAAGCAAAGCAGTTTTAATTTTACACGTAGAATCAGGAGCACATCAGAGCAAAATCTCTATAAGATGCTGGGGTGAAATTTAAGATGCAAGTGGCATGATTCCAAATACATGGCGTAGTTATCACCTTCTCGTGTTTATACTTCAGACGCCGACGAATGTTCAGACAACCCGGGTATCTGTGGTAACCACTCCACGTGCACTAACACAGTGGGCAACTACACGTGTCGGTGTCATGAAGGATACGTTGATGTTGATGGAACCGGACGTTTCTGTGAGAAAGGTAACTTTGTCGATACTAAATGCGTGAAGTCGGAGACAATAAATGCCTTTTTCTGTTTTTCTTTTTTTTTCAGTATGGGAAATTCCAAAAAAATCAATCAACTCCTATCCCCACCCCACCAAAAAAGGGTTTGATAACAGCATTTTCGAAATTAGCGTCGAAACAGTCATGCCTATACCGGTGCTCAACCAAAGTAGACGTGCCAGTTCAATGCTCGCATGGCGAATTCCCTGAAGGTTTTTGACGCTTTAGAATCCAATAGATCTTACAAGAATGACCCTTAGTTTGTTTCACGGAAAAAAAATCTTCCTAAGGTTCCATAGGCAAGTGGGAAAGACTCCTGCCATTATCTTACTTTAAACGCATACTCCTCACAGCTCATGTGCCGCTTTTACGCTCGCTTTACATCACTGCAACCAACAGATAATCTTGACCTTTGTTTAGGACAAGCCTTACCACCGGCGTCCTTGCACGTAAATAATCAACATTCACGAATAAAATCGTTTGAGGTGTTGCTTTTGATTGTATTGCGCAGATTTTAGATAAAGAGAATGCTTGTGTATAAAGTATAATTAGAAAAAAAATGTTTAGGCAGAATTTTTGTGCTTTCTGGCATCACTTTCTGCTTTCTGCATTATCACCATGACCCAAGTGATCTTGGCGTTGCTTAAGATTTTGGTGCAAAGTTTACTAGTCGTGGCAGTGATGTAAAGCGAGCGTAGAGAGTGGCAAATACGCTGTAAAAGAGTACTTTTTAAATGTTGTTATGGCAGTGTAAAATTAAAACAAATAATTTAAAGTCTGGAAAAAGAAAATAATAAATAAACGAGCGGAAATGGTTCTGAGGACAGTTTAGGCTGGGGTCTGGAATGACACTGACTTCTTCACATTGTGTTCATTATATGAAATAAATGCTTGATTTTAGCAGCAAATTGCCTTGAAAATGTTCCGAAAAAAAAAACTGTTTGATAATAAAACCACAGGCCCTTTGCCGTAACCTTTATTTTTTTAATTTTAGCAAAATGTCATTATGCGTTGCAATGTTAATAAATTTCTATTCAAAACGATCATTTAATTAATTAAAGCCTTTATAAAGCGACCTATTAATGAATTAATTAATTCCTTTTCAGAACGACCAAGCTGAGCTGCAATCTCTACACACGAAAGCATCCCCCTCCCCCCCCCCCCCCCCCCCTCCACACACACACAAATCCAAAACGTGGAATCGGTTGATTAAAGTAATTTTACATATTGTTTCTCTGAAGTCTTACATATCTTGAGATATCCATACACGTAGCTTACACACTAATGATATAGTGCTCTCCCTTACATGATATAAGTGATTATTTTTTTTTTTTATATATTTATAGATGTGAACGAATGCACCTTAAACCCAGGCATATGTGGTAACAACTCCGTTTGTATCGACACCAAGGGTACCCACACCTGTCATTGTGAAGATGGGTACACGAGAACAGACCATGACGAACCTGGATGTAATAAAGGTATTATTTACATGTATTCATTTTTCATCCATTTATCTATTTGTTGTTTAACACCACAGGCAAGATTTTACTGCGCAAAAAGGCAACGCGAGAACCTACGATACCTTATTGTCACCAGGACCCTGCTAAAACTGAGGGCTGGAGTGAGGGGGAATTAACCAGTCCATTGTCCCAGGTCGGGATTGAACTCGCGCTTAGTGCACCACCTTGGATATATTAGAGTAATAAGTAATATTTCGTACACTGGTGAGCGAGAATATTGTCGATTACTTCTGTAACTGCACCCAACAAGAACTGGAGCCTACCTTTTCAACCCGCACGTGACATATAATGTGAGACAATCAAATAATCAGACAATCATAAAATCGAATCATATGAATGCACCTGCACCACTATCCACAAGTTTCTTCATTCTGATGACAAATAAAAGGCGAAACATGGGCAGAGTCCAGCGGCCTAAACTAGATGAGGCTATGCAATGTACTACAAGGGAGGTAACTCCATGATTGTGCGTGTTGACTGGGCGATATATGGTATGGGTAATGTCCATCGTTTTATGAATGAAAATGTCAGCGAGCACCTACGTGTATAGATTTACACTCTCGATGAAAAGGGGCGACAATTCACATATGTTATAGACGCTTCAATATTATATATTAAATCCCTGGAGCATAAATTGTGCCTGTTATCAAAGAATAAGCTGCTGAGGAATTGATCTGAGGAAACGACTTTTAAAGTAAATGTCCAGTTTGAAATAAATTTTTGAAACGAAATGCTGACTACTGTTGAAGTAAATAACATTAGTGAAACACAAATGTAACATTTTTCGAATAGAGCTGCTGGCTATTTTTGAAATAAAAGTCGAACATTTTTAAATACGTTTTCAACAAAAGAATATTGACCAGCTGCCAAAAAAAATTGCATTTCTTTCAACTTCAAAAGTGGTAAAATTTTCCTTTAAAAGTTGTCAGCATTGCTTTATTAAATGTGACCAATTTTTCTTTTCAAAATTGGTGATTTATTATTTCAGAATTGTTATTTCACAATTACAAACAAATATACTGTACATACTGAGGAAGTTTTAGTAGATGTTAGAAACACTACATTAAAACAATAGATGCTACCCGTTTGTGCACGAAACTGTTCATAACTTGAGTAGATTTATATGCAGAGCGGCCACGTTACTCACTAAACCAAGCCTGAGTTTTGGTCTATGCATATAGTGCAGAACACTCTTCCTATCTGCAATGCGGTCGCTGTGAGTTAAAGTCCAGCTCATGCTGGCTTCCCCTCCTCTGGGAAGGTCTATCAGCAACCTGCGGGTGGTCGTGAGTTTCTCCCGGGCTCTGCCCGCTTTCCTCCCACCATAATGCTGACCGCCGTCGTATATGTGAAATATTCTTGTGTACGGCGTAAAACACCAATCAATAAATAAATAAATCTTCCAATCCGCTTCCAGTCTGACTTACCTGTTTGTAGTCTGATTCTGATGGTGGACTAAGCCTCACCGAGACATGCATTGTTTTGATGTGATTGTATATTAAATGCGATGACAACACAGAATAATTGAGCAATTCTAGACCAGTGACGCCTAATAAATTGCAGTTAACATCACTGCATTTTTTTAACCTAATTCTGCCTACCTAACGGTGCTTGGAGACGTGCAAATTGCTACTTCTTATGTATTTACATGAACAGTTAGAACAAAACCCTGACTGAGGTAAATGGACAAGAATCCGTACTTTACCGGCTACATGTGACCAATCTTCAATTGTCACACTGTCGTCGCTGCTCTGATTTTACTCCCTATACTGTGCGTCTTTAAATAATATCAAAACTCCGTACGTCACACGTTAGACAATTCATTAGTAACTCGCCAGAAGCCTGTGGTATATAAGTCCTACCGTGCACTCCCGTTTTCTACCACATAAAACTTATCGCTGTGAAAAAGTCTAGTGTATGGCGTTTTAAGGCCAAGTAAATAAATAACAAAAATATGTCTTGTCTTCGGCGTTAAACATAAAAAGTGAATAAAAATATGTTCAAGTCATTTGTTTATTTCCAGAAAAAGATTTTGACGAACTAGTCATATGGATTACAGCTGGATTTGGAGCAGCTCTGATCTTTGCTACTGTTGTTGTTTTCGTTGGTCTCATCTGGTAAGTGGAGTGTCATCATGCATTATTTCATACTTATATCTTTTTATCTGGGTGAAAAAAAATACGCTGTTAGACTAGTTAAAAATGTACCCTGAGGTGGCCACCTTTATGGTGCGAGGAAAACAGACAAAGCCAGGGGCAAACCTAGGACTAATCCACAGGTTGCAGGGATATCTTCCTATGTACGACGGAAAAGGAAGAAAACATAACCTGGCTTTGAGTTCACAAACGCCGCGCGGACAAACATTGACTAACACACTGTGGTCTGAGACAAAAATGCATTAGACTTTATTTTCTTCTAGCCGATCCCCTCTACCTAGTCTGAAATAATGAAATAATGAAGAATGAGAACACATATATTATTGAATGAACGATTCTGCTTGAAATCCACAGTGGCGGTATCTCAACCAGATCGTGGCGATAAATTGCTGGGTCAAAAAAAAAGAAAAAGAAAAAAAAGCAAGATACGACATGCCAAATTAGGACAAACGAAGAACAAGGCTTTTTAAATCACCTATTACAAAACAATCTTTAAAAATTTGAAATTCTCATGACCTGTAGTCATATCTTTTATAATATTATCAGAAATATTTTAACTATTTCTAAATATTTAACTATCTCATGCCTAGGGACACTGAAAAGTCAGGGTAAAAGACTGAAAATGAGTCACTTTATATACTGCAGTGATTGGTTTTAGGAGATCCCGGCGTTCACGGAGAAGGAAGCAAGATAAATCTAATCGACAAAATGCACACACCAACGGGAATAATGCGGCCATTGAGTTGGGCATGTCTTCTCTGAACCGGACGAATTCGTTACCATTGCAACGGGCGGAAGGAAGTAGGTACGCAGGCTTGACAGGAGACGTCGGAGAAAGAGACGAGTCTAGCTTGGAACCTGGAACAAAAGCAGATGTTCCCTTGAGTTGAAACCGACCATTAACCCCTTGAACAATGAGGTCGCGTGTTCGAACCTAGCGCTCGGCTTTCCATAGGTCCTAGAGATCAACAGAGTACCCGGAGTAAACCACCGACCTTCACAAAAAACTTGAAAAACTTTCCAAGTGTAAGTCGCAGTCGAAACAAACTGGGCTGAATCGGAACACCGCCGTCATATAAATGAAACATTCTGGTGCATGATGTTCAACACTATACTCTGAATACTCAATGCTGATTGGCTGACAGTGGAGATAAGGTTTCCTGGGTTAATCCCTACAGGCTTGGTCACGCTTGAATAAATGTGCTATACCTAAAATTCAGCTTAAGCTAGGCATAGCCAGGAATTGCCTGTCTCCCACATCAGCCAATCAGTATCGATTCTGTATACCTTTAAGTGGCGTCCAGAGACAAATTCATACTACACTGTAACAGAAGAAGTCGTTTCAGAACAAAAAATTACGATACTCCCAGTGTGATTCAGGATAGCATGTCCCCGACTCTAAACACCACTGGTCGCAGTGAGTTCCATGTCCAGCTCATGCTGGCTTCCTCTTCGGCCGTATGTGGGAAGGTCTTCCAGCAACCAGCGGATGATCGTGGGTTTCCCCCCCCCCCCCCCCCCCCGCCTTCCTCCCCGGACTCTGCCCGGTTTCCTCCTACCACAATTCTTGTCGCTGTCGTATAAATCAAATAAATAAATAAAGCAAAACACCATTGGTTGAGGTACGGTTTTAAAGCTCCACTCCAACATTTTCACAACAAAATGTTTTTAATCATATTGCCTCTGTTATTGCTTCAGACTGCGGAAGTGGAAGTATTATTTGTGAAAATTATCTATTATGTATTTGAAAAATAGTTCTTTACATATGTAATAATGTATGTCCATCGCTTATCTCCCTTTGTGAACGTCACCACCTCATTGGAGGTGCTCTTCGCTCATGATTAAACATGAAACCGTGTTTGTGACTTGATCGACGAGCATGCAAAAGAATCAGCAAGATAATTTCTGGCAATTACATACTTTATTTTACCCACACTTACTCTTCCTCGCACTAGATCCCCTAATGTGGCCAATACGGACATAAGGCCCCATTCCGTCACCCAGTGCAGACAAAAAGCCCTACTCTGTAAGTCAATGTGGACATAAGACCCCCTTTTGATCACCCTATACGGGCGTAAAGATTCATTCAGTCACATGATACGGACATAACGGCTCAGTCGGAGACACAGAACAGAATACGGACACATGGCCACTTTTCGTCACCTAATACGGACATAAAGCCCGACTTGATCACCTAATAAAGACTCACTCTCACACACAATACGAACGCAACGCCTCAGTCGGTCATAAAAAAAGATATGCTCACAGCCTATCGTGCTATACTGATCTCACCTAGTCGCATAATATAGACATGACGCCCCTTATACTTGCTCATTACAGACATGAGGCTCCATCTTTTCTGTCCATAGAAATATGAGACCCCATCTGATCACTAAATACAAACATGAGGCCCCTTCTGGTCACTCCATGCAGACATGAAGCCCCTTCTGGTCACTCCATGCAGACATGAAGCCCCTTCTGGTCACTCCATGCAGACATGAAGCCCAATTTGGTCGCTACACACCTTAAACTCCACTCGCTCACCTAATTAAATCTTGATTTCACCAAACCCTATAATATAGGCATGAAATCCCATTACATAGGCAATCCCATAGGCACTGCATCAACAGGTGGCAGTTCCGCTAAAATGATCCTCTAGATTGTTCCCTATTAGATCTCACCTCCTTCCCAAGACTCACTTTATTACACTGCAGACCACTAATAAACAAAGGACTGAAGTCGTGAAGAGCTCCAGGAATAAGGTGTCGTGATTTCTAAAAAATGTACACGTTTCGTAACTTTTTTCCTTTTTGTACTGGGACAGAACAGGTTTCTTTCTTCATGTTTATGTACCTACTATATGTTAACGCTGATTACGGTGTGACTGAAAGTATTTTGTATCAACGGATCTTGACTTTCTTACGTGGCTTTACTCTAGTGTTAGACCCTAACACTAGAGTAAAGCCACGTAGGAATGTCAGGGCAAACGGAAATAGAAAGACATGCGGCCAAAGAAGAGAGAGAAGGTAGAGAACATCATGTGGGGAAAGTAATGCAAAACAAGCGCTTGTATGGAGCATGAACTGAGAACAAATGAACCGATATATTTAGGGACGACTTGGCTTTTAGAAGATAGCTCAGAGAAGAGCACCTTGTCTTACTTCTCCAGTAAGGTGTTTTCTTTCACCCAAAACTTTTTGAAACCGGCTAGATTTTATAACAAATGGAATTTAAATTTAAGTTAAATGAAACTATATGTTACACTTTTTAGTACATTTACAGCATAGCTTTTGCGTTTTTACCAGAAACACTTTCTTAGAAATTGTGAAAATAAATTTAACAATAAACAATGGTAATTTCAGCTGTTAAATTTGTTCTTACACTGTATACATGGACAAAATGACTATTTTTAGTCACGTAATCAAAATATATGAAGTCCCATTTATTTCTCATATCATTATCATTTTATTTTATCATGCGATATTGTTCTGGGTAAGCCATCAAGCTTTGGTAAGGTATTAGCAAGCTTTCCCAAGCAATATATAGATATACTCACCAATTTGGTGGTTAGTCCTGACGACTTCACGGACCTTGACGACTGGTTGTTGTCAGTAAGGCCCACACAGGAACTAAGAACGGGTCAATCTGTATGTACATAATCTCTATTCACGGAAGATGACTTTGACAAATTCTCTGGGTATTTAATATAAAAGTCAACCACTTGAAATAAATCAACTCAGATAGATATGCCCCTTAAAGTCCAAAACAAATTTAAATTTAAATAAAATAATTGTTCGTTCCGTTTGCGAAACAGCTTCAGTAATGGCAGGGACTCGTCTTGACAGCACAGCTGGTAGAGCGACCGATTCGGGAGCGGAAGCTCCAGGGTCAATCCTGGGTCGCGTCACACCTCAGGCTTTAAAAGAGAAAGGTGTAGCTTCCTCACTCGGCGTTTAGCATTACGGGGACAGTGCAACGACTTGTTGACCCGTATCAATATAATGTCGCGTGTGGGGCGGGTCACTTGCCTTCGTTAAGTCGTCTCAGGGAGGCAGCACTTTGTGCAAAAACATTCAGTACTGTGCAGTGAAACGGGTATGGAACAGACGAGTTTATTCATAAAAAAGAGACATCATTCTCTAAAATTATTGGGTGGGTACTATGCCACAGGCCAGGTACTAAACAACAACTTCTCGCAATAAACTTCATCTGATTAGTCATTGTGAAGCTTTCCGTTCTCTGAATCGAGAGGGCGTCATGACGTCACAGAAAGAAGGAACATATTTAGAGGGTCATGGCGTCACAGAAAGGACGAACATATGTACTAACCAAGGTGTGGCAGACGAGATGCAAACACCATCTGATAACAGCGTTCATTTCACGGCGAGAAATGTGTTATTGGCAGAGTTTATTGTAGATTTTTGCTTGCCATTATGACACCGTTTATACCAGTTAGCTGAGTGACTTTTAACAGCAGCATTTACGAAAAATGTTGTACCTGTTTGAACCGAATCAATGACCACGTTAGGCTGGTAACCCACCTGTTTGAAACAATGATTTCGTTTGGTGTTTGTTACGTTATTGGTCAATCGTAATAAATATTGAAAAAATAGTGCTTTTTTAGTGTTTTAAGCCCTATAGTGAAGAGTATTTCATTTATTACAATGGGAGTAGGGTCCGGGGACAGCGAACCCGCAGGTTGCTGTCAAACCTTCTTACGCATGACAGGAGAGGAAGCCGGCATAAGCTGGACTTGATTTTACAAGGACAGCATTGGTGAGATGCCCTGTTTCATTGCATTGCAATGGTGGGATACTCACCTCAGACCCTTCCCCCAATACTTCCCTAGTTATTTAGATTAACTATGCTGGGGTATACCAACGCTACAGCGTGTGGGTGTAAAAGTGTTGACATTAGTCTTTTCTTATTTGATGACTTTTTTACCCACATGAAGCTTTTAAAAAAGCATTATAGAACAGAAATAATGTTCCTGCTGTAGGTATCTAGCGACCATTTTACAGTCAGTAAGACGGGCATAGTTACAACATTAATTTAAAAAAAAAAAAAAACTTCGTTCCCTTTAACAAATATAAAACTGCCGCTAGACACCCAAAAAAGAACGTTATTTCTTACTTTATAACCCGCTGATGTGATTTATACACGTATACACCCATGTGGGCGTGGTTTGCGTCTCTTGAGTGTATATATCGATATTTTAACCCGTCTAATCAGCCAAAGGCAGTGGAGAATCACGTTAATGTAAGCACAGCCGTTTTATTCATAGACTCATCGCCTTAATTTTGTTGCTCGATTGACAAAAGAAAGAAGAAAAAGTAACAGTATTTATTTTAATTAACCTGTCAACTGAAAGGAGTATCAAAATTAGGTATAAGCTTTCTACAATTTCAATTGTACAATTATTATCTTGAATTTCCTGAATCTCATAAAAAATCATAGTACGGCGTTACACAATACTTGCGTTGTATGAGCACAGGCTTGTGTTGTATGAGCACGGCCCTGTGTTGTATGAGCACAGCCCTGGGTTGTATGAGCACGACCCTGTGTTGTATGATCACGGCCCTGTGTTGTATGAGCACAGCCCTGTGTTGTATGAGCACGGCCCTGTGTTGTATGAGCACAGGCTTGTGTTGTATGAGCACAGCCCTGTGTTGTATGAGCACAGCCCTGGGTTGTATGAGCACGGCCCTGTGTTGTATGATCACGGCCCTGGTTGTATGAGCACAGCCCTGTGTTGTATGAGCACAGGGCTTGTGTTGTATGAGCACGGCCCTGTGTTGTATGATCACGGCCCTGTGTTGTATGATCACGGCCCTGTGTTGTATGATCACGGCCCTGTGTTGTATGAGCACAGCCCTGTGTTGTATGAGCACAGGCTTGTGTTGTATGAGCACAGCCCTGTGTTGTATGAGCACGGGCCCTGTGTTGTATGAGCACAGCCCTGTGTTGTATGAGCACAGGCTTGTGTTGTATGAGCACAGGCTTGTGTTGTATGAGCACGGCCCTGTGTTGTATGAGCACAATGTTGCAATGTTACACTGTTTATCATGTGCCTGAAGTAATATGAAGTAATATTAAGTAACTTCCTGCTTCATCGCCCTGGTACATGACATGCGTTTGACCTAGCCGTGTGTACTTGTATATGTAATCCGTTTAGTAGAAATTGCATAAGTCCAACATTGAAAGGCCTTGGTGCCCTCGGTGATTTCACTTGTATATGTATTACAGAAGGCCATGGTGGTGGCTCACACCTTGCCGGGTGGCTGGGCAGAGTTGCTGAGCTTATGTCTTCTCCTGGCAACAACCTTTCTAACAGGTACGTGTTTTTGTACGTACGTGTTCGTCTGTGCGTATTTCTGCGGGTAATTGTGTCTTTTGTAGCAAGCAACTAAGTACGCATAGAAAGATGTCAAATGATATGTGCGTACATGTGTGACGACAGTTAGCCTAGTTTATGTCTATACACCGTTTATATAGAGAGACACTAGGTGACATGGGGGTAGCTTGCGCATATTTTTGCATTCCACCAGTTAAGTCTATTTTATGCTGTTCGTACGGAGACATATTAAATAACACACACGAAGTGTATACACGTACTTCTATTTCGCCAGCTAGGCTATTTTATGTCTATAATCTGTACAGACACATACTAAATAACACCGTATACACACACTTGCATTATACGTCCTGGCTCATAATGGTTCGAATCAAGCTCTCGATGACTCGAAATTGATATTGAGTAAGGGAATTTCCCAGGTGCTGGCAAACGCACACTTACTTAAACAGTGACGCCCCACCCCCCACCCCCCACAAAAACAAAAATAAGACCACAATCGTATCAGTAATATTCCTACCAAATCTGAGCATAGGTTAACTCATTCACTCCGACGCGCGGCTCAGGCCGCATGCAGAGTGCTCTGTCTCAACCCGACCAGCGGGTATATCCGCGCGGCCGAGAGGACTTCATTTCCCGAGGAGCGGGTATATCCGCGCGGCCGAGAGGACCTCATTTCCCGAGGAGCGGCTAAACCCGCATATGACACCACTTCTCACTGGGTGCATATTTTGCTTTCAAATGTTTTGCTTAAGTATAAATTAGTCAAAACACACCTGTCTTGATCTCTTAGGCTTGTATTTACTGGTATTTTGGCGGTTTTTTATTGGCTTGAATGCCTAACAACAACAAAATTAGGACCTTTTTTTCGAGTCACACACGCTTGAGTGTAAACATGTCTTCGTTGGCCGAATCCAGCGAAGAAGAGGATTGTTTAGGTTTCACAACCGATGATAGACCGTCTGCTAGCAGGGAATGTGACACTGAATCAGATATTAGTGTATCGGAAAGTGAATCTGATGATGACGACATTATTTTGTTTTATGTTTATTATTCATTGTGAAATGAGTGTGTAGGTCTGACCTGAATATAACTGACCAATGATTCTGTCCCGCTTTGTCACGTGATAAAATCTAGGGCAACTGCTGACCAATGAACGACGAATGCATTCGGCGGCAAAATGTTTTGGTATTTTTGCGTAGCTGAAGTGAGAAAACGTCTGACTATAGTACGGCTCTATTCACCACTTCAACAAACCCACGATAAATAACTGGTTTCTCTGTATTTCCTCATAGTTTGATGACTTAGAAACAAGTACTTTTATTCAGAAAAGCGGGGGTTATGTACAGGAATTCCGCTATCACCACCTCCAAAAATACGATACCTTTCGCTGGTGTCGCATTTTCTGTGAATGTTCAGTTCGATAATCCCATTTTATAGATGTCTTTATGAATGTACGTCCACAACCACACTAATATTTTACAAGATTACGTAGAATAAACATAAATGACAAAAATCAACAATCTGTAGAATGCTAAGATAGAAAAATGCTCTGGGTCACTCGCCGTTACAACGTAATCTCACACAGAAGCGAGTAAGGCCGTTGAGGCTGATCGCTGACGCCTGCTCGGGCGGAAGGCAGACACGGCTGAAGCCCGCCGCTGTAGCCTACTGGCGGCTGCAGGGAGCTGTCGGAGTCAATGAGTTAAAGATATTTAAATAGTTTTCTACAGAGAGCTAGGTTGTTGCAGACCTGCCCACGTATGGCCAGAGAGATTTGATTATTGTATGTGGATGAAACATCTTTGTTTGTGAGAACTTTACTTTAAGACTGATATTGGTACAATGGAATGGGTTGATAATCCGTGAATGGTCGTGGATTACACCCAGGCTGTGCCTGGTTTCCTCCCACGACAATGCTGGTCGTATGAGTCAGATTTTCTTAAGTACGGTGTAAAACACCAATCAAGCAAAATAAATAGATCTAAAGTTTGCCATAAAGTTATAATGCGACATTATTATCTATTTTAAACTGAAACACGCACACATTCATGTACGAGGTTGGCACTTTTCGATATTTGGGATAATCGTTTAAGTGCTTTGCCAAAAAACTTCTAGAATAGATTTCTTTAAAATAACAAAGTGTAAACAATTATAAAACAGATAATTGTATTACTTGAACATAGTCTATTTCATTTAGCGAGTCGCCTTTATCCAGCTCCGTGTAAAGTCTGTCGTACTCATTATCGAAATTGCCTTACATATTCAACAAAACGTAACTACACAGAGTCTACACATGGATATGTTGGAAGTCTATATTATTACAGAGAAAATGCAGTTAGGACACATTTTTCAAATTCATAATGTTAAAGTCCATGAGCAAGAATCCATCGCCTTGGGTGACCTCATAGTTATTCAAAAACCAGTGGCATGCTGGACATTGGGGAAGTTCAATTTGTTTATATGTTTTTAGTATAATATAACATAAATAAATGCAATTCGTTTTACCTCCTTTAGTTTATGGTCTCATGGCGGTGTGGATTTAAAGATGGGTATTAGGAAATTAAAGCCATGTTGTTTATTCGCAGAAACAGTAGTGTAGACTGTGTTACTGCGTGGAGTTTGTTCTAACCGCATGTTGGTGCAGCCATTGTAAAACAAATTACTCTCCACGCCCGTTCTCCAGCATGCAACTTGCCTTTGAATAAGTATGACGTCACCCGACATGCCATGGCAACGTTCGACATGGCAATGTGTAAGAGCTTGGGTTGTTACATTACACTGGCTAAACGCAATTTTGGTAGCGAATATGATTGATTTTACAACAGCTGAATATAGGCGAATCTCTACAATATTTTTCCCGTAACTAATTACGGGTAGTTTGTGTCCCATGATATCGCAGTTAACATCAGTCCATGTGTGTATGTTTACCGGTTTCCTCCCTCCATATGCTGCCCGCGTTCGTAAACGTGAAATATTCTGTACTGGGGGAAAACGCCAATCAAATAAATAAATAATTAAATGAATAAATAAATGTGTGTATATTTGATACAGACGAGACTTTAGCTACCACGTGTGGTCCGTTCATTTGTGGATATGCGGCGTCTTGTGAAGGGGTTTGTGTTTGTGAAAATGGCCACGCCCGCCATATAAAGCTAGGGCTAACAGCCGTTCTGGTATGGTGTAAAAGTGAGTAAAAATTCTTTCTCCGTTGTACTGTTCATAGGGGATAAATATAATGTTTTCGATTGATACATTTTGTGATTTGCCTTGCCGATTGGCTGGTTAACAGTTACTCGATTTTATTGGAAATTAACAGATTGCACGATTATAGTTTAACCAGTTTTTGTTTCACTGGTAAGCTATGACCATTCCAAAGAGCAGACGACACTGCATGAATTGTAACCAAAGTCAAAGCGAAAATGTATATATTCATTTGGGTTGAGTTTTCTAATCAAACCGAGGACAAACGCGCATGTATAAAGAATTTATGAGATTCCTTTATCTGTTCCGCGTATACTGTGAATGGGTTTATTATTTGTACCTATTGTCATCTACATAATTATTTCTTCCTTTTTATTACTACTTTGATTTAGTTTTCCATATTTGATAACAAGCGCATATCTGATAGCCTGGAAGAATCAGCCTGTATATGTGTATACATGTGTGTTGTGCGTGTGAAAATTTTACAAGCTTTTTCTTTGCAGAATTATGTGGAGTAAGTGACCCAACTTGTCCAGCTAATACCACGTGTGTAACAACCTCTGCTGAATCTGCATCTTGCGAGTGCTCTCGCGGATTCGTCAGAAGTCCATTCGGTCATTGCCTTGGTGAGTTGGGTTATGGAAGCATATAGCATTCCTTACTGATGGATATTGTCTTTTTCCAGCCAGGGAGAGGGATAGAGAGGTAGCTAGCAAAAAGGTAGCGAATTAGCGCGGTGTCCAAACAGCGACGTAGCCGGTCAGACAGATAGATAGACCGCGAGGTAGAGACACGGCGAGGTGACAAAACAGAGAGTTAACGGGATTGAGAGACAGAAAGCAAGACAGAGGTGTGGCCAGACGTAGAGTTAGACAGGTACCTAGCCTGAAGGTAGCGAGACAGCGACAAAGAGAGACAGCGTGATGGACAAACAGCGACGTAGCTAGTGGCAAGGTAGCGCCACCGAGAATTAGGGGGAGAGCGACGTAGCTAGCAGCAATGTGGCGAAGCAAGGATGTAGAGATTGCGAAGTAGCGAGACATCGATGTTGCTAAGAGAGCTATAGAAAGTCCCTTATCGGCTTCCATATATGAATTTTAATCACATATTACTGGGTCATACCCCTTGTCTATTTATACTGGTCTAGTCATATGATGGCATCGCAAGGTCACAGTGCAAAACTATGTGTAAAACACGATGTATTGTTATGCTTTATGCATAGATTATCCCATGTCTGTCGAGGAGTATGCAACATTACGTTTAGCAAACATTTAGCACATACCGTCGTTGTCGAGCAACAAAGTATCAAAATGAACAAGTGCCATTACAGAAAATGAAACTGTCATAGGGTACTATCTACCATGGGTACTGTGGGAGAATCCTGTCGATTGATAGGTTGAGCGCGGTGAGAAAAGAGAAAAAAAAAGGACGATGTGTGCTAAATGTCTGTAAAGGGTACTAATAAACGCGATTGATGTAATTACGCCATTGTCACGTGATTCTTGTTCCAAGAGAAACATGATAGACTTTGTGACATTGTATGAAATTTTCTAATGGAGCAATGCAGTAGGCAAAGTTAAAAAAAAAATGTTTCGATTTTCCATACATGTTTATCTGGTCAATGTATACATGTAATAAAAGTGTTCTCAAAGACAGTGGCTTCTGTATATGCAGTTTGTGTGGAAATAGCCACGCGATGATAACCCTATCGTAACGGTAAAGTCTACCTGAGGCAAAAAGGGATGTGTGCTTCAAATAAAAAGCAACAAAAAGCTCAGTCCAGGAACGTTTTATTCACTTCCTTTTTCTAACCCAGAAGTTCCATGTAAGTAAAGTAAAAACTGCTCGTGATTAGGGATATCTTCAGTGGTGCATTCACAAGAAATAACTGAGTGTTTTGTAGACAAACAAATTTTTATGGATAAACAATGTGTCGTCATATAACTTGTACAAGCAAGTGATCTGGAAAAAACAATCATGCTATTTTATCTTAGTATATAAGTTTTATGAACTCTTCACACAATATCAAAAGTAGCTATAATGTACAAATTCTTACGCCGCGACTTATGACATTGGCATCGGCAAAGTGTTTATCTTCTATATCAGGGCTGTTTGAATTAAGAGAGGTGCAATGAGATAACGCCAAAGGGTTCTGAAAGCGTGTACTATAGAGCATCATTTTTGGCTAAAATCAGAATTAGACAACACATTTGTAATGAGGCAAACCCATAGGAGGTAACAAACTTTATTTAATATAACAGCCTGAATTCTGGGATTCAGAACTGTAATATGATCAAGAATAAAATACTGACTGACGTAAATTTTCTTTAGTTTTCACCCATTGTGTACAATCACTGGCCAACTGTCACACTGTCGTCACTGCCCTAGTTTTACTGGTTACGTGTGACAATTTGCCAACTATAACACTGTCGTCACTGCTCTGGTTTTACTCTCTATGCCGTGCAACTATCACACTGTCGTCACTGCTCTTGTTTTACTATCGATGTTGTGTGTCTACCACATTATCGTCACTGCTCTGGTTTTACTACCGATGCTGTGTGTCTATCACATTGTCGTCACTGCTCTGGATTTACTACCGATGTTGTATGTCTATCACACTGTCGTCACTGCTCTGATTTTACTCTCTATGCTGTGTGTCTATCACAATGTCGTTACTGCTCTGGTTTTACTACCGATGCTGTGTGTCTATCACATTTTCGTCACTGCTCTCATTTTACTCTCTATGCTGTATGTCTATCACACTGTCGTCACTGCTCTCATTTTACTCTCTATGCTGTATGTCTATCACACTGTCGTCACTGCTCTGGTTTTACCCTCTATGCTGTGTGTCTATCACATTGTCGTCACTGCTCTGATTTTGCTCTCTATGCTGTGTGTCTATCACATTGTCGTCACTGCTCTGGTTTTACTACCGATGCTGTGTGTCTATCACATTGTCGTCACTGCTCTGGTTCTACTACCGATGCTGTGTGACTATCACATTGTCGTCACTGCTCTGGTTCTACTATCGATATTGTAGTCTTCACATGCATATTTAAATGGTCAGATATGGACGAATGCAGTGCAAGATCAGCCATATGTGGTAACAATTCTGGGTGTATCAACACCCAGGGTACCTAAACATGCCATTGTGAACATGTGCATACGAGAACAGATTGTGACCAATTCGGATGCGTTGAAGATAAATACCGTAATTAGAGTACCGATATTACCAAATTAAATACATCTTTAATGTAGGCCACACAGCTTAACATTCCAATCTGCACAGGGGCACATATTAAAAGTGATTGACAACAAAACGACTTGACATCAGAATAACCGCATAATGAATGATCTACCTTAACGCGTCAGTGGAAATATTTCAGCCACATTGTGGCTACTGTGACTTAATATACGGCAATTGCATATACATATACAAGTAACCTGCACATAGGCTGTTGCATACAATGATGATACCCCAGAGCCCTATATGGTGTATTTCTCCTAGTTTCTTTCCCTCTTTTACGCACAACGTTTTGAATATATGCTACCATTTCAGAATTTACATTGACTAAATAAAACCTTAACCGAGCTTAATTGACATCATGTGGGATTTCACAGATTATGTGTACTCATTCGCCGGCTTTCACTGTTATACTTTTATTTTCAGGTATTTTATACCTTTATATTGAGATAACCTCTTGGTCTCAGAATGTAGTTAAAAGCCCCTCGGTGTAGTCGGTGGATGTATTTTTTCTCTATTAAGAATGATCATGTTTTGTTTATTTCAGTGGTGATTTATGGTGTACTCGGGAAAATTTCACTTATACAACGGCGGCTTGATTTATGGTGTACTCGGGAAAATTTCACTTATACAACGGCGGCTTGATTTATGGTGTACTCGGGAAAATTTCACTTATACAACACCGGCTAAAAACACCAATCAAATGACCATTCTGGCCATTCTGTCAACAGAAATACACATAATACGTAGGGTAACTAAGACAAGAAATTCACTATATAGCCTTATTGCAAGCCCTTAAAGATACTTATTTGTTTAAGTGTGTTACGCCTTATTTTACTTATACGACGGTGGATAGCATTACCGTTGGAGTAGTAGAGCTTCTTGTGACAATTATCATCCAATGTTAAAATAAAAAATAAAAAAATTGCTAAATTGTACACCTTACGTGAAACAGTATCGCGCGTACCACCTTACACTACCGAGGCGAAATTATAAGTTTGATATGTATACAAATTTGTTACCTCGCATGGCTTTGAAATTTCCAAAAAAATATATTCATTCCAAGGCATATGGCTGAAAGAAATGTCCTAGTTCATATTTTTGTGCACCTTATTTACAAAATGATAAATGGGAGATAATTTCCCTACACTCGCCACAAAAAAAAAATCACCGTTACGATTTCGGATGGAAACGTGTTGTTGTGAGATGTTTTTTTTATTTATTATTTTTTATTTTTTTTTTAACTCTGGCAGAGTGTTGTTATTCCTTCCCATGCTTGGACTGAGGTCTCGCTTATTAGTAGCCGGGATTGCAGTTACGGATTCTTTTCAGATATGTTTAGGCTCTGAATATAGTGGGTCTGAGCACCGACAAGTATAATGGCGGACCTATGCCGTAAACCGACAGACGAAGAGGTACGGAACATAAGTGTCTGTGAATTATAGTCCCTGTAAAGGTATTTGATGAATACATTTGTCTCAAACGCCGTGATAAACTGCCACGGCAAGTGAATCATCTTTTTAAGTGGAGTGCGCACTGATGTTGATTGGGGGCCATCCTTGGTCGAGCGAAATTTAGCAAACCCTGCATGTAACATCAGAGCAATCTCATAGCTGATCGTTCTGTCTGTCCGACGGTGGAACATAGCATTGGTATTCTATCCTTTAACACGGAGTTTCTCCCGGATATGTAGTGGCCGGCTTGAGGACAAAATAACCCTAGTTTAACAACGTTATACACATTAGCGTGGCTGGGTAGAAGGTCAAGTGCCTGAATATTTACTGTTTGGATTATCAGGCACATGATTGAACAATATGATAAATGACATCATGCTTATATTATTTTTAGTAGTCGATCCCACATCCTCCCGGAACAATATCAGATAAATTACAATTCCGCTGTTTATTTCTAAAAGAATTTAAGTTTGTTTAAATGTACTTGTTAGGTTTATTTTCATGCTTTAATTAATGCAGAACTGTCGACATTTCGTTTAGTGATAAAAGTGTTACATGGCACAGTTTACAGACCTCGCTTTTTTGTTGTTGACATTTTTGATATTTCACACCCAGATGCCATGGCGTTGAAGAGAAACATTTGTTTCATGACGTTCCACTCTAAGCTCAGCTGAATGACGTCATAATATAAGTATTGTAAACTTTTACATTGCAACATCACGCAAGAGTAAAACACGCCGTCATAGATTCGCAGCTGTGAAGTATCCTGCAATGGCCAAAGCTTGCCGTTGATTGGTCCAAAATGCATGACCTCTGCTGAGGGAGTAAAGGAGAACGGCGGCAAAAACTAGCATGGAATTGTGACTTATTTTCTTCATTTTAGGGGGTAGAACAAACTTTAACACCTCGTCAAATTCCTCGAATTCTGTGCATTCTTGGTATTTGACTCGGCACGAAACACAGTTCAGCGGAATCGGCTTACACGACAAACACAAAGACGAAGTCTATTCTACCCCCAAAATTGAAGAAAATTTTGCTGCTGTTCTCCTTTAAGTAGCCATCAACTTAAGAAAACAAAAAGCAACACAGCAATGACCCAGAAATAGGTTATTAAAGCAAACCGTTTAAAAATCATGCATCACATTTAATTCTAACTAACTTGCTGCATATTAATCCTTCCAATGTTTGCCCTCGACAGCTTCCGTGCCCCTGGCGACAGCTTCCGAACCTCTGACGACAACTTTGCCCTTGGGAATGACTGGGGGTGTCATTCTGGTGGTGCTTGTTTTTGTTGGTATATTTTGTGCAAGGTAAGCACTATTCACTCAGTAAATAAATCACTAGTGAACAAATGGTTAACTTGTTTGAACCAGTTACAAAGTTTCTTTCAAGAGCACTTTGGGAATTTTAGATTGTGTCATACCTGTCCGAATGCTAATTTATTTAAAGTGCCCCTTTACATAGATTTTATAGAATTTCTGGCATTAACCTATTTGATCGTGAACATGACTCTGGAGATGACGGTTCACGTGATACACGAATGTAAACAACGTCGTCCTTTTTTGCTGAGCTGTCATCGTTGAACTCCATGCGATGACTAATAAGTAAATTTTAACATAGCTAGTGTATACAATATTGAAAAGTTTTCACAGTGGATCACAAGGGATTCACCACCTCAAATGCTCCACTAAACTAAATGTGAATACTCAATTTTGAATATAAACTATCAAATATACCCGCCCGTTAATAAACGCCCCTTAACGTCAAGGGATGGTCACAAAGGAACGTCACCACGATGTCACAGCCTCAAGTGTCAAAACTTCCGGATTGAAACAGAGTTACACACTGTAATAAGAAAAGGGACCTTGAATAAGTGAATGAAAGAGAAAATGCGGGTCTCCGAAATACACCACGTACCATTTAAAATAACTCCATATTTTACTTTTTCCTCAAAGATGCTATATACAATTGCACTACATTATCACTGTGATATATGTAAACATTTTCACTACATTTTTAACACTCAGATCTTTGTTAAAGTTGGAACATTTATTTGAAATCATCATGACGAACATTAGGTAGAAAAAAAGGGGTTATCGGACTACCTGTTTGTCCAATCTGAGTGCAAAATGCATTCGTATGGGCGCAATATTATGTCTGCAGAAGTTCAAAGTGGAACACATTAGGTACTTTAAATAACGCCAAGTACCACTGCGCCGTCAGCGGGGCGGCGTCAGTGTGAGAAGAATATATGTGTTAAAGATACCACGGGAAATTAGAGATTTGCACTGTAGCGGGCTACAATAAGAATAGTTAACATGAAACGGCGGACAGTTTTATGAATAGAGGAAACTGGGGTGCGAGCAATAAACCACAACGTTCTTCATGTACCTCGAAAACCTCTTGACTTAAGGCTGCATCCAAACTAGCAACAGTTCTAATGGAGGCCGCGACCGGTCGAAGCGAAGAGCTTTGACTTGCACAATTGCTGAGAGATCAATGAATAGAGAAGCAATTGTCGATTTCACTTCAAAACACAATTTTACCGTCTGTTTTTCTTGAAATAGGAAGCGAAAACGGCGGCGGAAAACAGATGGAGCAACATTCGGGAAGGATTTACGAACTGACACTGGTAGAGTTGATGCCGTTAATCTTTCATTGCCGGAAGACGAAGGGGATGACTCAGCAATCACACAGTCCGGAAGTCAGCGCCTCTCATCAGACGTTGTGCGACCCACTGGAACCACATACGAGAACGGCGAAGTTACGGCGCATGCGCTTTTGAACTCAGACGCGGATATTAGTGTTATCTACACTAACACGACTGAGGAAGCCTTGCCACGATTCCCTCAGCCAGATGTCCACAGGGAGCTGTATTCAAACCATCACATACCCGCAAACAAGGAAAAGCAAAAAGGGAAAACATTAGCTCAGTCATGTGAGAATCAGGGTGGAAGTTCTACGTACGACATATTGTGTAGACCAAACGTGAATGCTGCGACTGATTACTCGGTTCAGCCTGACGATTATAAAACTTTGTCCACACAAAATGTGAAGCTGTCAACGAATGAACTCGTTCAACCTGACGATTATAACACTCTGTATGAGGTGAACTAAAATTTGGATGGTTTAGGGTAGTGTGTAGGGTACAAAAATGAGTACGATAATCGATTGTAAGCCAAGAAAAAAGTCTAAATTCATTTTTTTTTGTGACGCTGTGTTACTGTTGCGGTCTGTCAGTCTGTTTGTAAGGTTTCTCCGTCATTATTGAAAACTGCTGACTGCTTCTCTCCACATAAATGCTGAGTGTATACGATGCCTATGTTCCTCGGTAGATTATGCCGACAGTTGTTTTGAAAAAATGGTCCTGACCATTACTGATACAGTTAATTATCCCCAATTTTGGTTGAGGCCAGGCAGACGAATGTTTGACTGCTCTGTTGGCCTAATAGATCGATCGGCCACCTAAAATTCGGGACATCTTGGATCATACCTGTGTCGTGTTATACCAAATGCTTTGAACATGATACCTTTTGTTACCTCGCTTGACGCTCGGCAGTGAGAAGTTACAGCAAGGAAACAGGACTGGTTATTTCTCAGGCAGTATGATATGGCTAGGTGGAGTGTGATATTCTGTTTGGCATGGCACTTCATTGGCGACAGCAGTGTGACGGCATGGACTCGCCCAGCCACAAGGAGACACGGTGTATGTACACACACCCACTGATTTGTCCTCACATGACTGAAAAACGACTACGTGCAACGTTAAACAGAAGTATACATACATGGGAATGCCTCTTTTGATGACAGTGTTATACTATTTTGTGTATACTTTTGTCCCTGATTTCACATGAACAATTGGTAACGTAGTAATTCAACGTTTAATGTATTAATGGGAGTGAAAGCTCTCATTTCGGTAAACTCTCCCTTTTTGACAAATCTATATTTTGACATACATAAATATACACGTGCGATTTACCAAAATGAAAGCCTCGATCCTCTTTGTAGTCTTTCATTCTTATACTGTACTGATTTGTGGGTGGACGTGGGTGCAGGGTCAAACCTGCATGAGAAAGGAAGTTTGTACATTTCTCAGTTTTACTGTTCCCGTGACGTTGGTGACGATAAACAGTGAACGACGCTCACATGACAGGATGCTCGGTCTAGTGCTTGCGGAAGATTAATTTTCTTCCAGAAATATGGCGAACAAGCGTACATATACATCATTCGTGAGAAAGTTTGTCAGTAGCTGGGCAAAGGTCAGTGGTTTTCCTGGAGCACTCCGGTTTCCTCGCCACGATATGGCGGAAATACTGCCAATTTGGCGCAAAACCACAATAATTTATTGATTCTTTTATTGTTAACATTGCCCGCTAGCGTAAAAAAATCACGAGTGTGTCGTCAAAGCCAACATAAGAGTTGTGACAAAGTCAGAGCCTTGCAAAACTGTACTAAAAATTGTTTCGATATATCGTTGTTTTTGTTTTTTTACGTTTTTGTTTGTTTGATTTTTTGACTTGCCTTAACATGGCATTTAACTTTTATGTACGGTGGCATCTTCGATCCAATCTGGTGTGACATCACATTTTTATCGTACATTTGTCGTACGATATTTTGTACGTCACCATTGCCATACCATTGTCATATATATGCCATTATCGTACTTTCAAAGTGGGCCCTGTTTCCTTGCTCTAACCCCTCAGTGCTGAGCGTCAAGCATCACAAAGTACAGTTTTTTTTTTCATTGTTTGGTATTAGCCGACCGGGTTTTTAATCCCGCGTGTCTTGACTTCGATTTATTTATTTACTACGCCATACTCAAGAATATTTCACTTATACGACAGCGGTCACCATTATGACAGGAGGAAACCGGACAAAGCTCCGGGGAAACCCACGACTATTCGCAGGCTGCTGGAAAGTTCTTCCCACTTACGGCCCGAGAGGAAGCAAACATAAGCTTTGAACTCACCACTACCGAACTGGTGAGAGGCACCTGGGTCATTGGGCCCTCCTGGCGTGCTAACCCCCTCTTTCAACTTCGAGGCAGACGCGCGAACTATTATGCCGCGTTCAAACTTAAAATGAAGATTTGGGCCCAAAGAGTGACGAATTCCAATACGTGTAAAGAGGGTTTAACAATAAATTTTTTTTGGTTGTCCGAAATAATACATAAAATGAAATGAAATGAAATGAAATGGTAAATAAAAACAAAGAAATATTTTCTTTTCTCTTAGTATATTGTTTTAACTGCGTCTGTGTGGACATGTATAGTATACAAAGTCACCCAATGACATCGACACGACGTCATCTATGTATATCTGTGTTACCATCTATTGCTGACAACCAGCGTGTCAGGGCCCATATGTGTCAAACGTCCTGACACTTAAGTCTAAAATGTAAACAGAGCTACAATCAAAATTTTTTGCTCTAAAAAGTTTAAAATGTGCTCAGTCACTTCTTGTTGCAGAGTAAAGTACACACCACTATTTGAGTAAGACCTAATTAATTTGATAATCTTAAAATAACCATGACTGGCATATTGTAATTGAAACAATGAGCAATCACCGCTGCACCCCCCCCCCCCCCCCCCCCACTCCCAAACTCATTTCCTCTCCATTTTTCACTAAGACATTTACTCCTCTACATTTACTCCCAACACTCAACACTACGCTCATGCACTGGAAAGCCAACGTCGAAAGGCGTACTTAGGAATCAGTTATAAACAAAACAGCATACATTGTTCCAGATGAGCCGAAAATTTAACAAAGAAACGAGGAATTTGTAGCCAAAAAAATATTACAGATTGTCACAGCTAACAAAAGAATAACCATCTGAAAAGCGAGATGAAGCAAGAACACTTCGCCTCGACTGGCATATGATATAAAATAACATACAATTTACGGTAAGTTTATGTATTACCTCCGTCCAATAGAGTTAGGCTCAAATAACTACAAAAGGCATACCCTTTACAACAAGGGCTTCGTCGACATTAAGTAAAGTTTAACAGCGTGGATAAAATATACATGTAGCAAGTAACTTTACAACATGAAACAAACAAAACATAATAAAAGGAAGAAGAGACATCAGCTACTCAAGAAATCTAGGCTGCAAACCTTCTTATCCAGTCACATGTTGGGATATCTTGTATTGCCGAGAAGTTATACCTTCGGCAGTTGGAGCTTATCGTAAGGATAATCAACACGATTCTTTCGTTGCCCTAAAAAGGAAAAATCTTCTGGCGCTCTGTCTGTTGTTCTAATTGAATCATAGGTTGTGTTCTCCCGGACGTCATCGGTCCAAAAAATTCTTCCGGTTCCGGTGGATCCGGGCTGAATATTTCTTTCTCTGTCATTGACCAGTCTGCAATTCGTGTCATACAAGGTGTTGTTTACTGTGGGATGCGCAGAGGCGGCGGATGGAACCACGCTCTGTTTACTCAACATGTCGTACATCGAGCCGTTGGAAAAAACGGGTGACTTCGCTGCAGTATCTGCGACACACATGTTGGGGGTCGAATACACTCCGTTTGTTTCGAGACTCCCGGTGTCTTCGAGTTGACCTGCCAAGCTATAAACACCACGCGTATCGTTGGTTAGGGTTGAATCCAAGTTTCCGGCGTGGAACACCACGTGACTGTTCCCATTTATACTACGCCGGAAATGAGCACGTTCGTTCACTATATCTGGCAGACCTGCCGAAGGTGGATAGATTGTGTCAGTTACTCCTGAACATTTCCGGGATGTTGGTACCCCAGCGTTGCCATCGTGACACCTGCAATTTCCACACCTGTGAGAAAACATTTCGAACGCTACATTTGTAATGCAACGTTTGGAGCAATTCTGGGCAAATGACGTGCAATGAGTTTTAGTTAACATGGTTGCATTTTCGTTAAACTTTTTCATCTATTTCTGCCTAAATCAAGGTGCTAAGTTCTGCCTGAGTTGCTTCTACCTAGACCTTAAGAGGAAGAGTTGGATTACAGCTCTGACGGAAGTAAACTGACAGGAAATCAGATTTCACTGGTTAAGCCAGGAAAACACTAGGCGGGTTTTTTTTTTTTTTTTTTGCGCCGGTAGGAAACTTAATCGCCCTCGAAATATGCTGACGATATTAAAACATCAGCAACTAACAAAATGTCACAGTTCAACACAGTTCCGTGGTGTTTGATTTGTCAGCTCGACCATCTCGATCGCTGAAAACAGCTGGAGCTGACACTCTACGCGGACACAGTAAATTCGCCGGGGTATTTCTTTGCGAGTATCTGACATGCTTGATACAGACGGGACAAACAGGATCGTCTACGAAATACGCCTTCCCCGGCATGGGACACTGAGCGGTTATATAGAAATTCACAAAATACGCATGTACGAGCGAAAAAGTCCGCTTAGTGTGTCCCCGGCTTTGCGTAGGCCAATTTTCCAACTATCACACAGTCGTTTCTGTGTTGTTTTTTTTTTTTGTTTTTTTTTTTGGCTTGGTTTGCTCCCCATGCTATATTCTTTTGTAATTATCTTACATTCATAACCTTTTAGGAGTGCTTTAGGTTTGGGTATGCATTCAATTACTTACCGTACAACTACAACAGTCAGTACAATGCATACCAGAAGAACGGCCCCGCCAATACCTACAGCCAGGCCGATTACAAGTCCATCACTATCTGCAGCAAAACGACATTTACTACAAGTGAAGTTAGATTTTTCAAGAGAAAAAACGTCTTAAAGTCCGCCTTGCAGCCCACGTCAGATCTTGTTGGCCTCGTTGACTTATCAACAAATGCCAAGATACATTGTAATGCTCGCGGATGACAAGCAAACGCAACAACATAAAGAAGACTTTGAAAAGGCGACAACTGACCTCACGAGTTCTGACTGGTTCGACCATTTATTGTCACCCTAGCTCCACGAGGCTGCTGTTGAGCCCGCACATTGTGTATCTCAGCGATAAATACACGAACAAACGAGGTAACCCTAAATGGACATACGCAGTGGCAGGTCTTGTTTCAACATGATAGTCAGGCTGGCCATACGTGAGAAGGTCTTGCAGCAACCTGCAGATGGTCGTGGGTTTTCCCTGGGCCGCCGTCGCATAAGCTCTAGCAGCCCAGGCTGCGGCTAAACGCCAGGAGGTCTGCTAGTTACAAGTACATGTAACTGATATTGTCTGTGGCTTCCTCTGGGCACTCAGGGTTCCTCTGGGCATTCAGGCTTCCTCGGGGCACTCAGAGTACCCCTGTGCGCTCTGAGTTCCTCTGGGCACGCAGGTTTTCCTCCACTCATAAACCCGTATGCCCTCATACAAGTGAACTGTTCTGGAGAACAGCGCTAATGATAACCAATTAGTCATTCCCAATCTTCTCTAACGGTTACAACACTATTCTCCACATGTACAAAAATAATTGCTATCAACTCTCACTTTCTCTTGAGTTGTTATGCTCATCTGATGGTTGAATCGAAGTTACATCCGGGGCGTCTGTTCCTGGTATAGTTGCAGGAGAATCACTCACTGAAAGAAATGACGTGTAGGTTTCACTACTTTGTCTACCACTGGCATAGGGCACATGCAAATTCACTATAAATCTGGGACGAAACATGCGGTGTTAAGGAAAATGGAGAAAGATATTCCAAAAGAAATGATGAAAAATAATTTCATTTCTGAGGCAAACATTTTATTTCTTAGCACTCCTCCATTTTATGCAAATGTTCTCAATGCTCGGAAGTGACGTCATGGATTAATAAACTGGGAACGCGGTGTTAGCTTAGCGGACCCAATTCGCTAAGTTATTTTGAGAACCATCGCTGTTAAGCTCACCACATCTGGGCCCAGTTGTTCAGAAGTGTATTTCCTAACTCACATATTAGGTCATATTTGGTATTTATGAGTTTGGGCAAATTAAGCAGCCAATGCAGTTGTCCAAACAGATTATAACAGTAGCAGATTTCATCCATGTTTAGTATACTGCTACGCAATTTTTGCGGGCTAAGTGCAAAATTAAAGACTTAGCTGAAAGTTAAATCTGGTATTAAATCTTAAAACAGTTTTGAAACAGTGGGCCCTGGCCATGTAACTTTCGGAATAACCGTTGGAGCCGTTGGAGACCTGCAGTCTAAATCCATTTTTACATCTTAGAAAAAATCGATAAGATTTTAGTACCAAATCTGTCCTTCTAAATACCTGGCAGATAAATGGCTAGATAAATAAAGAATTTTCTTTTTGTATTTAACGCCACGTTAAAACACTCAAAACAAGGAGAGTGCATGTTACAAGCAGAAAAGTGAGTGGAAGCATTAATAATCAGAAACCCAAAAGGACGATTTTTTTAAAGCCAGCTAAAAGCAAACAACTTATAAAAAAAAAATAAAAAAAACACTGAATGAGTGACAAGGAGATAATACAAAAATCACGTATTACGACATGGATCACTATACTGCAAATATTTAGCTACACATTTGCCAATGCTAAATGTCACACCAGGCACCGCCTGGAATCCACTCCAGAGCAATACCCATCAATGACAGAGTTGGGAATCATTTGTGTTCAACTGAAATACTCATCAATGAAAGAGTTTGGATCCACATGTGTTCAACTAAAATACTCATCAAGGCACTTCGGCAGAGCTTCCTGGTTCCTTTGAGGCATGTCATTAGTATCTGTAGTATACATAAGTTCCTTTCCATTTGTATAATTTAGCTCCCTTGAACACGACAATTCCAGTGCAGAGTTAATAACCATGTCACATTTACATGCACGTCTAAGGAGTGTGGAAATATATTTTTTAAGTGTGCATCTGTTGAAACGAAGAGCATCCCAGGTATGTTTCAGTCGTCTTGTCAATCGGTTTTTCTTTTGAAATGCACTCACCTAGTGCTGAACTGTTACGCTCTCGTGACGGTCGGGTAGAGACTTCTTCCGGTGCTTCAGTCACGGGAATCGGCGTGCCAGATTTGTGTGCTAAAGACAACAGTATAGGGAGTAACATTAAAGTTACGACGACATGAATAGCGAAATCCAACTTGTTGAAAATTTGAGTCGCAAAATTTAATTAAGGACTATAGCGTAGAGAATAAAACCAGATCAGAGACGTCGATACTGTTGTTGTTTTTAAAATGATCACACGTAACCGGTGAAATTTGGCCTCATGTCAATTTATATGCCGTGTATAAAGTACCTCAGTTAGGATTTTATCCTAGCTGTTTATCTAAATGCTTAAGTAGTAGCAAATTACATACCCCCATGGGACCATGGCTTAGGCAGAATCAAGAAGAGAAAAAACAAATAGGCCTACGGCGATGTTGTTTACAATTTATTATAGGCCATGGGTCTATTATAATTCAAAATGCTGTGGTATTATCACACTTAGGAAAAAAAATTGTTCACTGTTCTGTAATCATACATTTAAGTAAATACACCTGTTGGAGTTTTTTCGTCACCTGTCTCCTGGGTGATGGTTACAGCCTGTACTTTAGTCTGAGTTATCCGTGTGGTAGAGTCATGGGCTAAAATGAAACACGAATGAAACATGAGTTCATCAGATCGAATCTTACTGCAGGTAGCTCCTTTACCTTTTATAATAAAATTGTTTGTTAAGTACCAGGCGATGGATTGTAGCTTACTCTGTGGACTCAGGTCTCTTGCGCGATGTCAAAATAAGCTCACAAAAAATGCCACATGAAAATGTAATGTTGATAATATTTGAATCTCAGCCGACAATATATGTATCAGAAAGTCACACGTAATAGAGGTGTAGGTATTAACTGTCTTTGTCGTGCAACCACCCAGCACCAGTCTACGCATTACTAGTCTTTGTTTGAAACCATAGCTCACGTTTACCAATTGACTTGATATTTAATTCATTAATTAAAACACAGATACAGTTATAATGTTTTTAATTTACTTTTTGTGTATTTGATTGATGCTTTTACGCCGTACTCAAGACTATTTTACTAATACGACAGCGGCCAGCAATACGGCGGGAAGAAAACGTGCGAAGGTCGGGAAAGACAGTCGGCCATCTACAAATTGCTAGCAGATTTTCCCAACTGCAGCCTAGTTGAAACCATTATGAGCTGTACTTGAACACACAGCGACCATATTAGCGACAGGCTCCCGGGTCATTGTGTCGCGCTGCCATACTAACCACCTGGGCTGACATGTTTTTAAACGGTTGAGTTCAAAATCTGTACGTTTATCCTTTGCCGCAAACCGATGTACCAACAACCACAGTTGTTTCTTGCTCTGGAGTCCAGCTTTAAGAGTAGTTGCCATTGACGACTTTACTCTTAAGCTGTTTGGTAAATATGATCATGTAACTAGATACAACAAACACACTTGATTGTGTTGGCTCTAGTATCAGAGGCGCCACGCCACTTACACATCTGCTGAACATAAAACCAATAGGGAGCTTTGAACTGAAACTCTCTTTGTCTTCAAAGGTAAAAATAGTCCTATGTTGTCATGTAAATGATGCAAAATGTTAGGCGACGTTTGCTGAAATTGATTTACTGATGACCTCTCTCACTCTTTCCAGAGGCGCAATTGACACATTTTTCCCATATTAGCTTCTCAAGTTTAAAAACGTCGACATTGTCACTTTTCTCTATGATTCTTCCATTCCAAATTGCGTTTTATGACACTTCTCCCAGACGCCCATGTTATAATGATTGTGATAAAGACAGAACTACAAAATTCTAGAAATGCCACAGGACACAGCTGGACTTTTTCTACATTCAAAGATAAAAGTGTTCGAACTCGAAAATGAAGATGTTTTTATAGTGGAGTTTTGACTATGTTATACCAGTTGGTTTTGCACCTTAAAACATGAGTGGGTTAAACTGGTCAGTAACAAGACATTCAGAAGTTTCATGGGTTCTCAATAAACAATCGTTTCTTTCAAGTAATATCACAAATCTTTTTGACACAGTTTTTCAGCGCGGGCAAACAACAATCACTCCATAAGACTTTCTTAGTATTACTTGTCTTTTTAATAAGCACGCCTTTTAAGCATCCAACATGCTCGTTACTGCTTTGTCTCCACAGAGGTCAAATTGTAATTTAACATGCCCGTTACTGCTATGTCTCTACAGAGTTAAAAGTGTGATCCAACATGGCCGATACTGCAATGTCTCTTCAGAGGGAAAATGTAATCCAACATGCTCTTGGAAAATGGTTCGTAACAAACGGACGAACCATCACATCACGTGTATTCCTTGTTTTCGTAATAAATAAGTTACTTCCCATTTGAAGGATTTACCTCCCTTGACGATAAAGGTCTGTCCTTTATTTCTGTATTAGAATATATGGGACAATGGAAATAGTATCGCTTACTTTGTCAGCTTCTCAATGCACACAGGCAAATTCCAACGATTAAGAAGTGAATAACCTTACAAAAGTTGTTAAAAGCGGATTAGTCCCAGATGACCATTGTGACTGTTTGAATTCCACCACAGTAGCCCAAAAGGCTGAGAGCTATGGACAGCTGAACTGATACTCACAGTAAGGGGGAGATAATTCATCAAAGTAGAAGTAATCTATGCATTACGAAAACATGCATAATATATGCATTACAAAAGCCCTAAAGGATAACGGTAAGGAAATTAACATAGGCTAAAAGCTCTGTCAACAATTAGAACACGACAATTCCAGTGCGGAGTTAATAACCATGTCACATTTTGTCACCATGTCTAAATGTGCCTCTGTTCAAACGAAAAGTATCAATCGGTTTTCTTTCCAAATGCACTCACCTACTGCTGAACTGTCACGCTCTCGTGACGGTCGGGTAGAGACTTCTTCCGGTGCTTCAGTCACGGGAATCAGCGTGCCAGATTTGTGTGCTAAAGACAACAGTATATGGAGTAACAATAAAATGTCGACGACAGTATGAAAGGCGAAATGCAGCTTGTTGAAAATTTGAATCGAAACATTTAATTAAGGACTTTAGCGTAGAGAATAAAACCAGAGCAGAGACGTCGATGCTGCTGTTGTTTTTAAAATGCTAAAAATGATAATAGTGCTATCCTATCTGTTTATCTAAATGCTTAAGTAGTAATAAATTACATACCCCAATGGGACCATGGCTATGGGAGAATCAGGTAAAGAAGAAAAAAAAAACACCAAATAGGCCTACAGCGATGTTGTCTACAATTTATTATAGCCCATGGGTCTATTATGATTCAAAATGCTGTGGTATTATCACATTTAGCAAACAATAACTTTGCAAAAAATGTTCAGTGTTTTGTAATTTGTTAAAGTAAATACACCTGTTGGAGTGTTTCCGCCACCTGGCTCTTGAGTGATGGTTATATCCTGTACTTTAGTCTGAGTAGTCCGTGTGGTAGAATCAATGGCTACAATGAAACACGATTGAAACATGAGTTCATCAGATCAAATCTAACTGCCGCTAACTGCTTTACTTCTTATAATAAAATCGTTTGTTAAGTACCAGGCGATTGTAGATTGGATTGTAGCTTACTCTGAGGACTCCAGTTTGATCCAAAAGGCTCGTTACTGCTGTGTCGCTGAAGAGTTAAAGTGTAACTCAATATGTCGCCACTGCTATTTGTCTACAGCTATTTGTCTACAGCTTTTTGTCTGCTCGTTACTGCTATGTCACTTAATGGTAAAAGTGTGCTCTTTACTGCTATGTCTGTGCAGAGGTAAAAGCGTGATAAAATATACCTGTTGCTGTTATGTGTCTACAGAGGTAAAAGTGTGATCGAATATGCTCATTACTGCTATGTCGCTAAGGGATAAAAGTGTGTTTCAATGTGCTCGTCACTGCTATGTCACTAAGAGGTAAAAGTGTAATCCAATTTGCTCTTTACTGCTATGTGTCTGCAGAGGTAAAAGTGTGTTTTAATGTGCTCGATAGTGCTATATCACTGAGAGGTAAATGTGTGATTAACTATGTTCTTTACTGCTATGTCTCTGCAGAGGTAAAAGCGTGATAAAATATTCTTGTTACTGTTATGTGCATACAGAGGTAAAATTGTGATCCAACATGCTCTTTACTACTATGTCTTAGCAGAGGTAAAAGTGTGTTTCAATGTGCTCGTTACTGCTATGTCATTGAGAGGTAAACGTGTGATCCAGTATGTTCTTTACTGCTATGTCTCTGCAGAGGTAAAGGCGTGATAAAATATACTTGTTACTGTTATGTGCATACAGAGGTAAAATTGTGATCCAACATGCTCTTTACTGCTATGTCTTAGCAGAGGTAAAAGTGTGTTTCAATGTGCTCGTTACTGCTATGTCATTGAGAGGTAAACTCCAATATGCTCTTTACTGCTATGTCTCTGCAGAGGTAAAAGTGTGTTTTAATGTGCTCGCTACTGCTATGTCACTGAGAGGTAAAAGTGTGATCCACTATGCTCCATACTGCTATGTCTCGGCAGAGGTAAAAGCCTGATAAAATGTACTCATTACTGTCATGTGTCTACAGAGGTAAAAGTGTGATCCAATATGCTCTTTACTGCTATGTCTCTGCAGAAGTAAAAGTGTCTTTTAATGTGCTAGTTACTGCTATGTCGCTGAGAGGTAAAAGTGTGATCCAATATGTTCATCACTGCTATGTCGCTGAGAGGTAAAAGTGGGATTGATTATGCTCGTCACTGCTATGTCGCGGAGGGGTAAAAGTGCAATCCATCATGTCGTTACTGCTTTGTCTCTGCAGAGGTAAAAGTCTGTTTCAATGTGCTCGTTACTGCTATGTCACTAAGAGGTAAAAGTGTGATCCACTATTGTTTTTACTTCCATGTTTCTGCAGAGGTAAAAGTGTGTTTCAATGTCCTCGTTACTGCTATGTCAATGAGAGGTAACAGCGTGATCCAATATGCTCTATACTGCTATGTCTCTGCAGAGGGAAAAATGTGTTTTAATGTGCTTGTTACCGCTGTGGCAATGAGAGGTAAACGTGTGATCCAGTATGTTCATTACTTCTATGTCGCTGAAAGGTAAAAGTGTGATCCAATAAGCTCGATACTGTTATGTCACTGGGAAGTAAAATTGTGATCCAATATGCTCTTTACTCCTATTTCTCTGCATAGGTAAAAGTGTTTCTCAATGTGCTCGTTACTGCCATATCACTGTGAGGTAAAAGTGTGATCCACTATGCTCTTTACTGCTATGTCTCTACGGAGGTAAAAGTGTGATAAAATATACTTGTTACTCTTATGTGTCCTACAGAAGTAAAAGTGTGATCCAATGTGCTCGTTACTGGCTGTTTCACTAAGATGTAAATATGTGATCCAATATTCTCATTAATGCTATGTCGCTGAGAGGTAAAACTGTGATCCATTGTGCTCTTTACAGTTATGTCGCTGAGGGTTAAAATGTAACCCATTATTACGTTACTGCTATGTCCTTTGGAGGACGTAAAATTGTGTTCCAATATGCTCTTTACCTCTATGTCTGTAAAGAGGTAAAAGTGTGATCCAATATGCTCCTCATTGCTATGTCTCTGGAGATGTAAAAGTGTGTTTCAATGTGCTCCTTACTGCTATTTTACTGAGAGGTAAAAGTGTGATCCAATATGATTTTTACTGCTATATCTCTGCAGAGGTAAAAGTGTGATCCATTATGCTCCTTACTGCTATGTCGCTGAGAGAAAAAAGTGTGATCCAATATGACGTTACTGCTATGTCCATGAGAGGTAAAAGTGTGATCCAATATGCTCTTTACTGGTATTTCTCTGCATAGGTAAAAGTGTGTTTCAATGTGCTCCTTACTGCTATGTCACTGAGAGGAAAAAAGTGTGATCCACTATGCTCTTTACTGTTATGTCTCTGCAGAGGTAAAAGTGTGTTTCTATGTGCTCGTTACTGCTATGTCACTGAGAAGTAAACTTGTGAACCAATATGCTCTTTACTGCTATGTCTCTGCAGAGGTAAAAGTGTGTTTTAATGTGCTCGTTACTGCTACTTCACTGAGAGGTAAAAGGTGTGATCCAATATGCTTGTTACTGCTATGTCTCAGGAGAGGTAAAAGGTTTGTTTCAATGTGCTCGTTACTGCTATGTTCTTAAGAGGTAAAAGTGTGATCCAATATGCTCATTACTGCTATGTCAGTGAGAGGTAAAAGTGTGATCTATTATGCTGGTGACGGCTATGTCGCTGAGAGGTAAAAGTGTGATCCAATATTTTCCTTACTGCTATGTCGCTGAGGGGTAAAAGTGTAATCCATTATATCGTTACTGCTATGTCTCTGCAGAGTAAAAAATGAGTTCCATTATGCTCTTTACCTCTATGTCTGTAAAGAGGTAAAAAGTGTGTTCCAATATGCTAGTTACTTCTGATTCTCTGGAGAGGTAAAAGTGTGTTTCAATGTGCTCGTTACTGCTATGTCACTGAGAGGTAAAAGGTGTGATCCAATATGCTTTTTACTGCTATGTCTCTGCAGAGGTAAATGTGTGAACCATCATGCTCGTTTCTGCTATGTCGCTGAGGGATAAAAGTGTGATCCAATAGGTCGTTACTGCTATGTCACTGAGAGCTAATAGTGTGATCCAATATGCTCTTTACTGCTATTTCTCTGTATAGGTAAAAGTGTGTTTAAATGTGCTCGTTACTGCTAGGTCACTGAGAGGTAAAAGTGTGATCCACTATGCTCTTCACTGCTATGTCGCTGAGAGGTAAAAGGTTTGTTCCGTTACGTTCTTTACTGCTATGTTTGTAAAAAGGTATTAGTGTGATCCAATATGCCTTTTACTGCTATTTCTCTGCAGAGGTAAAAGTGTGCCTTTAATGTGCCCGTTACTGCTATGTCACTTGGAAGTAAAAGTGTTATCTAATATGGTCCTTTACTGCTATGTGTCTGCAGAGGTAAAAGTTTGTTTCAATGTGCCCGTTACTGCTATATCACTGGGAGGTAAAAGTGTGGTCCAATATGCTCATTACTGCTATGTCGCTAAGGGGTGAAAGTGTGATTTAATATGCTTGTTACTGCTATGTTGCTGAGAGGTAAAAGTGTGATCCAATATGCTCATTACTGCTGTGTCGCTGAACAGTAAAAAGCGTGACCCAATGTGCTGTTTACTGCTATGTCTCTGCAAAGGCAAAAGTGTGTTTCAATGTGCTCGTTACTGCTATGTCACTGAGAGGTAAAGGTGTGATCCAATATGCTCATCACTGCTATGTCACTAAAAGGTAAAAAGTGTGGACCATTTTGCTCGTGACTGCTATGTCGCTGAGAGGTAAAAGTGTGATTCAATATGCTCATCACTGCTATGTCACTGAGAGGTAAAAAGTGTGAACCAATATGCTCGTGACTGCTATGTCACTGAGAGGTAAAAAGTGTGAACCAATATGCTCGTGACTGCTATGTCACTGAGAGGTAAAAAGTGTGAACCAATATGCTCGTGACTGCTATGTCACTGAGAGGTAAAAAGTGTGAACCAATATGCTCGTGACTGCTATGTCGCTGAGGGCTAAAAGTGTGACTCAATATGTCGTTACTGCAATGTCTCTGCATAAGTAAACGTTGGACGGGATTTGATCGTTACGGCTTTGTATGTACAGAGGTAAAAGCGTGATAAAATATACTTGTTACTGTTATTTGTCTACAAAGGTAAAAATGTGATCCAATATGTGCTTTACGATTATGTCCCCTCTACATAGGTAAAATGTGTGATCAAACATGCACAATTGCATGTAGGTCCTTTGCTGTTGAAACTTTTCATGATGTGAACGAAGCACACTTATATTCCTGCACTCACAAATGTAATGTTCAAACTATATTCCATTGTGTACAAGTTTTCACAAAAATATCAATACATTAATATATATATATATATATATATATTATATATATATATTATATATATATATATATATATATATATATATATATATATATATATATATATATATATATATATCGAAAAAATA